>NC_038252.2:7736265-8103838 GCF_000004515.6 Glycine max | reverse complement strand
AATAGCTATTTCTCAACCCTGTCTTCTGGTAATCGATTACACTTCCTGGTAATCGATTACCAGAGCCTTGCATGTCTTGAAAGCACTTTGTTTTAAGGCAAGGCTTGGTCTTTAGTGAATCTTGAAACAAGGCTTTGTTTGTTGAAGCAATCTTGAATTATTCTTGAAGCAAATGCTTATCATTTGAAGCAGCCTTGTTAGATTCTTCTTTGACATCATCAAAATCATGTATACATATATTCACATTCTCCCCCTTTTTGATGATGACAAACATGTGATTTCTTCTCGACACCATCAAAGCTTGCATGATTTACATCTCCCCCTTTCTCAAGCAAATTCTTCTTGATATCATCAAAATCTTCATGATTTACATTCTCCCCCTTTTTGATGATGACAACCACCTGTAGGTTAGGAGCAACAACAAAGAAAATATCTATTTGCATATAGTTTACTCCCCCTTGGTTTTACATTGATTGCTTATATGAGACAATTGAAGATTTCATATTTTTCATATATAAAAAGTTGTCTCATAAAACAATAGATAATTTTTCTTACTATTTTAACCCTTCAAATTATAACTGTGTAATCGATTACATAAACATTGTAATTGATTACCAGTGGAAAGTTTTCAGAAAATCTGCCAACAGTCACATCTTGTCATTAGATTTGTGAATGGTCATCAAAGGCCTATAAATAGGTGACTTGGGCACGAATTTTATGCAAAGAGTTTTGCTTTGCAAAAATGTCTTATCCTCTCAAAAGACAATGAGAGAGATTCCAAAAGAACTTCGTTGTCAAATGCTCTCTCAAAAGAAATCCTTGACCAAACACTTGCAAAATCTATAAGGATTCTTTCATGATCTTCATTGTAATATTCTTCTCTTGAAGAGAGAATTCTTCTTATTCAATGAGATTGGTTAAAAGACTGTAAGTCTCTTGTTGTAAAGCATCTGAACACAAGGGATGGGTTGTCCCTGTGTGGTTCAGACTTTGTAAAGGATTTTACAAAGATAGTGGAAATCTCAAGTGGGTTGCTTGAGTACTGGACGTAGGCACGAGAAGTGGCTGAACCAGTATAAAATTATGTTTGCATTCTCTCTTCCCTTATCTTATTTATTTTGTTGCAATCAATTGTGTCTTGCATGTTTAAAGAACATTGTTAAATTGATTGTTGTTACTTCTTTTGCATTCTAAGCCTATCCCTCTTAAGATTATTGAGGCAACAAGGTCTAACATCTACAGTATATTAGAACGGCAGGTTGCAGGGGTTTAGAACTTCAGTACTTGTATTGTGTTGAATTTTTAATTCTTGTGTTGTGTATTCCTGCTCTGTAATATTTTTTTAATCATTTCTTGGAGTGTTTTCTAGAGTTTAGTCATACACAAACCTTTTTTTTTAATTTTTGATCTATCAGTCATCATATAATATAGGATTTTAAGCTACAACATCATGCTAGTTAATGTGAGATGTTGTGCTTTAGTCAGTTCTTTGTTCAATTTCACAATCTCTATTTGCAAATTGTGATCAAACTTAGATAAGGAAAAAAACACAAACAGAGAGAGAGAGAGAAAGAGAGAGCAATGTCTTTTTCTTTTGTAATTGTAACTCTTTGCTTTTGGGTTCATTATTTTCGTTCTTAAAACATAAAAGTGTGTACCTAGTTGGGTGAGTTGTTATTAAATGTTATGTTTATTGATTACTGGTTTCTTAATTGTGATTTAATTAATTAATATAATACATTTTGGTTAATTTGTTCACAAGTAGGAGAAACTCTTTTTTGCCTTTTTGGATGTGATACTTATTGTTCTCAAATTAGTTATATTAAATGTTAAGTTCACATGAAATGCATTGAAAGCTAAAAATATATAGTTTTTCTAAGAAGCAAAAGGTATGACAGGGAATAATTGAATTTAGAAAAGTTGAGGTGTGTGGCTAAGTGAATGTGACTGTATTTTGGTAAATGGTAATTACCATATTAAGATATGCTATGAAAATGACACAGGAACGAATGAATGAATGAAGAAGCAAAGACAAGTTTATTTTTTCCAATCATTTTTTTACTCTTATTGTTTGTTTCGATTTTTATCTCTTAGCTCCCATGCCAAATATAGGTGATAATTCTTTTTTTTTTATTTTATAGGAGGATCCTGAAGTAGCAAAGTTTAGAGAACAAGGCCTCAACTTCTTACCTGAGATGGAATTCCTCTTTAAGGGTACTATTGCTACTAGTTTTGCAGCATATGCACCATCTAAAGATTCAAGACAAAATGAAGGATTCAACACAAGAACAGAAGAGAAAAATGATAACATTGACGATAACACTGAGATGGAAGTGAATGAACCTAAGATAGACATGACAACTCAAACAATGTCTTCAGCAAAGGAAAGTGGATAGAGGAAGAGAGGAAGAGAGGGTGAAAAAAGAATTGGGGTTGTTGCCATGATTTCCTCACAATTAGATCGTATTATTCAAACATTTGAATCTAGTGTATCTGCTCAAGACCCAACAAGCATTACTGCATGTGTAGCAAAGTTAAAAGATCTACCAGGACTTGAGCGTGGGAGTGAACTATTTTACAAAGCCACTAGACTTAAGAAAAAAAGGGGCAAACATGATTACCTTTGTTACTTTAGAAGGGCCTGAGCTACAACTTGGATGGATCAAGTCTGGCACTTAAGCACCAGTTCCTTAGTTTCTCCTCTATCTGATATCATTGACACTCACTAGTTTTGCTTGGTTATGAACCTTGGTTGTGTTATGGATCTTAGTTTTTAATTTCAGTTATGTCATGGATCTTTTTTTTAATTTTGGTTATGCTATGGATCTTGGTTATGGTTTGGCTCTTGATTTTTATTTTCAATTGTGTTATGACTTTTTTCCTTCTACAAGATGTCTTCATCATTATCATCAAATGACTTTTCATCTGATGATGACAATCACATTACGAAGAACAAATGTTTGTTGTAGCTAATGTTACCAATAACTTCGTGAATTATGTTGTGAAAAATGCATGTAGAGATTCAAGCATGACAGGCCATCGTTGGGTATCTGAAATTCTAAATGGTCATTCAATAAGTTGTTATCAGATGTTTAGAATTGTCTTTTCTTGAATTATGTGATATCTTGGAAACCACGTACAACTTAAAGAAAACTCGAAATGTCAGCATTTATGAGAAAGTTAGCTTGTTTTTATACATGTTGAGTCAACCAGGTTCTGTTCGTAATTGTGAGGAAAGATTTCAACATTCAGGTGAAACAATATCTAGACATTTCCATAGTGTCTTAGAAGCTGTTTGTATGTTTGCAAAGGACATAATTAAGCCTGTTGATCCATCATTTAGAGATGCTCCTAATGAGATTCTAAAAGATGCCAAATATTACCCTTATTTTAGGGATTGTATTGGTTCAATATATGGTACTCATATACGAGTTTGTGTTCCCTCTCATCTACAAGGAGTCTATATTGGTCAGAAAGGCTACACTACCAATAATGTCATGGCTATTTGTGACATTAACATGTGTTTCACTTTTGTTTCGGCAGGTTGGAAAGGTTCTGCATATGATACTAAGATACTTATGGAGGCTTTACGTAAGTCTGCATTGCATTTTCCACATCCTCCTCAAGGTACTTAACATTTATATATTATAAATATATATCATTATAATTTTGTGTTCTAACATGAACTATTGTTTTATTCTTTAGGTAAATATTATCTTGTTGATTCTAGTTACCCTACTTTTATGGGTTTTCTAAGGTTGTACAATAAAACTAGGTATCATCTACCGCAATTTAGAATTGGGCCTAGAATCAAGGAGAGAGTTGAAGATTTTAATTATTATCATTCTAGTTTTCAAAGTACAATTGAACGTACATTTGGTTTATGTAAAGTGAGATGGAAGATATTGGGTAATATGTCACCTTTTGCTTTGAAGACACAAAACTAATTCATTGTTGCTTGCATGGCTATACAACTTCATTCAAAGAAATGACAAGAGTGATGAAGAATTTGATTCACTAGATGAAGATAATGAATCTAAAGATAGTGATGATGATGAAAGTGAAGTTGGTCATAGTATTACAACATGGGAAGAACCGGATGATCAAAGTACTTGGCAAATGAAACGATTTAGAGAATCTTTACAGAATATGTTTCCAACACATATTTAATTTCTTAATTTTTTTAATAATACAAGGTTGCATGTTTATGGTATGAGTACATTTGAACAATTTTATATTGGAAGACATTATTGATCATATTATAATCAGGTTAATGCATTTTATATTTTATATGTTATAAATTATAATTACATAGATAATAATTAAATTATAAACTAGAATGTAAGTGATAGCATTACTAAAACAATAATGTATTAATTACATTTTAAATATGAAAATTAATTATGTAGAAAGGCATATAATTATATTTTTATGAGATACATTTGTTTTATTTTTATAAAAATAATTATTTTTTAATCAAATTTTCTAGAAAATATATAGCAATATTTTAAATAAAGTGATAAAATTAAAATAGTTTTATAAATGAAATATAAAAAAGTAATTATTATTATTTTTAATAATATTTAATCATTTAAAGCATTTAATAATTATGTAATAATGTTAAAGCATTTAATTATTAGTTTTAATAATTTCAAATCATATGATACCCTTTTTGGTAATTTAATTATGTGAAAGACCTTTTACAATTTCATCCAAACATCACATTATTTTAAATAAACACTTAAGAGTTTATCATCTAAACATCAAATTAGCTTATGTAAAAGTAACTTTTTAGATAAGAGCTTTTTGAATAAGTAACTTTTTAAATTAGCTACAGTAGTGCATCCAAATATGCTCATAGTCCTTTTCCAGAAATTAGATTCAACCTTCTTTTTTACCATTCTTGGCATCAACTGATGGCCACACTTATACTTGGCCCTAACCACAACCACCCACTTAATGTGCTTCTTTGTGATGAGCTTCTAACCAACTTTCATAAAGAAGGCTTTAATGATGCTCATAGCTTATCGCAAGCCTAACCCTTCAAAATGCTTGGGTTTACATAGGTGGTCCCACACCAGAGTATGAACTTTTCTAGAGCCCTCCCCTATCATCCCACACAAAAGGAGTGGCACTTCTTATCAATCTCATCACAACTGAGACGAGAAGCAAGATAGTTTGCATGACATAAGTGGGTAAAGCTTAGATGACTGACTTATCAAGAGTCACATGCCCAACCAAGGACAACATTTTAGACTTCCAACCACTAAGTCTCTTATTAATCTTATCCAGCACAAAACTGTAAGTGTAATTGCTAACTTTTTTTATGCAGGATTGGGACCCTTAAGTACTTTCCGAGATCCTCAGTAGACTAGAAGCTACTCCTAGATGTGATATCCTATCTAATATTCTAGTTGACATTCTTGGAGAAAAAAATCCGAGTCTTTTCCACATTCACCTTAGTGCCTGCACTCTCACAAAACAAATTAAGAGTCAATTTAATGACCTCTACATGATCCAGAGTAGCCTCAACAAACAACAAAATATCATTCACAAAGGCAAGATGGGATATCACGGGCCCTCCTCTACTAAGCAGAATCAATTTCAAAGCTTTATTAGAGACTGCAATGTTGATAAGGTGTATGAACCTTTCCAAACAAAGGACAAATTAAAAAATACGACCAAATCAGATCCCTTTGTCTCATACCCCGCTTGGGAGAAAATTCCTCTAAAGGCTTCATTATTACACAATATACACATTTTCACCATAGACATAAACACCAAATAAATTGAATGAAATTAGACCGGCATCCAATGGCTAATAAAGTCTCATGAATGAACTCCCACTTGAGGCGATCATACACTTTCTCAGATTCACCTTGAGGGCTATCCACCCTTTGTTACCCTTATTGCTATATATAAGTTTGCTTGAGAAGCTTCTATGGAGGCTGGATCTTTGAGCTTCAATGGTGATTTTCAACCATGGAATTGTAGGGGAAGATAAAGGAGAAGAGGTGAGAGGAGGCACCATCCACTAGAGAATAAGCCATGGAAGGAGAAGCTTTACCACCAAGAGAGTGCCTTGGATAAGAAGCTTAGAGAGGAAGAGAATGAGAGAAAGGCATGGAATTGAAGGAGAATTAGGGAGAGAAGTTAAACTTTGAAGTGTGTCTCACAAATATCTCATTCATCAAAATTGTGACAAGTGTTACACAAATTTCTATTTATAGCCTAGGTCACTTATGCCAAAGGCATCTTAGCATATTCCAAGAATATGCCAAATTCATCTTAGCATATTCCCTTTAGATGCCACAAGAATGAAAGGTGTGACTCTAGCACATGGGAAAGGAATATGCCACAAGAATATGCCAAAGAAATATTCCAAGAATATGTCAAAGGCATCTTAGAATAATCCTTGAGAAGCTAGAGGGGAAACTACACACACCCCTCTAATAGCTAAGCTCACCCCATGCCAAAATACATAAAAATACAAAAAAAAGTTCCTACTACAAAAACTACTCAAAATGCCCTGAAATACAAGGCTAAAACCCTATACTACTAGGGTATCCTTAACTTGTAGGGTAGGGTGCCCTTAATTTGTAAGGTACCCTACAAACCTAAAATGGCCAAAATACAAGGCCCAAAAGAAGGAAAACCTATTCTAGTATTTACAAAGAAAAGTAGACCCAACCTTGGCCCATGGGCTCAGAAATATACCCTGAGGTTCATAAGAACCCTAGGGCCTTCTTTAGTAGCTCTAACACAATCCTCTTGAAGCTTCTTGCTCATGGCTCTGGTGACTGGTCCTCTCATGCAACTTCTTTACAAACTCTGACCTAGATTCCACTTCTTTATGTATAAAAGAAGTGTCAAGTGGAAGGGGAATTAGGTCTAAGGGTGTTACAGGATTTGCTTGGTGGTTTTATGACCCCCCCTGTTGTAGGCAAATTCTACATGAGAAAGATACTCATCCCAAGACTTATGGTTGCTTTTCAGAAGAGCCCTTAAAAGGGTGGATAGAGACCTATTTACTACCTCTGTTTGCCCATCAGTTTGTGGATGGCAAGTGGTAAAGAAAAGAAGCTTATTTCCTAGCTTAGCCCCTAAGGTTTTCCAGAAATAGCTAAGGAACTTAGCATCTCTATCTGACACAATGGTCCTAGGCAAACCATGGAGTCTCACAACTTCCTTGAAAAAGAGTTTTGAGATGTTAGAAGCACCGTCTACCTTGTGGCATGGTATAAAGTGTGTCATCCTACTAAACTTATCCACCACCACAAAGATAGAGTCTACACCTCTTTGGGTTGTAAGAAGCCCAAGGACAAAGTCGATACTAATGTCTACCCAAGGTGCAAATGGGATGGGTAAGGGTGTGTATAGCCCATGAGGCATCACCCTAGACTTGGCCTGTAAACAAGCCACACACCTAGTGCAATGCTTATGGACATCTTTCTTCATATGGGGCCAATAGAACTTTTCTTTGAGTAAGACAAGGGTCTTGTCTATCCCAAAGTGGCCCATGAGCCCACCCTCATGGCTCTCTTTCACAAGTAATTTCCTTATGGATCCTTGGGGTATGCAAAGCTTTCCCTCTTTGAACAAATACCCCTTATCCAAATAGAATCCATCTTGGGCTTTTTGCCCACAACTCTCATAAATGAGAGAGAAATGTTCATCTGAAGCATACTTTTTCCTAATGTTATCAAATCCTAAAATTTGAACCCTTAGGGAGCAAAACAATGTGTGCCTCTTAGAGAGGGCATCAATTATCACATATGTTTTTCCCTCTATGTATTTGATAACTTATGGAAATTTCTATAGGTACTCTATCCATTTTGCATGCCTTTTGTTTAACTTGATTTTCCCTCTAATGTACTTAAGTGATTCATGATCACTATGAATGACAAATTCCTTGGAAACAAGGTAATGTTCCCAAGTTTGGAGGGCTCTTATTAAGGCATAAAGCTCTTTATCATAGGTGAGGTAGTTGAGGGTGGCACCATGAAGTTTTTCACTAAAATAAACAATAGGGTGCCCACCTTGTAACAATACAGCTCTCACTCCCACTCCAGAGGCATCACATTCTAGCTCAAAAGTTTTAGAACAGTTAAAAAGAGCTAGAACAAGTGCCTTGGTGAGCTTTTCTTTAAGAAAAACAAAGGCTTGCTCTTGTCTTTCACCCCAAGTGAATGTCACATTCTTCTTCACTAGCTCATTGAGAGGTGAGGAAAGTGTAGAGAAATTAGGAACAAACCTTCTGTAGAAGCTCCTAATATCTCCCACACTTTTTGGGGTGAGCCAATCTTGGATGGCCTTGATTTTCTCAGGGTCCACTTGAACCCCATTTCTACCAACTACAAACCTTAATAAAACTATATTATCTACATATAAGGTACACTTCTCTATATTGGCATAAAGAGTGTTTTTCCTAAGGACTGAAAGAACTTGCCTTAGATGTTCAAAGTGATCATCTAGGCTTCTACTGTACACTAAAATATCATCAAAATAAACAACTACAAATCTACCTATGAAATCCCTTAAGACATGATGTATAAGCCTCATAAAGGTGCTTGGTGCATTAGTGATCCCAAAAGGCATCACTAGCCATTCATACAAACCAAACTTGGTCTTGGAAGCGGTTTTCCACTCATCAGCCTCTTTCATCCTGATTTGGTGATAACCACTTTTAAGATCAATTTTTGAAAAAATGTTGACACCATGAAACTCATCAAGCAAATCATCAAGTCTAGTAATAGGGTGCCTATACTTTACATTAATGTTGTTGATGGCCCTGTAATCTGTACACATTCTTCACTTACCATCCTTTTTGGGCACCAACAACACTGGCACAACACAAGGGCTTAGGCTCTCTTGGACGCAGCCCTTCTCCAACAATTCCTTAACCTGAGACTTTATCTCTTTAGTCTCCCGAGGGTTAGTCCTATAGGTTGGCCTATTAGGAAGGCTTGCTCTTGGGACTAAGTCTATTTGGTGTTCTATTCCACTAATAGGAGGTAGCCCAGGGGGTATCTCTTTGGGAAATATATCACCAAATTCATGTAATAGTTCTTGGACCTTTGGGGGTAAGATATCAAATGTAGGAATTATGGCAGTGCTAAGGGAGGTTTCCCTTGATAAGAGAAGGTAGAAGGATTGTTTAAGAAGGAGTGCTCTTTTGATATCACCTTTTGTTGCAAAATGATTTTTCTTCTTAACAATCTTCTTGGAGGAATCCCTTTCCTCTTTTTCCTTCCCCTTGGCCTTTGAAGACAAGGCCTTACTATCCTTCTTTTTCTTTTGTTTTTCTAGTTTGTCTTCCTCATTCCTCTTATCTTTCATAGTTAGTTGATCTTTGGCCACTTGTGAAGGTGTTTAAGGATGCAACACAAACTTTGTTCCAAGATGGGTGAGGGTTATCTCATTAGTTAGGCAATTATACATGATTTTCCATCATATTGCCATGGCCTACCTAAGAGAAGGTGTCTTGCCTCCATAGGAACTACATCACAAATCACTTCATCCTTATATGTTCCAATGGAGAAGGACACTTTCACTTGTTGATTGACTATCATTTCCCCTTGCTAATTGAGCCATTGAAGTTTGTAAGGCTTTGGACGGGGAATGATAGCAAGGCTTAACTTAGAGACTAATCTTGTTCTGAAACAATTGCAACATGAACCACTATCTACAATGAGAGAGCATGTATTATAAAAAATTTTACACCTTGTGTGAAAAATATTTTCTCTTTGAGATTGGGTCAAGTCACAAGATTGGTCTCCTAGAAGTCTTCTGACCATTAAAAGGTTCCCTTCTTCTTGGGGGTAGATTTCTTCACTAGATTCTTCCCCTTTTGCTTCTTCACTTTCACTAGAGGAAGGTGAAGTAGTAGCCTCATCTTGACTACTATAAATGTCTTAACCCCTCATAATCATGGTTATCTTGGTGGGGCATTGAGAATCAATGTGTCCTCTTCCAAGACATTTAAAGCACTTTATAGAGCTAGTTTTCTCTTGCATACTAGCCTTAAGGGATTGTTTTTCTATTGTCTTCCCCTTATCATCTTTGGGCTTAGAAGGTTCAGCCCCTAAGATGCCTTGACCTTGGTGTTTCTTTGGATAAGATTGAGAGCCATAAGATTTTGAAATAGACTTCCTTTTAAGTTTTTGCTCTACCCTTATGCAAAGTTAGACTAGGTCATCTAGGTCCCTGTATGGAAAGAGATTAACCTTGTCCCTCACTTCCATATTAAGTCCACTAAGGAACCTAGCAATACTTGTTCTTTCCTCCTCCCTTAGCCCAGCTCTCAAAAGGAGTAGTTCCATTTGTTGCCTATACTCTTCAACACTCATACTCTGTTGTCTAAGCCTTTGGAGCTTGTCCATAAGCTCCCTTTCATAGTAGGAGGGGATGTGCCTTTCCCTAAGGGCACTTTTCAAGTCATTCCAATAAGCTATGAAAGTAAGCAAGAAATGTAAACTAGGCGGATCCTAAGAGTATTTGGATGACAACATTTAAGGTTCCCAACAAAACACTCACTATCCTAAGGTAAAATTGCCTAGAATTATTACACACAAATGGAAGTTTGGTAACCTATTGGAGGCTTCCAATACACTTCCAATGAAATGCTTTTTGTTACAAAATTTGAAAGCAATGAAGGTAAGTAAATTGCCAATTACAAAGTTACAAAAAAGTCCTTAATTTTGGTGGTTGTTCTCTCTTTGCTATTTCACTCAGTTTGGAGTGTTTCTTAGTCCAATAGCTCTTAAGGTGGTTGGCCCCTTGTTTCTTGACTCAAATTCTTCAAGTGATGGCACCAATCCTCCTTTCCAATTCCCTATATGGCAACTCACAAACAAGGAAATAAAGGGACAAGCAATAACCAAAGACCAAACAAAATGAAATGAAAGCTAAACCAATATAGTTTTAACAAGACAAATTTTCAAGGATTATTCAACAATTAAAGCAATGCAAAGCACATAAAAGCAAGCTAGGACTCAAAGAGAAACCTAGAATGGCTCTAGAGTATAGTAAAAAAATATTAAAAAAAAAGACTCAAGAAACCTCTAGTTTTGGCACTTGTTATCACACTATTTTTCAATTCAAAATTTAGAACTAAGATTGGTATAAAATAGGCACCAATTATAGAACAAATTTTTAGCCAAAACAAAAAACACACTTCCCTTTCACTTTTTTTTCCTGGACACTGATTTTTCTGCAAAGAATAAGAATACAAGATTGAGAGCAGGTTGCCGGAGTCGCCGCAATTTGTGAACCTTTTCCTCGTTGATTCCCATTCCAAATTCTCCTTCACTTTGTGAACCTCTTCCTTCACTATCTCGTGTAACCTCTCCTTTCTCCCCGTTGCAACCTATCTCTCTCTTTCTCTCTCTCTCTCTCTCTCTATATATATATATATATATATATATATATATATATATATATATATATATATATATAACAAACCAGATCCAAGAAAATTAAAAAAACGGACAAGTATTTTTAAATTTATAATTTAGCATTTACATGTGAGCAACTATGACCATCGAAAACAATGAAGAAATGAAACCCTAACATTTTATCATGAGATAAATTTTCTAGGCAAAATAATGGACGAACCGAAACAATGTCTTCCATGGCCCTTCTCCTTCCATAAACGGATGTTACCCCATACCTCGGACACTCCCCGACAACTGTTGGACTTGTGGACTCCAACGCTGGGCTCTTCAAAGAATAATTTGAAACAGCCTCAACTACCTTCTATTTGGAACTATGAACCACGTTATCGCACTCCCTTGCTGTTGGATCGAGTGGCCTCGGAATAATTAAGAAGGGGGGTTGAATTAATTATTCCTAAACCTTTACTAATTAAAAAATTACTCTTCTAAGGCTTTTACTAAATTGTTAAGAGAATGAGGAGTAGAAGAGAAAACTTAATAGAAAGTAAAAGCGGAAATTAAATGCACAGCGGAAAGTAAAAGAGTAGGGAAGAAGGAAACAAACGCACAAGAGTTTTTATACTGGTTCGGCAACAACCCGTGCCTACATCCAGTCCCCAAGCGACCTGCGATTCTTGAGATTTCTTTCAACCTTGTAAAAATCCTTTTACAAGCAAAGATCCACAAGGGATGTACCCTCCCTTGTTCTCTTTGAACCTAGTGGATGTACCCTCCACTAGAACTGATCCACAAGAGATGTACCCTCTCTTGTTCTCAGTCAAACCCAAGTAGATGTACCCTCTACTTGTACCACAAAGGATGTACCCTCCAATGTGTTAAGACAAAGATCTCAGGCTGTTAAACCTTTGATACTTTGTGAATGGGGATACAAAATAATTCTCAGGCGGTTAGTCCTTTGAACACTTTTGTATTAGGGAATGGGAAGAATCAAAAGAATTCTCAAACTGTGTCGTTTTGAATTCTTTGACAAGGAAGAAGGGAGACACAAAAGAATTCAGGCGGTTAGTCCTTTGTTCTTTTGGAAAAGGGAGAAGAGAGACACAAAAAGAATTCAGGCGGTTAGTCCTTGGTGAATTCTTTTTGGCAAAGGGAGAAGAGAAAGAAAAGATGAATAGCACAAGTTTTCAAGGTTTAGAAAACCAGAAAACTTCAGAAAACTTTTGGTACAAACAAGAAGAAGTTCAAAGAGATTCAAGGCTTGCAAAGGATTGATTGAATGAATGTAAAAGTATATTGAAAAGCAAATCAAAGCCTTGCTTTTATAGACTCTTCATGTCTGGTCAAGAAGACCATTTAGAAGAGTTATAACTTTTATAAAAACTTAAAACCAATTTGAAAAAGTCAAAACCTTTTTGAAGAGTTACATTTTTTGATTTATTTAGAAACAAACACTGGTAATCGATTACCAAATCAGTGTAATCGATTACACAAAGCTTTTGTGTGAAAGGATGTGACTCTTCACATTTGAATTTGAATTTCAACGTTTAAAGGCACTGGTAATCGATTACCAAAGCATTTTAATCGATTACAGCTTTTTGAAATTAATCGGAACGTTGTAAATTCAATTTGAAAACTTTTTCAAATCCATTTTGCTACTGGTAATCGATTACAACAATCTGGTAATCGATTACCAGAGAGTAAAAACTCTTTGGTAAATATGTTTTGAGAAAAACCATGTGCTATTCAATTTTTGAGAAAAACGTTTTCATACTTATCTTGATTAAGCCTTCTCTTGATTCTTGAATCTTGATCTTGATTCTTGAGATCTTGAACCTTGAATCTTCATTCTTGACTCTAAACTTTCTTCTTGAATCTTGAATTCTTCTTGATTCTTATCTTGAACTCTTGAATTGTTCTTGATTCACTTGAGTTGTTCTTTGATTGATCTTTGAGCTTTTTTTGTCATCACCTTTGTCATCATCTTTTGTTATCATGATTGTTATAATCAAAACACCTTTGAATCATCTTTGATTCACCATGAAGCTTTGCTTCTACACTTGCTGGAGAAGTGCGCCTATCTAGCTTCTGGCACTTTTAGTTGTTTTCTGGTTGCAGGACTGACACGTGCGAAAGGGGCGGGAGGTGGGTTCGATGGGAAAAGAAGTTTCACATCAGGTTAAGGAATAAAGGGTTTATAAGGAGAAGGTTGAGTGTTAGGTTTGAGGAGACTAATTTCAAAGACAATTTTAGGAAAATTGTCTTTGAATACTTACTTTTTGAGACGGTTTTTATAAAACTGTTGTCATACATCTCTTGTTATTTACAAAATTGTTACTACTTGACATTCTAAGATGATTTTTTAGAACCGTCTTAGAAGGTACGTCTTAAAAAACTATTTTTTTTAATAATGATGATACCAGCTTAGACAATCAAAGTAACAATTTCCCAGTTGATGAAATGTTATAGATAGTGTTTGATCTATTTGCTTGAGAGTACCCTTATTTCTTTAAGGACTTGTATATCTCTCTAGCCATGCCTTATGTTACCGTTTCAAATGATACTATGATTCAAAAACTTTTCCATTTACATACTATGATTCAATTTTTTTTACCGTAGTGCTTAATATAATTAACACCAATGACATACTACAAGTTTGTTGGCCACATAAGGCTATTTCCCCTTTGTTATGTGTTGTCAGCTTAGAATTTGTTATTCATTTGTTCTTATATTTTCTGCTGCCATTTTAAGGAATCTTTTGTTTGGTCATTTTGGAATTGTTGGGCATTCCCTAGGTCGTTGGACTAGTTTTTGTTGACTGGCTTAACTGGTTTTGGCATAAATAAAGAAACCAAAATTTTGCATTTAGTTGGAGTATAATTTTGCTATACTTTGGTGCATTTAGTTGGAGCATAATTTTGCATTTTTAAATTTTCTTTGGATTAGTATTGTCTCTAGGATAAGTTAGGCACTTGGTTTCTCTTAAGATATAAAACCATTCATGAGCCTTCACCCTAATAACTTAAGCTTTGGGTTCATGACATGGTATTAGAGATTCTATGATAAAAATGGATACAATTTTGTTAATTTGTTCTGTGAATATAGATGCAATCGCGATAAAGAGCTCACGTATAAGGTTTGGGATCAGAACTTTGTGGAGTGTGGCATTGATGTAATTGAAACAATGGGGACAAAATGCTTGATTCCAAAAAATTAGAGGGATAAAAAGTGATTATTAGGTCCTTCTTTGTATGCTTGAAAGTTGAAGATGCCCACAGTGATCTTGATCCTGATGTTTGATCATTAACTTGTTTATACAGATATATTTTTTTTCTATGAATATTCCTAATTACTTGTTATTGTCTCAGATTGATGTTAATGATCAAGAGTTACTTGCACTTAAGGCTATAATTAAGTGCATCGAAGATCATAAACTTGATGATTAGTACCCTTTGTGGATCCTCTCTAGAAACGAGTGACCCAACTTGAGAAGGCTAAGGCTGACAAGAAAAGGGTAACTGAAGCAACAAAGCCTCAACTCAAGAGACCCCGTGCTAATGGTGTAGGATATGGTCCACGTGTCGCTAAATTTCCATCTGACAAAACTTCCTATGCTAGAGTTGCTGACAGGTATCCTCAATATGTGTATGACTGACCTTACATGTACGTTGCACCAACAGACAATCACTGCCCCCTCTTATGAGTTCTGTGACTTATAAAATCTCTCCTAATCCTATCAATTACTTTGGAAATGGCTATTGGTATTGTTGTAACTGGGTCATCACGAGGACGGGCACAAATAATTAAAACATGAAATTGTTACAAGTATTTTATTTTGAGAAAAAATATTGGAAAATCATTTTAAAATTTGTCTTTGAAATCAAAGATAAATCAATTATGTGTAAATAATATATTATTATCCTACAACGGGTCGGTTAAAAAAAATATATAATTAATGACACAAAATCTATGTAATCTTATAAATATTTATTTTACCCTAAAAAATTATTTTTTATTTCTTTTATTTTTTAAAAAAAGAACACATTTGATTTTTCTAAGAAATTTTATTTATTTATTATCAAAAGAAAATAGTTACACAAGAATGTAAGCTAACAAAATGATTAGTCATTAAACTCTCGCAATCAAGATAGAAATATCATTATTGCAAAAACGTCGTTCTACATCGATTATTTGCTACATACAACGTCGGTTATTAACCGTCGTCATATCAGATGTTGTAGAAAAGGACGCGTCTACGACGACGATTTTTAACAACCGTATTAGAATGTGCGAACATTCTAAGACGATTGTCTCCATGACCATTTTAGAATGTAACACATTCTACATCGATCCTATATACGCAACCGTCTTAGAATGTAACACATTCTAAGACGGTCCTTTTGACGACCGTCTTAATATGTAACACATTCAAAAATGATCATGGAGACAACCGTCTTAAAATGTATTTTTACATAGTCTATCTATTTCGAATGTACTCTCAAGTCTCAACACACAAAATCACTTCAGCTATTCATAAGCAACAAACACATGGTACCATTAGACAATATTTTATACTAGTGTCTTCCACCATTAGACAATATTTTATACTAGTGTCTTCCAATGAGATACTAATAAGTAGATATGATTGTTCCAGTTCATCTACGTTTATGAAATTTCTACATAATAAATAAGAGCCGTAGTGTCATACATATTGCAAGAAAAAACAACTCTATCTCTTAAAAGAGTTTAGCTCTTAAAGTTCTCAACAAACAAATTAAGCTTACAACTAAAATTGGTGTGATGCATTTTTATTTTCTAATTTACCTTTTGCAAACAAAAAAATTAAGCTTACAACAAAAAAATTAAATCACTGGTATTCCTACTCCGAAATTTTTTAAGTTGCTTGAAAAGACCCAATCAACACTAAAAACCTGATTTGATTGATGTGTTTTTATTTTCTACTTTACCTTTTAGAAATAAAAAAGTGTTTAATAAGATTATTTAATATTCGCCTAATTATATTAAAAGTATAATATTCGCCTAATATTTTTTAAGTAATTAAAAGTGTTTAATAAGATTATTTAATATTCTTATATTATTTAGTACTTTTTGTTTTAAAATTATTTAATACTTTCTATATTTAATAAATAGAAAAGGAAACTATTTAATGTTTTCTAATTCGTTAACGTTGAACACTTGCGGGCATTTTGGTAACATAGTAATGAAAGCAGGCTACCACTAACATACACCATGTTCCAAGAACAAAATTCTGAACTCTAAGTATTGATCCATGAAAGCCAATGCCCAACTGTAACCAATGGTACCACCAGCAAAGAACATGAATGATACAAAGCAGACAAAATTAACTAGACAATATAGGAAGATAAGCAATTAGGGGCCCTGCGGTGGGGGACTTTCTGAACATACACTGGACATGACAATTCTCCCCGCAACTCGGGGATCCTCACGGGGACTGCCCCATTCGGGGCCCTGTGGTGGGGAAAAATTTCCTGTGGGAACGGGAATGAGGATGAAAATTCCCCCACAGCTAATTCGGGGACGGGGACGGAGACTATGCTCCCCGTCCCGCAGGGTCCCCGTATTCCTGCGTATATAGAATTTTACTTATATACACTCGTAACTTATAATATGTATAACATAAATATAAGAGTTAATATAATATTTTACTAGTAAAAAAATACAAAATAAAATTATCATATATATGAGTAATATCTCACAAGTCACAAAGACACAAACAATACCCAAATCTTAAAACGCCGCATCAAACATTCAGACTTCGTTCCTTGACTTCCTTCTTCACCTTTGTTCCTTCTTCACTTCTCCATCGTTCGTTTCACCATTTCACACTGTCTTCACCCTCTTCACTTCTTCGCTTCTTCACCGTTCATTTTACCGTTCCTTCTTCACTGTTTGTTTCAGTTGTGAACTCGTGGAAGCCTTCGTTGCACCTTTTTCTTCTTCGAGTCGCACCGTGCATTTCTGGGTTTCGCAACTTCGAATTGTTCTTCCTCTATTGTATGTTCTTCCTCTATTTTATTTATTTATTTATGTTGTATTTTCAATTCTTTGTTCTGTTGCTAGCTTATTGTGATGTTTTGGTTTGACTGATTCATTGAGTTTAAAATTTGTAATCTAGCAATTCTTTGTTGTGTTGCTAGTTTTATTATTTTTATTGTGTGATAATGTAACATTAATGTGTATTTGGATATTTCTTGGATGTTTTTATGCTGGTGTGATTTTATTACTATTATTATTGATTTATTTTGGTATTTTTAGTCATGTTTTAAACTTAGAATTAAACCTCAAATTTATTATTGTTGAAAAATTGAGATAAAACAAAAAAATTGTATTTTTTATTTATAATTTTTGACATTTTTAATATAAAACGGAGTCTCCGTAGGTCTCACAGGGAGTCGAGGAACGAGAACGGGATAAAAAATACCCCACCACAGGAAGCGGGGACGGGGAGCATGATAAGGTTCGGGGACGGAAAGCGGGGAAGGATTCCCTGCCCCCGCATCATGTAGTGCCATGCCTACATACACAGTAAAACCATGATGGAAGGAAGAGAAAAAAAAACCTCTCAATGTGTGAGAGTCTTATTAATCATATTATTGATATTAATTATTTTTTTCCCGATAAATATTAGTGGTTAGTTTGTGTTAACAAGAGAATTTAAATATATATCTTTTTCATTTTTTTCACCATCAAACAAATCTTATAATCTCATTGAGATCAGTCCCTTATTGAAATTGAAAAAGAAAATATTAGTAATACATTGTTTTTAACACTCATGCTATTAAATATATTGAAAAATTATAAAATCATAAGTGAGGTTAATTAAATAAGAAGTGAGATTCATAATTTTATATTTTAATTTTTTGTTAATTGTAGAGAGTATATTAGATAACATGTTGCAAGGTTTCTCAAGAAAATTCCAATTTATATGTGTATTTTACATGTTTGAATTAAAATTCGCAAACTGAGTTTATAAATGGAGTTTGTAAAAGTAATTTAAGTTATACAAAATGTAATACATTTACAGAAGAAGTCGATAAAGACAATAAAAATATTTTAGTAAGATTATTTCACTAATTAAATTGTCAATTATTTTTATTAATCTGTAATAAAAGCATAATTAAACATCAATTAACGTGAAATAGAGAAAGTATATTAAACATCGCGATTAATATTTAGTAAACATGTTTTTTTGTTTTTTCCCCTAAAAAAAGCATTTTTGTTTTTAATTATTTATCTCATGTCTGCCTTAAAATTAATAAAATAATTCGTGCAGACATTCTTGAAAATTGAGTATAATAAAAAATAAAAACAAAAGCGTACAGTTCCCGAGAAGAATATCTGTTAACTTTGTCGAAGCGCCGTTCCATTCGTAGTTTCCTTAATCCTTTCCTCTGTCCGTTAACGGACAACGCCAAACCCAAAACGGAACTCTCAAAATAGAGTTTGCAGAAACAAAATTGTAAAATGTCTTACGGTTCCTTCAAAATTTGGTTTTACTCTCTAAATATATTTTTAAAAAATCATAATTTTTGTCCTCGTATATTTTTGTCAAACTTACATTTACTTTCATGATGTCTTCCTAAATAATGCTAATTTTCTTTTTTAGATTTTAAAAAAAATTCCACTTATCAGGGATAGCATTTAAAAAGAAGTATGCATCGTTTTATTTAATGCATAAAAAAGATAAGTACCTGTTTAATTAATAGAAGAAGCATGCGTATTATTTAAGATGTCCTCACAAGCCATCGACTTTCCTTTATATATATATATATATATAAATAATTTGTGAACTTTACCCCTAGTTCTAGTATTCCAAGTTTCGTAAAAAAGGATAAGACATACAAATTATAAAAAATAAAGGTATTAAAATTATGATTAAAACCTTGTTTGGATAGATGAATTATGAGAGAAAATATTAAAAAGATAAAAAATACATTTACCCAAATCTTTTCATTGGTTGTTTGTTAATATTTTCATTGGTTTAATTTGATCAATAAAATAGAAGAAAAAACATATATAGCGAGATTTATGCTAAAATTCCATTAATCCAAAACCAAAAGAAAAGTGAAGGAATATATTAAAACACTATATAGTCTTCATGTTTTCTTACTTTTTATTTAAAACTATCTGTTATATTATATAGTATTTTTTTTGCAAAAGAAAGTCTAAATTAATTTATTGAATATGATGCATGAGTCCTATAAAATTAATACTATTTAATTTTTATCGATAAAAAATATAATATTTTTAGTTATTACACTTTCTTTGCAATCATATAATACAAGATTTTTTTTTTAATTTTATTCTTTTAATAAATATTTTCTCTTAATAAGTTATCTCATTTTTTATTTTTTTCCTTTCTTTCTTTGTGTTTTTTTTTTCATTTCATACATACTGAGACTAATTTAGGACAAAATTTGAAAAAGAAAACAGAAGGAGAAAGAATAGTGAAGAAGAAGTGAGAGAGACACAGACACAGTGCGGTTTGCGACTCTAGTACTATTAATTAAACAAATACTTCTACCACACATTCTTTTCTTCTTCTCTCTCTCCCAGGGTTTCACGTTTTCATGTGAAAATGGATTGAGAATCTCTTTCTATTTTTATATTTTCTTTCGGGTCAATTAGGTAACTCTTCCTTTCTCTCTCTCTCTCTCTCTCTCTCTCTCTCTCTCTCTCTTGTGATTTTGTTTTGTTGCTGTCGGTTTAGATCGGCTTTGTCTGCTTATGCGGAACAAGAATCCGCTTTCTCCGTTCCACGATTGAGAGATGTTGTAGCCATTGTGCTCGAAATCAGCTCTCGTAACTGCAGTTTGGTGAATTTTGTGATTTTTTTTGTTGTTGTTATGTTATGGAAATTAGTTATTCTGTGATTTTTAGCTTTCTACTTGTTATTCATTTTTGCGTTTTGTTTTTTGAAATTGCCTTAATTGATGAGTGGAAATGTTGTGCTGATTTTGCTCATGTTTCCATTTTAGGGTTTTTTCTGGCGTGATTCTGAAAGCTTGGATCTGGATATCTTCTTTGGTAAGGTTTTTAGCTTTTTTGGTTATTGTAGTAACTAATTAAGCTGCCTGACAAATTATAAAGAAATGAGTAGTTGAGGATTCTGTGGAGGGTTAAATTTGATATCAAATAGTGAAGTGGATTAAGCTCAGATTTTGTTTTGAAATTTTAGGAGCGTTTTGATGATTTGATAATGCTAGTTCTTTCCTTTGTTATTGTAATGAGTTGACTCTGAGGGTTAAGGTGATAGATTTTTTTCTTTCTTTTTCACTTTTAGTATTAATTTTGGCTGTAGAGTATTGCACTATTTCTATTATTGTGTAAGGAGCTAGATGCTCTGCAATTCAAAATTAAACTGCGCAGAGTGCAGTTAATGATTAATGGTGGACAATTTTTTAATAAGCTTTCACTGTTTATTTCAAATAAATATGAAACCATTGAATGGGAACTGCACCACCATTCAGTTATTTCTTAACTTCAGAAGATCGTAATCCTATTGTGTAAATAATTTTCATTCTAAATCTGAAAACAAAATTCACCATATGAAATTAATTTTTTTTTGTGCATGAATATCAAATAGTTTCTTGATTCTTGCTTTAAAAGTAAATAAGTAGAAATTTCTATTCTCTAAGTACTTGATTCTTTGCTTTTATTTTAGTTTGTGATTGGGACGGGATATTTTAACTAACATTTGGTAAAGACTAAGGAGTAAAGAGAGACACAGCATGTGTATAATATGAGAAAAAAGACAAGCAAATATTTATGCCACTAGGACATTGGCAAATTGAGTGAGAAGGGAAATATGGAGGAACACACTTAAGTGAGAAGGGAAATATGGAGGAACACACTTTACACACACAAGTTTTGGTTCATTGTCTGGTTGCTAGACTTCACTGCAAAGTTTGAACAGTAGCTACTTGTTCTGAAATAACTGCAATATAGGAAGTTAGAAGCTTGAAACTTGCACCCTAAAATTATACACTTGGCCACTCACAGAGCTTGCTTTTCTGAACATTGCCAATTACTCAACTCCACCAACAAAAATTCCTCCTTTAGGTAATTATATATCATTATCCCTAAGTTATAGTAGCTTTTGCTTCTTGCCTTTATCATTACAACAATTTCCAAAATGGCAACCTTTTATCTGTTTTTCATTGTTTTATTTATCTTGCATCTGGATAACACAAGTATTGTTTTTCTCATATGGTGCATGTATGGTTATTCTCATATCAAGACAATGAGTATTGTAATTGCTGATATATCTTTAGTTCATACTACAGCACATGGTCTGTGTGTGCATAATTTAAAACTTGGTATTTCTTTCTTTATTTTATCTTCTTCAGCTTCTTTGCTATGGAAGACTCGGATTCAGTTGCTACATTGATAGATTCTACTACTTCTAAGATACAACAGCTGCAGAAGGCATTTGCTGAACTTGAAAGTTATCGGGCTGTTACTCTTAACTTGAAATGGAAAGAACTAGAGGAACATTTCCATGGTCTTGAGAAATCCTTGAAGAGGCGCTTTGATGAATTGGAAGACCAAGAAAAAGAGTTTGAAAGCAAAACGAGGAAGGCTCATGAGATACTGGAGAAGCGGGAAGCAGCTGTTTTTGCCAAGGAGCAAGATTCATTCCAGAGGCTTCAGGAAAAAAGAGATGCTGCTTCATTTGCCATTGTAAATGCTCGAGACAAGCAGAGGAAGATTTCATCACGTGAATTGGCTACTGTCTCAAACGGTGGTAAAGGAGGGATTCCAGGAGTGGAGGAGAAACCTGTGGATACTGTGTCCACTGCAGCTGAAGGTAATGTGGAAGATATAAAAATTCCTGACAATGGAAATGTGGAGTTGGTATCTTATCCAGAGTTGGTAAAACTATGCAAAGAGATGGATGCTGCTGGACTTCACAAATTCATATCTGATAACCGTAAGAATCTTGCTACTGTAAGGGATGAAATACCAAATGCATTAAGAGCTGCTACTAATGCTGCCCATTTAGTTTTAGATTCTCTGGAAGGATTTTACTGTACAGAAGTGTCAAATCAGGACCTAAAGAAGGATGGTAACTTATTGGGTCTTCGTCGAACCTGTATCATGCTGATGGAATGTTTATGTGATTTCCTGAGCAGCTCAGGTTGTGTTTCTAATGTGATTTCAGAGGATATCAAGGACAGGGCAAAAGCAGTTGCTGAAGAATGGAAACCCAGATTGGATGCTCTTGACATGGATGCTAGCAATGGGAATTCCTTGGAGGCTCATGCATTTTTACAACTTGTAGCTAGTTTTGGCATTGCCTCTGGTTTTGATGAGGAGGAGTTATCCAGATTGATTCCAATGGTGTCTCGGCGCCGCCAAACTGCTGATTTATGTCGTTTTCTTGGGCTGTCAGAAAAGATGCCTGGTGTGTATTTGATCTTTATAATGTTTGACATGAATTAAAACTTTACAAGAACTATAGGAAATTTTAAATATTGAGCCAAATTTGATACAAGGAAAAAGTTTTAATATTCTGTTTATTCTGTGCAAAGCTTTTCATCTAATTGCATCATGTGTTATTTTTCTTTAGTTTTATTTTTATTTCAATAACAAAAAGCTGTTCCCTTAATTTTCATTTTGTGATTAATATGAGTTTTTGTTAAAGTATCTACTGTCGCGTGGCTGCCAAAACAACCATTTTAGTAACAGGATTTTTGAAAGTCTTACCAACTTTGATTAATTATTATTTTTTACTTTGCCAGTCTTCTTGGATGTTCCTGCTTGCTGGTTCTTGTTAAATAATTGAAAGGAAAAGCTAAAGGAAACTTGAATTGTGATAGTATGCCAGGATATCTACTGAAAATTGATGACTCTTATACTTCCCTGATATTGTTTGAAGACAATTGAATGGTGTGCATTAGTATGCTAGGATGTCCACTGAAAACTGCTGATGCAAGTTATCTAATATAATATAAATTATATCGTAAGAGAGTTTTTGGTTCTTAACATATTACATTGCAGCGTTGATTGACTTTTAATGAGAACCCTTGACCTTTGTTTCTTGGAATCATCCCAAGTGGCTTTTAACATGCGAGTCTCATGCATGAAATCTAGCAGTTGTATCAATTACAGAGTAAAGCAATAAAACTATTGCATCTGTTTGTTTTAATGCTTCATTTTACGTTTTGGATATACAGGTGTTATTGGGGTTTTGGTGAACAGTGGGCGACAAATTGATGCTGTTAACTTGGCTTTTGCATTTGATCTTACTGAACAATTTTGTCCTGTTTCTTTACTGAAGTCTTACTTGAAAGATGCAAGAAAAGCTTCTTCTCCTGTTAGAAGTGTTAATTCTTCTCCCACTGCACAGGTGTGTTATTTAGTGTCCGCTATATTAAGTAATTATTCCCTCCATGATCTTCTTTTCACAGTTTGAGCTAGTGATCTAATATTTTGCCAAGCTCTTCAAATTGTAATCAGGACTCTAGGTAAAGCTGATGAGCTGGAAGGCCTACATATTATTCATGTTTGTTTCATTTGTTTTGGAAAAAATTGGAGATGATGGGGATTTTCCAATGGATAATAAATGAAAAATATGCTTAATTCTATATAGCAGAACCATTTATATTTAGGTTAAAAAGCAATTTGGTGCAAGAGCCTCATGAAAGTCTTAATGCTATAGAAAAATATCTAGATTGTAGAGCTTGCAGTCTAATGTTTAGGACTTAAGGGCTATGCTTGCGGAGAAAGATCTGAGATTCTTATTTCTTTGTGTACAGTGTACACAGGTTTTGGTTTTCTGTTTGACTTATGGTTAGTAAGTGATTTAGTATATAGTATATGTATACTAGATGTGACATGGCATTTAGCACAAATATTGCATTTATTTACATCTGAGATTCTTTTGTATTGCATAATAAATTATTTCTAGTAATTTATAATATTTTCTCTAGATGTTTGAACAATGTACATCTTCAAACATATATCTGGTGAATGAAAAAGGAAAAAATTGAAAGCAAATGCAGTTTTTAAAAGCAGCTTATGCTTTTTGTCAGAAATAATTCCACAGAAAGCAGCTGTATGTGTACTGAAAATATCAAATTTTGTCTTTTCTGAAAGGCAAGAAACACCAATTGTTAAGAGTTGATGCTTAATCTACTCCTATATTATGAATTAGGATACACAATTTGGAGAGTGAGACCTTACTTTCTTCACTTTGTCAATTAGACATTTTCAATATTCCCTCTTGTCTCCTTTGGAGGTGTATTTCACGCTGTCTTTGATTAGCTAAAAAAAAATTCTTTCAATCATCTCAAACTATTTTCCTTTTATCTTTATCTGTATACTTGATCTTCTTCATTGATTTCCTCCTTCAATCTACCGTCATTTATCTCTACCTGTAAATTGATTTTTAATAGTTTCTTAAAAAGAATTTGGCTTTTGTGGTAATATACTGTTTTTTATTTCTTTCTTTCTTTTAATATCCCTAGTGTCTTTTGTCTCAGATTGAGGTGAATGAACGAGAGCTGGTCGCACTTAAGGCTGTAATCAAGTGCATTGAAGAACATAAACTTGATGAGCAGTATCCTCTGGATCCTCTCCAGAAACGTTTGGTGCAGCTAGAGAAGGCCAAAGCTGACAAGAAGAGGGAAACTGAAGCCACAAAACCTCAACCCAAGAGACCCCGTGCAAATGGCGCCGGATATGGTCCACGTGTCACTAACATTCTTTCCGACAAAGCTTCCTATGCTAGAGTTGCTGACAGGTATCCACAGTTTGTGTATGACCGACCACCTTATATGTACCCTGCTCCAACTGATAATCATTGCCCCCCTCTCATGACCACTGCAACGTATAACTTCTCTCCCAGCCATGGCAACTACTTTGGAAATGGGTATCAGTACCAAGCTACATATCTCCACTAGAGTTAGCTGATATGTTAAAACAGGCGACTATGATCCTTTTGTTTAATATCTAGTCTTTAACCTTCAAGCTGTTGTATGTTGCACTTCCACAATGTAGTCTTAAGAATCACTGAAAAGAGGTAAAATGTCAATCTAAAATTTAACTTTTGTAGCACAAGATATATTCTGATCCTCTAATGTATGAACTCTGTTCTCGTTTTTTACACTCTTACGAGATATTCTTCTTATTATTATTATTACTGTCAATGTTTCTAAACAATTGCTCTTTCTATGCATGCTGTCTTTTTGTTTTAAAACATGGATTTGCTGGGAGGAACTGTTGAGCACCATGAGCCCTTAATCATCAGCATATGTAAGGACCATTAATAGTAGCAAAATTATCCATGATTCATGTCTATCCCTAGTACATAGCCATTGTTCCGTCTAGTGGCTTAACCATTCTGGAGACAAAGTCCTTGAGGCTCACGAATGGCACTCGCTATTAACCAACCTTATGATGTACTTTACGTCATCTACTTCCTGTTGATCTATGAACAGACCCTCTATTTCTAGTTTATACTTTATACTATGATACCTGCTTGGAGTTCTGCTTATTTTTCCATTTTGTTGGCAGCTAAGAAAGCTAGAGGTACCCTTATCCTATACTTCGAGCATCTGATACCAAGTATCCTCTATCATCAATGTCTTCAGAAGTGCAGATCACTTCATCCTTAAACATGGCTTTCACAGACTTAACAGTTGCCTCATCTAAGGCAGCTAGTTCCTGCTTCATCAATTTTCTTTTCCTTTTCTACTTCCTACTTAGCAAGGGCTACTACTTTCTTGAACTATTAATTTTCTCATTTCTTTGATTTAGGCAGTTAGGCTCTACCATTGCAGGTTTTTTGCCTTTGATTTCTTCTTCCTTCTTTTCCTTGGCAAGAAAAGGTTCCTCAATGATTACATTAGACGCAGGCGCTGGGACTTCAATTGTAGCTTTCTCTTCTTTCATTCAATCTGTTTGTTTCGGTATATGATTTCTTTTCTTCAAAGAGCGAATAATAAGAGTCTCTTCATCAACATCTTCCTTAATCAGTTCAATTGTAGATGGTTGCATTATTTGATCGTCCTTACCTTAATTATCTTCCAAGTGTTCTTTTGAGGCTATTTGTCTGTGGGCTTAGAAGATGGTGAGTGTTGCTAGGTGCATCCAGCATTATTGCTGATGCACCCAGCAAAGCTATTAAATGGCAAAATTGTCCCTGCTTGTTTTTCTTCTTACGGATCAAGGTGATCCGTACGTTGATCCGTAAGAAGAAAAAATTTATTAATTAGTTTGTTATATATAGAAATCTATTTTTTTAGTTGAGATTTTTGTAATTGAAAACGATTATGCAATACTTGAATTCAAACAGTACATTAACTTCAACATAGTTGAACAAAATTAAATTTTCATCAAATACCACAATTAACTAACTCATGCTAATTTTGCGACAAACACAACTCGTCTTCCATTTGCGGTAAAGGTTTACTGAAAACAGCTAAAATTTCTATTGGCCCAAACTTTTTCCAGTAGTTAGATTCAATGAGCACCTTCATCACGTTCTCGTTGGTTTTGAGTTCAATTATTTCAAATTTTATAACTTTTTCTGAATACTCATGGTGACTTGGTTTCCAAAAAAACAATCGCGTTACCATTTGTGTTTCATCAACATCATAAGGGAGAATCCCACGAGGCGCAACTTGTTTGATCAAATCCTTCAGTTCATCCATGGTACATCCGGTGGGAATGTCAAAGTTTTTGGGATTTTTTCCTGTGAACGAGTAACCTATAAACTCATTTTGGTGTGACATGTTCCACCTCCCATTGTAATATAGCAGGGCATCATGAGTAGGGATCATAGTAGTTTCAAGTAAGTTTAAAATACCATCTGGGGTTCTAGCAATGCTACATAATAACTCAATCGGACCAACAAAAGAAAATTCATGATTACACATTAACATTGTGTTAACATCAGCATCATCTTTCAGTTGCATACATTGAAACCGAAATTGATTACCTGCATACGTGAAAGGTCGCCGGTAGTAAATTTCATCCAAAAATTGCTTGTCGGTTAGCTTAAGGGTATTGTGTATTCTGGTTTTTAACGTTTGAAAATCACACCCGTTAGGTACTCGAATGGGAACTGGAGTGGAAGCTTGGAAGGAAACACCACTGTCGTTGTGAACAATGGATCCATTTGGAAAAATAAAACCTAATGTGGAGTTCACAACTGTCTGACTGCTTGTCTCTCCGAATGCCATAGTTTTTTGTAAGACTTGGGTTGATACTGAAACTTGTGCTTTCTTACAATGTTAGGTTGTGCCATATATATAGATGAGTTTTAATATTAGTGCTGCATTTTTT
Source organism: Glycine max (assembly GCF_000004515.6). Classification (NCBI taxonomy): domain Eukaryota; kingdom Viridiplantae; phylum Streptophyta; class Magnoliopsida; order Fabales; family Fabaceae; genus Glycine; species Glycine max. The sequence continues at coordinate 8,076,110 of NC_038252.2, read as the reverse complement.
AAAGATTGAAAATATGCATGCACATGCTTTCTGTATGTGTTGTCAACTACACGAATGACATGACATGCTTTAGCTTGCATCAGATCTGCATGTGTAGTCATGCTGTGCAGGGTCCTTTCACGCGCTTTATGTTAATGCAGACAACAATTTATCAAACACGGTTTTCCACAATGTGTAGTCAAGTCAGACAACGATATATCATACATGCTTTTTTAGAATTAAGTAATAATTTTGTTGTGGACGTAACAAATAAATTACATGTTCAAAACGATCAGGCATTTATAAATTACATGTTCAATCATCATTTAAGTCAACATAGTCTCTCTTGAACATCACAAAGCTCTTGTAATGCTGCATTCTGCTAATATATGGATTTGGCCATGACTTCGCCTGCGGATGACAATTGCTAGACCATAAAAATGATACAGGCGGTAAGGGACAACGTTCTTTTAAATAAACCTGTTGTGTATGCGAAAAAAATGTTAACTCAATCCTACAAAAGCCATTGCATAATCATAAAAAAAAACACTTCATATCTACAATGTACCTCAACAAAATGATTGTCATACACATGACCGATACAAATTATACGATACAATGAAGAATTTGTCAACGGTTGACTTCTAAGGGGAAAGAATATCATGCTTTGTTGTTTAGACAAGGATACAACGATTACGTTATACCTTGATGCAATGACATGTCCCATGTCCGTTATATCCATCCACTTATCCGTTGTCACCTGAATAAAACAAATATACACATCAAACTTAATTTCAAACTAAAGTCTTAAAAATCAAATTCATAAATTACATACCTTGGTTAACCCATCAACAAGTAGTGACATCCTTAATTCCTCAAATCTCTCCGTGCCACTAAAGAGCTTGATATAGTCTTCTGAGAAATTGGCAAGTTCTTTAAGCAGATGGTTGCGGACCACCGACCAAGAGTCTTGACCCATACCTAATAAACCGGCAACCGACCGATATCCACAGTTACCATCACCTTTGACATCAACAATCTTATCAATGAAGTCGTGCATAAATGGATGAAACTAGTCCAACATGGGCATCATCGTTCTTCGATTCGGTTGCTCAGAGGATGATGCAGTACGTCTCACGGACGAATTGCTATTTTGTTGTGATTCAAAGGCATCTACATACTCTCAGTAAGATGGATCGCGCTTTGTTGACCTTGGGTTCCTACTCGTAATTTTCTTCGGTGCCCCCTTTGTGTTAACCTTTGCTGGAGGAGGACACATCGAATTCTGATCAGGGAGTGCAATTTCCCAAAGTTTACTTCTTAGAGTAAACTTGCCACAAACATCAAGTTCTTCGAATTTTTGGTATATTGTTTCCATTACGTCCTTGATGCCCACCTCGGGCTCAGATAACCCTTGGTCTGAAAAATTGAGTCTCCTCCAGAACATATGAATTGAATCAAGTGGGATGCAACCACCAACATATTTGGATAGCTCACAAGCACAAGGAAGACCAAGCGTGGTTCTCACCACGCAACCACAACTTGAGGGATTCTTGCCAGCATAGTGAACACGCTCAAATTCAGCAACAATCTGATTTAAAGCATACATTGAAACCATTCCAAGCAGCCTCCTGTATAAGGTTTTTTGTAACACATGTCCAATGACATGTGTACTTGTTTCAAATGATGCTTTAATCTGTGTGTGCTGCAACGTAATCATGTTGTTCACGGCATCCCACACACTGCATAAGTGTCCAATGCTATTTTGTAACAGTATTTTTAAAGACGAGTGAGCAGATTCAACCCTACATTTCAAATACACAAATAAAAATAAACATATACAATAATACAATTCCATAAATTTTTCAACGTTAATAGAAATAGTTGAACAGTTTCATACCTGTTTGTTGTTGTGTTTCCTAAGTGCATCACCTTATTAGTCCAGGCGGAAACAAAATTTTCCTTGTGTGGTATTATCCATGTTTCCTTGACATAGTCAACAAATATTGGCCAAGGTGCGCAAGCTACTTCGAACTTCTTCAGGCATTCATCAAACTACTGTTCTGAAGGACAATCAATCAGAGATCCCCAACAATCCATGACATAATCCCAAGCATTTTTTTGCGCAATTAGTGATTTACATTTAACCGTCACATTCTTGTTTATGTGAAAGATGCACAACAAATTTGTGCATTCAGGGAATACATCTTTCACTGCATTCATCAATGCTTGGTCTCTGTCAGTGACAATAACTCCAGGGAGGGCATCACGCTTTAAAAAAAGGCCTCGGAAGCGTTGTAAAGCCCATACCAAATTATTAACGCGTTCACCCTCCGCATATGCAAAACCGGCAGAGAATGTCATCCTAGTCGATGTCATCCCAACAAAATCGAGCAATGGGAGTCTATACCGGTTTGTTTTGTAGGTGCTGTCTATCAAAAACACCAAATTGCATGTGTTGACTAACTTCACTGAATCAGGGTGACACCAAAAGATATCACGAACCACGTCTTCATCCTTTATTTTGTGCCAATAAATATATTGATCACGTTCAAGAAGCTTCATCAGATGTTGCATTTCAAGATCGCTTTCTCTTATGGAAGAACGGAATGCACTTATTGCATTGTATATCTGTTTAATAGTTGTACATCTATTTGCATTGTGTTCCTTCAGAGTTAGCAGAATGTTTCTTGGCTTCACCATGGACTTCGTCATATCAGCAATAAGTGTTTTTTCAGCTTTAGTCAATCGCCCTGCATATGGATGTCCAACTAATGACTTGGCCAATTCATGATTATGCACTCCACAAATCAACTTCACCATCCAGCCTTCTCCTCCAGCCACTGGCTTGCAACGAAGCTTGAAAGGACACCCACATTTCCTAGTCCTAGTGTCTCTTCTGATAAATTCTTTTTTCCTACACTTATACTCGCCACTCCTTTCACAGCCAATTAACACAAACGTACTCCTTCCTCTACTACCTGTGTTTGTGTCCGACCTTAAAATTATCGCCACAAATCCGTTTTCATGAGCCACGGATCGAGCCCACCGCAAAACATCCTCTCGACACTCAAACACCTACAAAATCCACATAATTTAAGTTTTCTATCAGTATTCATTTTATTAAATGTGTGACAAGCATTAACATTATAACCTGAGAAGTCTTGAACGCATCCGAACAATCAACATGTGATTCATTCGCACCACATGATTCTGCATTTTCATAATCCATATCCGCTCGTTCAGACATTATTTCATACATCCACTCATCTTCATCCATCTAACCAAATCAAACAAAAAATGACCATACAAAAAAATTAGTAATTTAAAATAAAAAAGGAAAATAAATGGAAAAACAGATGCAAAAATGCAAAAACAGCAAATACCAAAAATAATACACTTACGGATCAAGTTGATCCGGAACTTACGGATCAAGTTGATCCGTAAAACACTTATGGATCAAGTTGATCCGGAAGGATGTCCGTATGTCTGCGAACAAAAATGGAGGTTCTGCGTACCTCGTTTGCCGCCACCGACCACTGCAACGCTCGACGCCAGTACCTTCACCTTCACGCCGGTACCCTCAACGCTGCTACCCTCACGAACAAGACGCAATGCCGCACGAAAAAGAGAAAACGAGAGAAAGCACAGCGAACAAAAATGGAGGTTCTGCGCCTTTCTTTAAAAAAAATCATTTTTAAGGAAGAAAGAAGTCAGGGGCATTTTTTCCATTTAAAAACTTTGCTGGGTGCACCAGCAAAAATGCTGGGTGCACCTAGCAACACTCGTAGATGGTTTAAGTTCCTTTCTTTTTGGGGTTTCAGATTTGGGCCTAGGCTACTCATAGACAAGGAGCAGAGAATCCTCATTGGAAATGCAGCATAGCAACTTTACAATGTTGTTATGACGAATATTGCTCAATATTTCAACTTCTGCAAGAAATGAATTTGCAAGCTTCTCCTCTAATTTTCTGCTACTCCATATCTTTTTCACCGCAACATAATTTAAATCATCAACAACGACACGATATACTGCACCATACCCACCACTGCCAATAATATTGTGTTCTGACATTGAGGACGCAATATTTGTTTTTGTGAAACTCAGCCTCTGAAAGGAAGTGAGCTTCCATGACCTTTTCATTTCCTGCTTTCTTTTTCTGTAAACTCTGATCATCAAGAATGATGACAACAAAGCCAGTAAGGAGGCTCCTACCACCAAACTTATGATTATAGCATAAGATGCAGATCTTCTTTCAATTCTTGCCCTTTGAGGCTTAGAATTGCACAAGGTAAGGTTTAGTACTTTACTATCAGCACAGAGACCGGAATTGTTCAAGAAGCTTCTGGCATAAGCAAGGTTTTCTAATTCACTTGGAATCCTCCCTGTCAAAAGATTGGAGGACAGATTGAGATTTGTGAGTCTCTTAAGGGCTAGTTGAAGTGGAATTTGACCAGAGATTTTGTTTTCTGACAAATCCAAAATATTAAGGCCAGGTAACTGAGCAATTACATCTGGGAGTACTCCAGAGAGTTGATTGTGGCTCAAATCTAGAGTTATTAGCGACTTCCATGATATTATATCTGATGGAAGTGACCCTGTGAGCTGGTTATGATCAAGCAGAAGAGTTGTTAGATGGAGAAGAGATGTTAGCTCCAGTGGAATACTACCATTGAAGAGGTTGTTACTGGCATTGAAAATCACAACATTCTTCAAGGAAGACACTCCGAGGGGAATTCTACCGGAAAACTAATTGTAACTTATGGACATGACTGAAACATTCCAAGACAATCTTTCAGGAAGCTGACCAGTGAACTTGTTTTCATTTATCATAAATCTTTCCAAGTTCATCGATGTCCATAGACCACTAGGAACATTACCAGAAAGATTATTGTTTTCAACCCTTAGAATATTCAGGCTACTGCAACTTCCTAGAGATTCAGGCAACTTCCCACTCAGGTTATTGTCATAAGCAGTTAAACCTACTAAACTTCCATGGTAGCACAAGTTCTCTGGCAACCTTCCTGTGAAACTATTAGATGCAATCTAAAATGTTTCAAGCTTTGAGAACCGAACGAAGTCTAGAGGAAGAGTACCTGATAAATTGTTGAGAAAAACAACAAAGTCCGTCAGAGCTGGCAGACGAGCAATGCTTTCTGGTACATTCCCAAATAACTGATTGCTATATAAATTCAAGTATTTTAAGTTATTGAGCCTTCCCAAATCATCAGGTATTTTCCCACTAAGTATATTCTCTGAAAGATCAAGTTCTGTCAAGTTGAATGCTTCAACCACTCTAGGTATCTCCCCGGAAAGGCTGTTCCGGTAAAGATATAGTATGCTCAGATTTTTCAGCATGAACAAACCATTAGGAATTTGTCCACTTAAACCATTTTTTGACAAATCCAATTTCTCCAATGCCACCATGTGTCCAATGGTTTCAGGGATTTCCCCTACCAAGTTGGACTCATACATATGAAAGACCTTCAATTTGTTCAACTGGGTCAAGCTTGATGGCAACTTTGTGGGAGGGAGCATGTGGTTTGAGAACACATACAAGGACTCAAGGTTGGACAAATTGCCAATTTCAGCAGGGAAAGTACCATTGAGAAGACACTGATAAAGTTGAAGATTTCTTAGTTCCTTTAACCTCCCAATGCTGGTTGGAATATCACCAGAGAAGTTGTTGCCACTAAGGCTAAGAAAACTCAGGTTAGCCAAGTTGTCAATATCATCAGGAATCTTGCCAACAAAGTAATTCTGTGAGAGGTCAAGGTACTCAAGCTTGGAGCATTTGTAGAGAGATTTTAGGAACTCACCAGGAATGAAATTCCACTGAAAATCAACATGTGTGAGGTTTGTGAGGTCACAAAGGAAAGGTGGCAGTGTTTGAGTGATGTTGGTGTTGATCATAGACAGTGAAGTGACTGAACCATTAGTGCAGCTGATCTCTGGCCAAGTGCAATGTGAGGAGTTTGATGAGGTCCAGTGATTGAGGAATGGTGGATTTTGCAGGTATTGCTTTATCTTCAATAGGACTGCATGTTCTTGATCATACAACAAAGAGTACTGAGACTGAGAGTTTGCATAGGTGAGAAAGAAGAAGAAGAAGAAGAAGAAGAAGGAGAGAAGAGAAAGGATTGACATTTTGCCACATGATGAGGTAAATTTTTTCATCTTGGTGGTGTATGAGTTGTTTCTAGTTCACTCATGGCATGGTGTTATTATTCAATAATGAAGAGATAATGTATGAGAAATCTATTACTTCTCTTATTGGCAACAACCACACCTCACACTGAATATGACTGAAAAGTTGAACTATGATTGACTTACTCTTGCTTTCAAACTTGGCATGCCAATTTACCTATTCCGTATAATGCCAATTTTTATGTGGACCTGCTGAGACCACTGACTGGGACTCCTCTAGTTAGGATGTATTGCAGGAAAAGTATCAATATGTGCCAAATAAATTAATTACTAAAGATAACCTTTATTTTTAGTATTATTATTTAAGAGTAATGATAAGGTAGCATATTAGAATTATGATTTTTTATTATGATGTGACATGAATGATAAATAATTTTAATCTTCTAAATATGTGATAAGGGATTTGGCTCTATAATTTGAGTAAATGGAAAATTATTTGCTTGGATTAGTTCTTTTAATGGATTTCAATATTTCGAGAATTAATCTTTAACTCTCGGCTGAGAATTATTTCAACTAAAAAAATATTATAATTATGGCACAACTAAAATATATTAAAGTATTTTTATGTGACCAAAAATTATATCTCCTAGCCTTCACGTTATGGCTTCCAACCTGGAGATGTTTTTTTTACTCTGAATCTACGAGTTTGAAGGCTTTTTATTTGAAAAATCGCTACGCCTCTTGGTTTTATCCTTTTTTCTTTCTTTCTATAATTAAAGGAATATAGAGTAATCAAGGGGCAACTAATTCAATTGTTTAGAATAGTTTGCATCTTGAATCACCACAAAACTTTGACCTCGATTCACGTGTGATGTGAACGCCGACCAAGAAACAGTAAAGTTTTGCGACCATACATGCCCACGATGAAATTGTCTCACTATATTGATAGTATTTTAGAACCTTATGGCATCAACTTGCTATTTTATTTTGTTTTTATTTTTACCTTTCATTAGCACTACAATTTTTTTTTATTGAAGCACTACAAATACTTCATGTTAAAATAAAGTGATTTATGTGAATTAAGGACTTAAACTTGATTTAATAAAATAAAGAGATCCGTTGATAAATATAAGAAGTTAATAAACTTACGGAAAGTTAATAAACTTCTAATAATTAATTTGATGAAAATATGTTAATATAAAACAATAATTCTATCTCTGTTATAAGCATTTTTCTCTAATTATCAATCTATTTTTTTTTTCTCTCACGTTCTTATGATAATTAAAAAAAAAATGATTATGACAATAACAAAACCCTTTATCTTTTATTAAAAAAATTTCTATCAAGTTAGTTATTAAAAATTTATTAACTTCCCATAAATTTATTAATTTCCCAAATTTTTCAACAAGTTCATTTATTTTATTAAATTAACTTTAGACCTTCCAGTTATATTATTCTAACACTTCATACTTTGAAAAGTCAGCAAAGGATATAAGCCCAGAGATAGGTGAGCACCGCAATATGCAAAACATTCAAGGAAGCATACTACTTTTGACTATTTCCGTGATGCTTTAATTTAGCATGTTATTTTCAAAATTATATTTTCTATTGATTCAAATGTATTATAAATCAAATATTTTATTTTAATTACCTTGTTTTTAAAATAGAATTTAGTTAGAATACACAATTGAATATGACATCGAATCACAGATTTCATGTATAGTAATTATTTTTAAACATAATTATATTATTAATGAGAAAATTGATTAATTATATTTTTAATTTAGTTAATTCATCTTAAAAATTAAGTATATTAAAATTTATTGAATTTTTTTTTTCATTCAAGTAACAACGGTGATGTAATATTTTTTGAAAAAAAAATGCAAACAAATAAAATTATTCATTTTAAAGATTTTTAGTAGTGAACCAAATATATAAATATTAAAATTAAAAAATAATGTGAAACATTATATTTTTAATGAATACATATTCTTTTTCAACTTATTAAATAAGTCCGTAGAATTTCATTATAATTTATTTTTTCTTCAAGTAGTAATATTAATATGAAACATAGAAGTTAAAGTATAATTATATATATATATATATATATATATATATATATATATATATATATATATATATATATATATATATAATGTATAATATTTATTTAAATTTCAGCGTATATTTATGATAAATTTTTTTTTTGAAATAGTATGAATTCTATTAAATATATATGATCATTAATTATTTTTAAAATTATAATTTTATTTATTTTGAATATATTTATTTTGTGTAATATTTTTAAATTTTTAAAGTTTGAAACTTTAAATATCATTGTTTACATATTTATTAACTTATTAAAGATATTACTAATTATTTGTATTTATTACTAATCTTTCATATGTTATTAACTATTACATTCTATTGTTTCTTTGTAATAATAATTATATTGTTATATAAGTGAGCTATTTAAAATTAATGATACTTATTTGATGTTTATTATCCTTTATTGTCTAAATGTATAAGGATATTAAGCTATAGCTTTTATGATTGACCTTTATAAATAACTTTTGTTGTTGTTGTAAATTATTTACATTGATAACATGTATTTTTCAAAAAATAAATTAACCAATTGATAGTTAAAAATTATCATTCATATTTTTCGACAATTGATTTGAGTAGAAAAAAATAAAAATTTTTAATGGAATTTTTCAAAATATGATTGATAAAAAAAAATAAAAATTGTCACAATAATAGAATGTCTTCATGTTGAACAAATATAATATAAAAGTAAGATTTCTAATACTATAGTTATAGAAGAAAACACATGAAACATATATTTATTATCAATTTCATTATTTAAATTATTTATTGTAAGTTTTAGCATATATTTTAAAACTAAAAATATTATTATTAAATTAATTGTGTTAATGATAATTATTAAATTATTTACATTGATAACATGTATTTTTCAAAAAAATAAATTAACCAATTGATAGTTAAAAATTATCATTCATATTTTTCGACAATTGATTTGAGTAGAAAAAAATAAAAAATTTTAATGGAATTTTTCAAAATATGATTGATAAAAAAAATAAAAATTGTCACAATAATAGAATGTCTTCATGTTGAACAAATATAATATAAAAGTAAGATTTCTAATACTATAGTTATAGAAGAAAACACATGAAACATATATAAAAAACAAAAATAATAATAATTAAAACTTATAATAACATAACACTAAAATGAAGAAGAAGAAAAAAGTGATTCTTACAAAAAAATAAAATAATGAAAGACATAAAAGGATGATTCATGTAAGAACTTTCTAATAAATGCATGATATTGATTCAAATATTTATTCAATTTTACAAAAATTATTTAAAGAAACAATTAGACCTAAAATCAAAGTATAAATATAAATAAAACAAAATAAAAATTTAAACAATTTTTTTTTATCAATGATAAATATAGATCCGCATTATACCTTACTAATCTAAAAGAATTAAATTTTCATTATTAACGATGATCGATAACACATTCAAAGTATCATTTCATACATAAAAATAAAGAATAAGAGAAATGGTATTATATCAAAATATACAATAACATAACAATAAAATGAAGAAAAAAAATAACGGGAGAGATACTTGGAAAGAAAAAAAAAATAATGATAAAAGACAAAGAGTAAGATGATATACTTGATCAAATATGATCTTCAATTTTCACTTTTCATTCCTCACAAAATGTATTGCATAAATTATTCATATAAGAACTTTATAATAAAAACATGATATTGATTCAAATGTTTATTCAATCTCACAAAAATCATTTAAAGAAACTGTTAAAATATAAATATAAATAACACTAAAAATAAAAATTTAAATAGACAAATTTTTATCAATTATGAATATAGATCCACTTAAAATCTTGCTGATCTAAAAAAGTTAAATTTTCAATTTTTACGATGATCAATAACATATTCAAATATCCTTTTCATTGTGTAACTTCAATATGATATTAAAATAATTTAAAATATATTTTTTTTATCATTGAACAAAAATTTATTTTAGAAAAAATAATTTAAAATTTAAAAATATTATTAACTTTATCCTACAGATAAATTTTGTAACTCATATTTTTACATATAGCTATTTTTATATATAAACGAAGTCAATAATATTTATTATTTAATTATTACATTTATAGCTTTAAAAATATTAGTTTAATTATAAAATAAAATTTACAATAAAAATAATATAAAAATTCTTATATTTATATCAACTTTTAATCTTCTATCATCAATTTATATTTATCTAATTTAAATAATTAACATTGAATATAACTATTAATAATTTTATTTTTAGATATATATATATATATATATATATATATATATATATATATCTTATTTTTATATATTTTTTTATTTTAATATTATATTATATTTTTTTATAACTTTAAAGTGATAAATTTAATTTATTATTTTTTAGAAATATATTTTAAAATAACTAATTATAAAAATAAATAAATTTGAGTAGATAATAATACACTGACATAAAACATAAAATGTTCTTATTTCTTCAAATCACTCATTTTATTGACAGGATAAGGTGATATTGAGAAACTCAAATTTTATATATTATAAATAGATATATTATTTTAAAGTCATGTTTCGAAAGATTTTTAATTTATTGAGTGTAAAAATATTTAAAATTTCAGAAAATTAAATTCTTCAAAATATTCTATAAATGAATATTAGAAGAGTTATATACTTGAGTATCAACTATCAAGTACTAATATTGAAATGATAATTTTGTTAAGGAACTCTCAAAAAAACTTTAAATATGACACACAATTTCCATTGGGAGATTGTGATCCAAAAAAAGTATTAAGGACTACTCATCAAAAGAGTAGCTACAATTTAGAAATTAATTGGAATCCTGATAACTAATCACCACCCCTGAGGATTAATTAATCTCACATACCAAAAAGTACTTCTATTTGGTGTCACTTTCCATGCATTCTATAGCGCTGATGTTCTAAATCTGCTATCCAGTGGCTGTTTCACTGACTTCAATTCCAGAATTGGCAATAATCTCCATGGAAGCTCAGTTGGTTAGTCACACACAAATCAGCAATTTACAACCTCAACATGATACCAACCTAGCTAGCTATCATTATCAATATCCAACTTATGCTCTCTTTTTGAATTTTTAAGAAGGGGAACATCATCATAGTGGCCAATAATACTCTCTCCTTTAGAAAATGAATCTTCACAAGAAAGCAATACTCGTAGAACCTCCTTCATGGAAGGTCTACTAGAAGGAAGTGTTGCGGTGCACATGATCCCGAGTTTGAAAACCTTACACATTCCATCCAAGTAACTGGTTTCCATGACATCCTTATCTAGCAGCTCTTCTATGTTGCTTCCTAACTGCTGATGTCGCCACGCCCACTCTGCAAGAGATGAGTGCTCATCACCATAATTAGCTTCCTTACCAGTTGTCAGTTCCAATAGCATAACTCCAAAGCTGAAGACATCAATCTTTTCACTGACTCGAGTTGTTTGAACATATTCTGCAATTCAAGTATGTCAAAAACAATTCATATTAGACTTATGAGTTATACCAAGGGAAAATGAGACATAATTCAACTAATCATTAGCAACATATTCGTGGACAAATCTTAGATACAATACTAATTAAAGGTATAATTGTTGTTGATTTCCAATCAAAATTAGCACTTCATCATCTTGGTAACTAAAATTAACAATGATTACTGATAAATCATCAATTTTGGTTAGAGAATATTGGCATAAATAGTACTTAAAAGTAACGTATGTAAGTTTTGTCCTATATTTATTTTGAAGGAAACAAAAATTTTGGCAAGTCATTCACCTGGAGCCATATAGCCAAATGAGCCAATCACGGATGACATGGTGGCAAGTTCCCCTGGCTTCATTAACATCCTAGCCAGACCAAAATCAGCAACTTTTGCATTGAATTGAGAATCCAAAAGAATGTTGCTTGTTTTCACATCTCGATGAACAATAGGCGGTGAGCAATCATGATGCATGTAGCTCAAACCTTGTGCAGCTCCAATGGCTATATGCAATCTCTTTGGCCAATCAAGGACAATATGATGGACTGAACCTGACACGGTTGATGACTTATTTTTCCGGTGCAGCCACCTGTCAAGGCTATGGTTTTCCACATACTCATAGACAAGGAGCATAGAGTCCTCATTAGAGATACAGCACATCAATTTGACAATGTTTTTGTGACGAATGTTGCTCAATATCTTAACTTCTGTATGAAATGAGCTCTCAAGATTCTTGTCCAACTTCTTGTGTTCCCAAATCTTCTTCACAGCAACATAGCCTAAACCATCAACTGCAACACGGTATACTGTGCCATATCCACCACTGCCAATAATACTATTTTCTGTCAGTGATGACACTATGTTTGATTCAGTGAAACTCAGCCTTTGGAAGGAAATGAGCTTCCATGATCTATCCAATCCTTGCTTTCTTTTTCTATAAAATCTGATGATCAAGAGTGATGTCAACAAAGCCAGGAAGCAGGCCACTGCCACAAGGCTTATAATCAAAGCAAGAGACAAAGATGAGTCCTTGCTTTGCCTTTGAGGGCTAGAATTACACAACCTGAGGTTCAGTGCTGGGGTATCAGCACATAGGCCAGAATTGTCCAAAAAGCTTGTGTTATAAGCAAGATTTTCAAATTGACTTGGAACCCTCCCTGTCAAATAATTGGAGGATAGATTGAGATTGGTGATTCTGGGAAGTTTAGAAGGAACTTCACCAGAGAATTGATTTTCTGACAGGTCGAGTACGCCAAGGACGGGTAACAGACCAATTGAATCTGGGATATGTCCAGAGAGTTTGTTTTGGCTCAAATTTAGAGTTACAAGGGATTGCCATGATATGATATCTGATGGAAGTGGCCCTGTGAGCTGGTTATGATCAAGCAATAGAGTTGTTAGCTTGGGAAGAGATGTTAAACCTTTTGGAACACTCCCATTAAGGTTGTTCTCACTTGCTATAAAAACAACCACATTAGTCCATGAAGATACATCAGTTGGAATCCTACCAAAAAACCGATTGTGACTTATCTCCAAGCGCGAAATACTTGGGGACAATCTCTCAGGAAGCTCACCAGTGAACTTATTATAACTCACCATGAAATTTGACAAGCTTAAAGTCCAAAGACCACTAGGAATGCTACCAGAAAACTCATTGCTATAGATTTTCAGTTCCATCAGGCTACTACAATTCCCAAGTGATTGTGGCAACTCCCCACTCAGATAATTTATATAGGCAGAGATGTTAAGAAGGTGACCATTATAGCATAAGTTCTCTGGTAGGTTTCCTCTAAAACTATTATTTGCAACCAAAAATGTTTCAAGCTTTGAGTAGCGACCAAAATCAGGAGGGAGAATACCTGATAAATTGTTGAAAAATACTTTAAAATCTACCAGAGATGGAAGAAGTCCTATGCTTGCTGGTATCTCCCCTTGCAAGTTATTCATAGACAAAGCCAAACCGGTTAGCTTTTGGAGCTTTCCAAAACCATCTGGTATTTTTCCTGAGATAACATTCCGTGTGAGATCAATGATGGTCAAATTCAATGCTTCAACCACATCAGGTATTTCCCCAGAAAGATTGTTTCTAGATAGAAACATTATGCTCAGATTCTCCAGCATGAACAAACCGCTAGGAATTGGTCCACTCAAATTGTTTTGCGATAGATCTAATCTCTCCAAAGCCACCATGTTTCCAATGGTTTGTGGGATCTCCCCAACCAAGTTGGACTGAAACATGAAAAAAACCTTCAACTTGTTCAACCGGGTCCAGTCACCGTGCAACTTCGAAGGAGGAAGCATGTTGTTAGAGGACAAGTCCAAGGTGTCAAGATTGGACAAGTTGCCAATCTCAGCAGGGAATGTTCCATTCAATAGATTATTTTGAAGTTGAAGATTTCTAAGTTCCTTAAGCCTTCCAATGCTAGCAGGAATGTCACCAGAGAAATTCGTGTAACCAAGGTTGAGATACTTCAAATAATTAGAGAGGTTTCCAATGTCATGAGGAATGCTGCCAACAAAGTTGTTCTGAGACAGGTCTAGGTACTCCAACTTGGAGCAATTGTAGAGAGATGTTGGGAACTCCCCAGGAATCAAATTGTTGTAGAAATCAACAATTGTGAGGTTTTTGAGGTCACATACGAAAGAGGGTATGGTTTGAGTGATGCTGCTGTTGGACAAAGTCAATCCAGTTACTGAGCCATTGCTGCATTTTATCTCTTGCCATGAGCAGTGAGAGGAGCTTGATGAAGTAGTCCAGTGACTGAGGAATTCGGGGTTTTCAAGGTATTCCTTTATCTTCAGTAAGGTTGCACGTTCTTGATCATGCAACTGAGACTGAGACTGAGTGTTTGCATGGTTAAAGAGCAAGAATAAGATCACAAGAGAGTGAAATAACAATTTAAGACATGGTGGAGTGAATAATTCCATCTGGGTGATTCAGTTTTGTTTTCTTTTTCCTGGTTTGAAGTGTGTGTGTATGCGTGAGTTGAAAAGAAAAGAAGCTAATTTGTTAGAGAGGATGAAGATGATGATTTCATGATTTAATTTGTGGTTTGAAACTTTGAAGTTCAAAGCTTGGTTTTATCAGACTGAAAAGTTGAGAATTGTTGGCTTCCTTATAAATGTTAAAATTCAATTTTGGCGGGTCAGAAAGTCAAAGCTAATATATACGCTGGAACAGAACAGCGAAAAGTATAAATACTACAAATTAAGAAATCAAAACTTCTATGTTGGAAGGAACACTTCGGTCAACTGACGCAACAATAGCGGTTACTGACCACCTTTTATTGTAAACATCGAGCGAATGGATGTTTCATCTGCAATTTGTACATGATGTCTATTTTTTTTTTATTATAGAAATTAAATAGCTGGAGCTATATTAAAATTTATGTGCATTTATTAAAAATATAGATAGGCATGTATAAAGCTTTCAGGTAATATAATTATTATAGTATAAAAATTTCATTCTAGAATTTCGCATTATGGATCACATTCATTCACACACACCTGCTAGCTGTAATCTGTTGCTTCTTCGTGATATACTCTTGGGATAACTTCTCCTTGTAGGATTCTTCTGTAATGGGCTTCTCGACCTTTTAGGCCATCTTTATAATTAAAAAAAGAAGAAGAAATAGAAAGAAAAATCTTCTCCAAATAATTTTTAGTTCTTTTTTCTATTGAATTTGGTTCTCTCCCGTTATTCACTACTATGATATAAATATATAATTGTGTTAAAAAAAATTATTAGAGAAAGACCCATCACAAATTCTCATGTTGTTGCATGAAAGAATATCTATTAGAAGATGTTAGCAAATAAATTTCTATGAAGACATTTTTTTTATTTATAGGAATTAAAGATAAGTATTAGAAATCTTTAAAATAACTCACGAATCATCAGGTTCAATCATCTAATATAAACATCTTTGATAGTTTGAAGAAAGATTCATCAAAATTAATTGTATAATGTATTAATTACATTTGGTAATGATATATTGTCAGAAGTATCTAAGTATTTAATTGCAGAACCACTAGAATTGAGGATTGGAGTAAATGTATGAAGATTTAAATTCAAACTTAATTATCATCTTATAACTAGTATTTAAGTTTCTGTTCATTTTTTTAATATTTTTTTCGGTATAACTAAAGAAAATTACAAAGAAGAGCAAAATTAAACGAGTAATAATATAGAAAGAGCTAAAATAAATAAATTATAAAAGTATATCATAAGAATAAAATAATTCATTTCATAACTCCAGTTAAACAATTATCTATATTCAGAACCCACGGTAAATTACCAAAGCTTTGACTTTTCCACCTATTTTCTAAACAATGAATAAGAATAGTGGATATATATAATAAATGGGTTGCTTGGAAATTATAAACAGCAAGATAAGTGAAACACACAAGAACTTTGAACTTAGAATTGCTCTTAGAATTTTCTCTCATTCGTGTAGCATAGACATGCATGGATATAAATTTCTCTTATTGTGTATGTGGAAAATTATTCTTGTACCAAAGAGGAGGGGAAATTATTCCGAAATCTAGAATGAAGGTGAGGCAATCACCAAAGCATTAATTGCCTCTCTTTTTTTCAAAGTACTTAGTTCATAAGAGGCCTCCACCATTAACGTAAATGGAAGACTTGATGAACGTGAAAAATCAAAATTAAGGATTCTACAAATATGCCTTCGTTACAACCTCACAAACACTTGGACGAAATTACACTGCCTTTGTTTTCTACTTTATATACTTTTCTTTTCCTACTACTTTTGTTTTCTACTTTGATTTAGGACGAAGATTCAATTCTAGATCATGAGAAACCGGATAAAGAAAGAGAAAAAAAAAAGTTTAATCCATGGACCCAACACGCAAGTCTCAATCTGGTTGCTAGCTCGAGCTCTCAGAGAGTGATTGTTGCCTTCTTGGAAAGGGAACAAATGAATAGAAAGGAGGGAAAATGGCATATTTGACGTAAACTTTCATGGTATTTCTTTAAATAGAATATTAGATATTAAAAAAAAGTGTACCAATCAATTTAATCATTAAAATTATCAAATGTCAATTATTTTAATTTCTACTTTCATAATTTTAGATACTAAAATAACAATTATTTAATGTAGTTTTTTTAAAAGAATATTTAATATAGTTAAGAACCGCCGCTTGGAGTTAATTAATTTTCTCTAGAAGACTTAATGCAACTTTAGTTATATAGTATTTCCAATTCCAAATGGTTGAAATGCTATGTTTGTTTTTGTTAATTTTTAGTGATTTGCACCCAATATTGCGTGTCTCATGCCATGACTAGAAACAACAGAAATTAAGTCAGAGACCCCCCTTCCCTAGAAATCATCAGGAAAGAGTGGTGAAGCCGTGAAGGAAAAAGAGGATGGAAAATGGACCATTGTGCAAATGAAATTTTCCTTAGAACTAGCTAATAATTACTTCTAAAAAATATCTAATGGATTTTTTTTTAAAAAATCTCAATTTAAAATTCCAAATTTTATTACTTAAAATGGAGAAACAAGAATTCATTGTTTTGAGAATAAAAATACTTTTGACTTGTCTTAACTCAAATCGTGCAAGTAAACGATAGAACAATCACAATCACACACTATATATTTTTACGGGTAAATATGTGGAGTTACTTGGAGGGTTTTTGTTCATTGGTCCTCTTTCATGGGCATTAACTATTTTTCAATATAGTTATATATATACATATATGTCTATCTTTTTACATATATTCGTACATACACACACATACACACACATATAAACATATATATATATTTATTTTTTTTTTTTTTTTTTTTTTATTTTTTATTTTTTTTTTATTAAAATATATAAATAAATAAATATATATATATATATATATATATATATATATATATATATATATATATATATATATATATATATATATATATATATATATATATATATATATATATGATATTTGTTAATAGAAAAATTAGTTTTCACTTGATGAGCACACAATTTTTATTTTAATGTTACTTCATTTCATTTTTGTGTGATGAGCATGGTGCTCACTACACACAGATATAAAGCATTTGATAATTTACACTTGAACGAATTAAAAATGGTTGGATGAGATCGGATTTGGTCTATTTGATTTGTTTTAAGTCATTTAATTTCAATGGATCTCAATCGGTTGGTCAACTCCACTAGGTTAAATATTTAAAAAGATATATAATGGAAAAAATGGAAAATAGACAAAGAAAATTAAAAAAATAGGAAAATCTAAATTTTGTTGAACCTATAGCTTTACAAAATAGTAAAATAGGAAGATTTTTTAAATAAAAATAGTAAGATTTATAATAAAATAGGCTGTTTGATAAATGTAGGAAGATTTATAATAAATAGGAATATTTATTAAATAAAAAAGATTCATCATAAATACATTTTGGATAAATAGGAATGTTTATAACTGAGTCTTGATATCTGATAATTTTATTTTATAGATTAGTTATAAAAACATAAAATGAAGAGTAACTTTGATTGAATAGTTTGTCTCGTTTTGGTTTTTATAAGCATAACTTTAACACATTTTGCTAAAGATAAAAAGAAAATAGAAGGACTTTAATATTTTTTGTTCTTATAAAATATACATTTCCTTTTTCTTAACATATTTTTTTGTCTGTTTCTGTTTTTATTTTATTTTATTTTTTCCTTGCATCAAGGTTTCTCTGTTAAGTGACAGTAGTTAGAAAACAAACTTAATATTATCTATACTTTGTAATGAAAATTGAAAATTTTGGTGTACATATTTTTATATTTATTTTACCCTTATAATTATACAATCAAATTACCATTACCCTCTCACTATTTTATCTCTATAATTATCATCACATATCATCAACTATTATATAACTGCCCATCTCTCCCTTTTTTTATTGTATTTTTATTTTAAAAATATAAAGAGACAGCGAGGCACGAAAATTTACTCAAGTCTAAATAAGATCAATTAAAATAGAAATATTTAAATATACTATAGAGTATAGATCAATATAAAAAGTTAAACTATATAAGAAATGTAACAATAAGACAAATGCATGTACCGGTTGTTACATCATGAACTAAAAAAAACTAAAATACATACTATTATATAATAGTTTCATAATAATAGTAGAAAAAATATTTTAAAATAATTATTATTTTAATTTTAAAACCAACATTAATTACATTTTTATTTATATCCCTTAAAATATTAATTATATGGTAAAAAAATAAATTAATGATTATAAGGTTTTTTATATATAAAAGTTTAGGAGAGTTGAGTTTGAGAGATTCATCAATTGAATCAATCTTTATTGGTTTTATACACAAATATTAATTTGTTGATTTTTGTTACAAATATCAATTGGAAAGATATTTAAACCCGCCACTTCTTCCTCTTCTTTTACCCTTAAGTCTTCTCAACCATAAACATATCTTATATACCCTGATTATATAAGGTTAATTTTATAAAAAATTATTATTTTTATCTATATATATATATATATATATATATATATATATAGATGACAGTTATAATTGAATAAAGGGTCTAATGATAAAAATATATATTTTAATTAAATAAAAGCCAAGAACATGTCGATCACTTATTCAAATGAACCTGCACAGTCAACAGGGGAAAGCAGCAAAGTTGACTTAAACTTTTGGGTTATTTATTTCAGTAATACACCGAGATCGATTACATAGTCATGAAGTTTGTCAAATGATTTTAAGTTTACTAGGTACAATAATCAATTTCTAATCACTTTTGGAGTTAAATAGCATCTAGCATCCACTTAAAAACAGAGAAAAGACAGACAATTATATTGGAACTCTACCACAGTACCACTATACTATTTAATTTATAATATTATTGAAAAAAGGACAGAAAAAGAAGAAACATCAAACTAGGAAAATGAACCTCACAAATCACAACATTGCCTCAAAACCATGCTTTTAAACTGCTATATTCCACTTTCTACCTTCTTTGTTCTAAGTTTTTATGCGTACTATCAGTAATTCATTATTCACTATCATTATCAACAGCATCCAAACTACTCCCATTTTGAATTCTTAAGGGGATCACCATCATATTGCCTAACATTCCCCTCTCCAAACGCAAATCCTTGTCCACAGCTAAGCAATATGTGTTGCACCTCCTTCAAGATTAATTAAGGATTCTACAAATATGCCTTCGTTACAACCCCACAAACACTTGGACGAAATTACACTGCCTTTGTATTTCCAATTAATTTTCTTGAAGAATTTTTAATATAGTTAGTCACCTTGGAGTTAATTATTTTTTTCTCTATAAGGCTTAATGCAACTTTAGTTATATAGTATTTCCAATTCCAAATTGTTGAAATTAAATGCTATGTTTGTTTTTGTTAATTTGTAGTGATTTGCACCTAATATTGTGACTCATGCCATGACTAGAGTAACAGAAAGTCAGAGACCCCTTCCCTAAAATTCATCAGGAAAGGGAGGTGAAGCCGTGAAGGAAAAGGAGGATGGAAAATGGACCGTTGTGCAAATGAAATTTATCTTAGAACTAATAATTACTTTTAAAAACATCTAATGCATTTTAAAAAAATTTCAACGCACAATTCCAAATAATTCCAAATTGTATTACATAAAATGGAGAAACAAGAATTGATTGTTTTGATAAAAAAAAAATACTTTTGAGTTGTCTCATATGTAAGTCTGAAGTTCATCAAACAAACACTATTTTTTATAATCTAAACTATTAAATGTTTAGAATAATTTTTAACATTTCTTATCACTGGTTAGTGGTTACAATTTAATGGGCCTCAATGATCAAATTATTCTATGGTGTGTGTTAATTTTTTTTCCTTTAAAGCAGCCTAAAAACTATTTTCCTTACAACTTATACTGGTAGGGCCAAAAATCCCTTTGAGCATCACCTAAGACCCTTCCAGCCACAACCTAGTACCTTTTCAACCATGGCCTAGTACCCCCTCGGTAAATAAAGAACCCAAGTATTTAGCTAGGCTGAAAACCCAAATACTCTAAACCTTATTTGACAAAGGTGAAACCTCATATATTCAAGTAAGTCGAATACCTAAGCACATCTAACCCTCTTAGGCAAGAAGAAACCGTAGTTGGATTGACCATGACCTAGGACCCTTTCGATAACGGCCTAGTATCCTCTCGACCACAACTTAGTACCCCTCGATAAAGAAAGAACTCGGGTATTCAGCTAGGCCGAATACATGAATACCTCTAACCCCTGTAAGACAAGATAATACCTTAGGTATTTGGCTTGGCCTTGGCCTAGTACCCTCTCGACCATGGCCTAGGACCCCTTTGGCCACGACCTAGTACCCCTTCAATCACGGCCTAGTACCCTCTCAGCCACCACACCATTGAGGCGATTATATAGCATTTTTAATACATTCAACATCGTTTCAACTCAAAGTTAGATAAAATAAGAATTTACACTTAGATACCTTAGGTTGGTAAATTGTTATGATTTCTTGATGTTTTGTGGAGTTTTGCAGGAATTTAGTTAGAAAATCACAAGTGAAGATTTGTTCTCTTAAGCACGGCTTGTTGTACGCTTAAGCGAGCCAAGACAAATTGAAATGGAGGAGCCACTAACATGTCTCTCTCAAGCGAGCCTTCTTGAGTGCTTCAGCTAGAGGATTTAGAAGTAGTTGTTTAAGTCAAAGCTCACTTAGTGTGGCATGTTATGAGCTCAAGTGAGCTAAGGCAATGAGGACACTTAGAGCCATTAAAGGCCCTCGCTTAAGTATGCCTAAGCCTGAGGCGCTTAAGTGAGAGAAACAAAGCAAAGAAGGACAAAAAGACCTGGCTTAAGCGCAACATTCAGAGCGCTTAAACAAGAAGAGACAATAGCCAAGGAACTCAAAATCAAAAGGCCTCGCATAAGCAAGGCAATACCCATGCTTAAGCGAGGGAGTTGTGTTAGGCCCAAACCCATTGAAGTTTATAAAAACCTGGTATGCAAATGAAGAATGATCCTAGAATGAATTGAAGCAATGGTTATGTGTGAGAGAGAGTATCATTTCTAGGCTTTTAGAATGATTTCATTGTATGATTTCTATAAGCCATTGTACTAAAATTATGAGCAATTAATCTCCTCGTTTGTTGGGTTGGAAACAATTGAACCTAATTTCATGTAATTCTCCTTTTAAAATATTTGTTCATGCTTTTATTATTACTCTTCTTCTACTCTCAATGTTTATTCTAGACTAATCATTTATTGTTTGATCATAAGAACCATTACTTTAGTTGACAAACACTCTTTTGGTTGTTGAACTGAGAAAAGTACCTAATTAAAATTGTCACTAGACATAGGTTAATACCAATTAGGCTTTGTTAATTCATAATCAATAATGTTAATTATTTAGATTAATTTACCAAAACATTAAGAATTAATCTAAATAAGTTAGACTCTTCCACCTAAGACATTATGGTTAGAATATATTTGTGAAATGAGGATAAATTGCATGAATAATTAGATTAATTGTGTGTATTATATTGAAAGAAGAGAAAACCAAGTCCAACCGTAACCGTTCAAATTAACCTCTCAATTCTCGCAAGATACTGTGATCATTCTTGCTACTCCATTTTACATATTATTATTCTTACAATTGTTCTTTATTTTGTTGTTTATCATTCTTTAATTGTTCAAAATAACCCTTTGAGAGAATACTTTTAACAAAACCTTAGCCTTATAATTAGAATTGTCTGAATGAACACTAGTCCTTTGGCAGATAACTTGGACACAAGTCCTAACACTATTTCAAAGCTTGTGGTTTCACTTGACTATACAGAAAATCCCTAACATAACATTATCAAGTAATCTCATAATACATCCCCTTAATTAAGAGGTAAGGCACATGAACTTTGAGGCCTATAAATATGTGTGTGTAAAGGGTTAGATTTTCAAGATAATTCACATTATTCTATCCACTCTCATTTACTATGTTCATTATTCTCTTTACGTCGAGACCTAACTTGAATGTTAAAGTATCTTTTACAGGTACCTCAGTCTTTGAAAGATTATTTTGTCGAGTACTAGAGAAAGACACATTGAAGTGAAGCACAAGACATAGAATAAAGTTTTCAATCATCTTTTGGCACAAACACATCTCAACAAACACTTAGAAGAAATTACTCCCTTTATTTTCTACTTTTTGTACTTTCCTTTTTCCACTACTTTTGTATTTACACACAAGTGCAAATAGATAAGAACATCTAAACTTATTAAATATTTTAATTTATATTTTATAATTTTATATTAATTATTCCAATTATTCTATTGTATTGTTATAATTTTGGAATAATACATTGGTAAAAATTGAAATATATTATAAATAATGCAACTTTATTTTATTTATGACAATAAATTATATATATATATATATATATATGATATTTGTTAATAGAAAAAATAATTTTCACTTGATGAGCACACCATAAAATTTTTTATTCAAATGTTACTTTATTTCATTTTTGTTTGATGAGCATGGTGCCTACTACACGCACATATAAAGCATTTTCTAATATACAGTATATATGTATAAAGTGTGAAAGAGTTGGCTTGCAACCGCAAAGGATAAAAGAAAATAACAGCTAAAAGCATGTAAACTCACGAAGTGTCAATCAAGCATGAGAAGAAACTTTTTTATTTAAAGTAACCAAAAGGACCTATGGTCAAGGAGGAAGAGGGACCAAAGTTGACTTACAACTTTCATTGTACTTCTTTAGTAGTCAAGTCTTCCATGACGTTCCTTTCTATGGTTTATGATGTTCTTTGAGCAATAACTGTTAATTTTACGTTAAGAAGGAGTGTATATGGGTTAGGTTGTGTTGGATTAAAATTTGAACGAATTAAAAATGGTTGGGTGAGATCAGATTGGGTCTATTTGATTTGTTTAAGTCATTTTAATGGGTTGGTCAAGTCATTAGGTTAAATATTTAAAAAAAGATATATAATAAAAAAATAGAAAATGAAAAAGAAAATTAAACAAATAGGAAAAAACTAAATTTTGTTGAATCTAGTTTTACAAAATAGTAAAACATAGCAAGATGTGTTTAAATAAAAATAGTAAGATTTATAATAAAATAAGTTGTTTGATGAATATAGGAAGATCTATAATAAATAGGAACGTTTATTAAATGAAATAAGACTCATAATAAAATACATTTTGGATAAATGAGAAGGTTTATAACTAAACAGTCTTGATATTTGATAATATTATTTTATAGATAGTTATAAAACATAAAATGAAGAGTAATTTCGATTGAATAGATTGCAACGTTTTTTTTATAAGCAAAAATTTACCACATTTTGTTAAAGATAAAATGAAAATTAAAGGACTTTAATATTTTTAGTTATTGTAAAATATAAGTTTTCTTTTTCTTAACAGATATTTTTTTGTCTGTTTCTTTTTTTTTAATTTATTTTATTTTATGTTCGATTTGTATCAAGGATTCTTGTTAAGTGACAGTAGTTAGAAAACAAGTTTAATATTTTTTATACTATATATTATGGGAATAGAGAGTTTTGGTGTATATATTTTTGTGTCTATTTTATTCTTATAATTGTACAAGCAAATTATCATTTCTCTCTCAATATTTTATTTCCGTAATTACCTTCACCTCCACTTTTTTATTGTATTTTTTATTTTTAAAAATATAAAGAGACAGTGAGGACTTCGTGCCGCATTTCTCCTAGTCTAAATAACATCAATTAAAATAAAAATATTTAAATATACCATATCCTAATAGAAAAAATTTAAAACTTTATAAGAAGTGTAACAAAAAGATATATGGGGCGGTTGTTACATCATGAACTAAAATAAAACTAAAATTACAAACTAAAACACATAGTAGTATTATATAATAGTCTCATAAAAATTATCAGAAAAAAATTATTAAAAAATAATTGTTATTTTAATTTCTTAATGTAACGTTAATTTTTTATTTATATATCTTATAATATTAATGATATAAGCTATAGAAAAATGAATTAATAACTATAAGGTTAATTTTATAAAATTAAATTTTTTTTATCTATTTATTATTTTTTCTTGATTTTTGTAAAACAACCTTGGACGGCAATTGATAATTGACTTAAATACTTAATTTTCTCATGTTTCATAAGACAGTTAATCTAATTTTATACAATTTTAAAGTGATGTTTTACTCATTTTATCTTAGTTTGTAAATATTAGATTTTTAGTTTAGATACTTAATTTCTTAGGTTGCATCTCATTTTTTTTTGTCTACTTTTTGTAGAAATGGAGTGGATAGTAGAAAATCTCTAGAGCTATTTTGAGGAGGGGGACTTCAATTTAGTTGAGCTAAGGAATGAAGATGGAGCTAAATTCTGACAGCAAGCAAAAACACATCTGGAAGCTTGAGCTAAATTTGGAAGTTGGAGCTAGATTCTCTTTCGCCCTTAAGTTGTTTTGCACTTTAGCTGAAGCTAAAATTTTGAACTCAGCTAAAAGTCACTTAAAATAGAATTTTTGGCTCTTGTATAAATAGGATTTGACTATCATTTAGAAGAGGGGGTCCTTCATTTGGCACGTCTCTACAATCCCCGCGAGGGAGAAAGCTTCCCTTTGCCTCCATTCTTCATCTTCTTCCACCTTCCATGTATTTTGAGGCTACCCATGAAAATGGATAACTAAATCTTCCATTATTGAGGTTAGATGCAACCAAGCTTATACTCTCCTATATCTTTATATATGTTTATATATATCCAATGTATTGATGTTAGTATTTGTTTTTTTACTTAAAGCTTGTTGTGGAATGACCAACCATGACATGTTTTTGGGACTTAATTGTTGTTAGAAAATGCTTTCATAGTCTTGAACTGAAGCAAAATACCCAATGAACTTTGTGTCTAGAAATGAAACTTAGGTCATTGGTCATCTTGAATCACTAGACTTAAAGCTAGTTTCTTTGTTAAGTTTGTGAGGGATCAAAACTTAATAACAAAATTAAGATTCTTTTCACTTAAGAAATTAGGACTAAGAAAATATTTATTGACTAATTTTAGTATTGATTCACAACAAGTATATTTATTATGCATTTAAGCAAGAAGAGAGTAAAATTTGGTAAATTCTAACCCTGATAATTCCTTTTTTATTTGAAAACCCCATTGTTCTAAGCTTTATTTTAACTAAAAAAAACCACAAAAAAAAGTATTTTAATTACTTTGCCTTTACTTGTTTTGTTTTTATCTTACTCAAAATGAACTAAAGTTAATGTTTTCATTACTCCCTTGTGATATTTGTTAGCTTAGATAGTGGTTTTATTAATTTTGCCTAATATTACGCAAGTCTCTAGGTAAACAATATTTGGAATTTCCATTTAATTACTTGTACAATTTAGTAAGGTTGTCAAAGAGATAATAACAAATATAATGAAACAGAAAGAATAATGATAAAAAAAACATATTTAAATAAATAAATAAATAAGCCAAAAGCATGTCGATCATTGATTCAAATGAACCTGCACAATCCACAAGGAGGGAAAGCAGCAAAGTTGACTTAAACTTTTCTGTTATTTATTTCAGTAATACACCAAGATCAATTTACACTCTTTAAAGTTAAAGAAGGATGCATTAAAGGATGGTTGCGGTGGTAAAATAATCAATTTCTAATAACTTTTGGAGTTAAATAGCATCTAGCATCCACTTAAAAACAGAGAAAAGACAGACAATGATATTGGAACTCCACCACAGTACCACCATACCATTTGATTTATAATATTATTGAGAAAAGGACGGAAAAAGGAGAAATATCAAACTAGGAAAATGAACCTCACAAATCACAAACACTGCCTCAAAACCATGCTTTTATACTGCTATATTCCACTTTCTACCTTCTACGAACCCAATAATATGTTTGGTTTGTTCTAAGTGTTGATGAGGACTATCATCTAGTCACTATCACTATCATTGTCAACAGCATCCAAACTACTCTCCCATTTTGAATTCTTAAGAAGAGGAACACCATCATATTGCCTAACATTCCCCTCTCCAAACGCAAATCCTTCTCCACAGCGGAGCAATATGTGTAGCACCTCCTTCATGGAAGGCCTTTTAGCAGGAAGTGTTGAAGTACACAACACTCCAAGTTTGAAAACACTGCACATTTCATTCTTGTAACTTGGATCCATGAAATCAATGTCTAGCAGCTCTTCTATGTTGCTTCCTACAATAATTTGGCGCCACGCCCACTCTGCAAGAGATGAGTGCTCATCACCATAGTTAGCTTCTTTACCAGTTGTCAACTCCAGTAGTATAACCCCAAAGCTGAATACATCAATCTTCTCGCTGACTCGCGTTGTTTGAACATATTCTGCGATGCAATTATAGCAAATTCAGATTAAACTTATTCCAATGAAAAAAAAAAAAGACACGGAGAATTTCAGGCTTGTTTTCTTTTGTTTACATTTCCTGTTTTTCACTTTTAACTCAAAATTATCACCTTGCTTTCCATCTATTTTATCATTTTCAAAGATTTGCACAAGAAATCGTGAAAACAACCTTTTTTTTTTGTTTTCTCTATTTCCTGTGAAAATCTTTGAAAATAGAAAACAAACTAAAAACAATGTGACAGTTTTTTTGTAAATTAAAAGTGAAGACAGGAAAAGAAAACATAAGTAAACATGCCCTTAACTATATAAATAACATATTTGTGAGCAAGAAAAACAAAAAGGATTGATTAGCATGCCATTATTATTCACCTGGAGCCATATAGCCAAATGAGCCAATAACAGATGACATGGTAGCAAGTTCCCCCGGCTTCATTAACATCCTAGCCAGACCAAAATCAGCAACTTTTGCATTGAATTGAGCATCCAAAAGGATGTTGCTTGTTTTTATATCTCGATGAACAATCGGTGGCGAGCAATCATGGTGCATGTAGCACAAACCATGAGCAACACCAGTGGCAATTTGCAATCTCTTTTGCCAATCAAGTTCAAAATGATGCGCTGAACCTGACACAGCTGGTGGTGATTTGCTCTTATTGTGCAGCCACCTATCTAGGCTACAGTTTTCCAAATACTCATAAACAAGGAGCATAGAATCCTCATTAGAGATGCAGCACAACAATTTCACAATGTTTTTGTGACGAATGTTGCTCAGTATTTTAACCTCTGCGCGAAATGAGCTCTCTAGCTTGTGGTCTAACTTTCTGTTACTGGAGATCTTTTTCACAGCAACATAGCCTAAAGCATCAACCGGAACACGGTATACTGTACCAAATCCACCACTTCCAATAACATTATGTTCTGACATTGATGACACTATGCTTGATTCAGTGAAACTCAACCTTTGAAAGGAAATGAGCTTCCATGAGTTATCAAATCCTCGTTTCCTTCTTCGGTGAAGTTTGATAATCAAGAGTGAAATCGACAAAACCAGCAACAAGGCTATTGCTACCAGGCACATAATCAAAGCAAGAGACCAAGAAGAGCCTTTGGATGGCCTTTCAAAGCCAACATTGCACGGCCTAAGTTTCAGTGCTGGAGTATTAGCACAGAGGCCAGAATTGTCCAAAAAGCTTGTGTCATAAGCAAGATTGTCAAATTCACTTGGAACCCTCCCTGTCAAATAATTGGAGGATAGATTGAGATTGGTGATTCTGGGAAGTTTAGAAGGAACTTCACCAGAGAATTGATTTTCTGACAGGTCGAGTACGCTAAGGACGGGTAACAGACCAATTGAATCTGGGATATGTCCAGAGAGTTTGTTTTGGCTCAAATTTAGAGTTACAAGGGATTGCCATGATATGATATCTGATGGAAGTGGCCCTGTGAGCTGGTTATGATCAAGCAATAGAGTTGTTAGCTTGGGAAGAGATGTTAAACCTTTTGGAACACTCCCATTAAGGTTGTTCTCACTTGCTTTAAAAACAACCACATTAGTCCATGAAGATACACCAGTTGGAATCCTACCAAAAAACCGATTGTGACTTATCTCCAAGCGCGAAATACTTGGGGACAATCTCTCAGGAAGCTCACCAGTGAACTTATTATAACTCACCATGAAATTTGACAAATTGAAAGTCCAAAGACCACTAGGAATGCTACCAGAAAACTCATTACTGTAAATTTTTAAATCCTTCAGGCTACTACAGTGGCCAATTGATTCTGGCAATTCACCACTCAGATAATTATCATAAGTAGTTAAATTAAGTAACTGACCATGATAGCACAAGTTTTCTGGGAGCCTTCCAGTAAAACTGTTGTTTGCAACCAAAAATGTTTTAAGCTCCGAGTAGAGACCAAAATCAGGAGGAAGAATACCTGACAAGTTATTGAACATGACCTGAAAATATATCAGAGATGGAATACGGCCTACGCTTTGTGGTATCTCCCCTGACAAGTTATTGAGAGACAAACTCAACAGTGTTAGCTTTTGGAGCTTCCCAAAATCATGAGGTATTTTCCCCTCAAGATTGTTCTCTGCAAGATCGATTTCTGTCAAATTCGATGCTTCAACCACACCAGGTATCTCTCCAGAGAGCTTGTTCTGGAAAAGGTACAGTGTGCTCAAATTCTTGAGCATGAACAAGCCTCTAGGAATGTGTCCAGTTAAATTGCTTCGCGATAAATCCAAGTTCTCCAAAGCCACCATTTCTCCAATGGTTTCAGGGATTTCCCCAAACAGGTTGGAACTGTACATGTGAAAGAACTTCAATTTTTTCAACCGGGTCAAGCTTGACGAGAGCTTGGAAGGAGGGAGCACCAAGTTAGAGGACATATCCAAGAATTCAAGATCGAACAAGTTGGCAATACTCTCATAAGGGAAAGTACCATTGAATAGACAATAGTGAAGTTGAAGCATTTTCAGTTCCTTTAACCTTCCAATGCTTGCAGGAATGTCCCCACTAAAGCTTGTGGAACCGAGATTAAGATGCTGCAAGTTAACCAAGTTGTCTATGTCATCAGGAATGGTGCCCGAAAAATCGTTCATTTCGAGGTCGAGGTAAACCAGCTTGGAACATTTGTAGAGAAATGTTGGGAACTCCCCTGGAATGAAATTCCTACTGAAATTAACAAGTGTGAGATTTTTGAGGTCACACATGAAAGGTGGTAGTGTTTGAGTGATGTTGCTGTTGACCAGAGTCAATCCAGTGACTGAGTAGTCACTGGTGCATGTGATCTCTGGCCAAGTGCAGTGAGAGGCAGTGTTTGATGTTGTCCAGTGACTGAGGAATGAAGGGTTTTTTAGGTGCCGCTTTATATTCATTAGGACTGCATGTTCTTGATCTTGCAGCTGAGTCTGAGAGTGTACATGGCTCAGGATTAGGAATATGGATAAATAATAACAATAGTAAAATGGTACTGTCATGTGTGTGTTTGTGTTTTTTTTTTTTTTTCTGGTTTGTGTGTTTTGAAATGCAGTTAATTTGCAAAGGAGGAGGGAGAAAGAAGACTTATAGTCTACGGTTGCTTGAGACTTTTGTACTCTAAACTTGGACTGAAGATTCAATATATGCTTATGGACATGGGGATACTGTTGAATGTTGATGATTATTATTTCTGCCCATTTTATTTACTCAAAGTCACTTTCAAAATAGAATAAATTTGTGAATAGAAAAAACTGTATATAATACCAGTAGTTAGAGTTCTTATTTTTTAATTTTTGAATAGTCAAATCTCTAAAAATGTAATACAATAATAAATTAGTCTTTAAAATTTAAAAAATATAAATTTAGTTCCTAAAAATACGATAAATTAATTCTGTCATTAAATTTGTACAATCATTTTTTCATTAAGTTATAATATTTAAAGATCAATTTGTTAATAAATTATATCTTTCAAATATCAATTTAATATTAAGTTATAAAATTTAGGGATCAATTTATTATTAAATTATTTTTGGTACTAATTTAGATTTTTTTTATCTTGATTAATTTATCAACCCCTTCACAAATTTGATTATTATTTATCTTTTACAATAATTCAGGCACCTTACCTTACTGTTAGATTCCATTAACTCTTTTAAATATAATGTTTATGCAATAAGGTATAAGCACATGACTACGTACTGCATTCGTGTGAAACACTTTCGTGACATATAGTACTGCTTAATAATTTATCATATAATGAAAGATGATCTGGTGTAGTTAAATCATTTTAGTCTATTCATATTGAGTGTATTATTAGTATTTCCAACCCAAGCAGCACGCATTTGTGGAAAGAAGACCTTAACGTAAACATTCCACCACAAAGGACAATGATGAGGTGCCCATCAATAGAAGAAGACCTTGACTTGACTAATGCACAAATCAAAGGCTTGTGCATCTGTTATTTTCACCAATTCGAATGATCACTGAGTCTTCTATTGGGCATGAAGCATCAATTGTGAGGAAACAATGCCCCACAACCCAGTCCCACACTCTCATACTTTGACAAAATCCACTCCCCTAATTATTGAGCAGCATCAAAATCACACACTAAATCCATTCTCCACTTTAGCCCCACAGATAGTGTGATTTTTACCTTCCAGCACTGAAATCTTACAGTGACTATCAGATGAAATGCATTTTCCTTCCACTAACTACGATTTATTGAATACTTTTCAATTGCAAGTGTGGTATGAATAAGAGTTTAATAGTATAGTCCTGCACTATCAATGCATAAATTTTTATATGCTATTAATCAATTGAAAAACATCATCAGTTTGACTTTGTAAGTAATTATTAAAATAATCAATAAATTTATCAATACATTTTACATTATTAACCGTGTATAAAAATTATTATACTATCAGTTATACCTTAGATACTATTTTGTTATTTCAATCAAAATTAAAGTTTCGTCTCAATAATCTATATAATCCTTTGGTATATATAAGTTTTATCCTATTATTTATTTTGTATAATACTATACTATTACTATATCTAAGTTTTCTCCTCTTATTTATTCTACGAATAAGAATACAAAAGACTAGTCACACACTATGATAAAATCCACTCCTCTAATGATAAGGAAACTGGGCAAGAGATCAAAACCATACACACTATATTCTACTTTGGAATTGGATTATTATCCCCAGCAGACGGAGGGTGGGTTTTACCTTCCTGCACTAAAATCTTACAGTGGCCGTCAGATGAAATGCATTTTCCCTTCCTCTCAGATTCAATATTTTCCAATTGCAAGTCTAATATGAATGAGTTGTTGTTATAAAAAATATTATATGATCAATCAATCAAAAATTATTATTTATTAAGTAATTATAATAAAAGTTAACAAATTTGTTATATTTGATAGATTGTGATTAAATTAATTAAAGTATAAACATCGTCACTTATTATTTATTCTATGAATTGGAATACAAAAGAGTCAAAAGAGTAGTGGCTTGCAACCTAAATAAATCCCACTCACCCTATGGACTAGGTATATGTAATTAATGATTAGTCAGTTATTTTCCATTGAGAATCAGCTATAAGGAGTTTGATCGCATCCAAAGTGCGCAACTTAACTTCTGACACAAATGAAATGGTATTTATGAAATATATAAATCTTTAGATTACTAGAGACGACAAGAAGGACATAAAAATACACTTTGAAGTTAATTTTACACAATAACATGCAGCATTATTTATGCTTCTACAACTCTATCCCATTAAAGAGATAACCTTAAAAAGAGGAAACTTAATTTGGACCATGATTTGTGTCCAGGTACCCAACATCAGGATTGCCCATCTCCGTGTACAAAGCGTGATACTTATGGGTGGGGTAAAACTACAAGGTGTGATATCAATTTCTTGTACCAGATTTGTTTAGAGGAACCTAAGAGGGATTGGACGGATCCAGAAACTCTATTTTGTGGCAATTTTACATTGTCAAAAAATAAATAAGAGCCGTAACATAAAAAAATGGTCATATAGACTAAAATGTAAAATTATGTAAAAGAACTAAAATAGATTATTTTTCTTAATACAAATTATTTGATTATGCTAATTTATGGGATTGATAATATAATTAAGATATTTAGGTCCTCTTGTTTAAGGAATTAAGATAAAGATAAAATTATGATTTGATGATAACATAAACATGAATGGTATGAAATCCATATGAGAATGGGTTTTCTTGTGAACTTATGAATGTGTATAATCCATCAGTTTTGTGCATTATGTAGAGTCTAAGGAGCATAGCACACGTATGCATAATTATTAGGAATGAAACATATTAGGAATGAAAGAAATGGAAGATAGATGAAAAGTAGTTTTAGGATTCATTCAATTCATTCATTCATTCATCAAAGTGTTACAAAATGGATGTATTTATACAAAGATAGAAAATAACTAACTTGAGTAACCAACATTAACTTACTCAAATAACTTCTAGTAACTATAACTTGAGTAACCAACTAATTTACTTAAATAACTTCTAATAACTAACTAAATTAATTTTATGTCTAATACCCCCCCGCAAGCTGGAATGTGTTGAAAAACACTTCTAGCTTGGAGAATACAATACATCAACCTTAAAGAAGAAAGAGAAAAGAAAAGAAAAAAAAAATTGAAAACATGAAATATAACAAAACATGTTGGAAATACATTGATCAAAATATAAACTTCGAGAAATCTTCGACCAACTGCGACTGCTTCCAAGAGTCCAAAGCAAGCATCAAAGCTTGTTGGCAAAAACTTTGGTGACGAAGGACAAGAAATTGTAACCGACACGCTCGAAGAGGTACCACAATGCGGTGGCATAAACGAGTACTGCAACCGCTCCACTCCAATTCATCCACAACACCACATCAACAGAGAACACGATGAAAGGATGAGAAACTAAGGCAATGCCAAGATTGTCATAAGAATGAAGAATGAAGGGGTTAGAATCATCAATGGCAGCCATGACCATGAGAGAAAAAAAAACAACCAGACATCCGAAAGGTCCCTTTAAAAAACGATTCATAAGGAGGTGGCCTACCCAGTTATATAAGAACTTAATCATCAATGGCATCCATGGCCATGAGAGAAAAAAAAAAAACAAAAGAGCAAATTAGGCATCCGAAAGGTCCCCTTAAAAAATGATGCATAAGGGGGTGGCCTACCCAATTATATAAGAACTTAATCATCAATGACATTCATGGCCATGAGAGAAAAAAAAAAGAACCAACCAGACATCCGAAAGGTCCCCTTAAAAAAACGATGCATAAGGGGGTGGCCTACCCAGTTATATAAAAACTTAATCAGCAATGGCATCCATGGCCATGAGAGAAAAAAAAAAAAGAACCAACCAGGCATCTGAAAGGTCCCCTTAAAAAAACGATTTATAAGGGGGTGGCCTACCCAGTTATAGAAGAACTTAATCATCAATGACATCTATGGCCATGAGAGAGAAAAAAAAGGAATCAACCAGGCATTCGAAAGGTCCCCTTAAAAAATGATTCATAAGGGGGTGGCTTACCTAGTTATATAAGAACTTAATCATCCTCATGAACCACCCGATGTGGGACTCGCAACACGCCCCCTTGAGTCAGGGCTCGACGCCACAAAGCGAAGGCTAACAGCACTATCCACACCATCGAGCAGAACCACAAATAACTTCAATAGGAAGCAAGAGACACGGAAGCAAAAACTGCTGATACCATATTAGGAATGAAACATATTAGGAATGAAAGAAATGGAAGATAGATGAAAAGTAGTTTTAGGATTCATTCAATTCATTCATTCATTCATCAAAGTGTTACAAAATGGATGCATTTATACAAAGATAGAAAATAACTAACTTGAGTAACTGTGACACCCTCTACCCCTCACATATATATTAATAAAGGAATAAAAATTCAAATATTAATTAAAAGTATTTTTAAAACATTTTTAAATACAAGCTTTTCAAATGGGTAAAAGGCTCACGTTCACTTCCTTCTACATCATATTCAAATTTGTTCAAATAAATAATAAAGTCATCTCGACTCAAAGAAAGTCATATAAGTCTCATACAATTAATATAGAACCTATATCCTAATGTCACATCCTATCAGAGCGTGGTGTTCTCGTGTCCTCTAGCATGAGGTTCTTCATAGTCATCCACCTATTCATCTGCTCCCCCGAACACAAGTTCAAGATCATCACAGGATCCAAACACAACAACACACAGGGAGTGAGTTATCACATTCCTAACTAATAGAGAAACAAGACAATTAAATATACATATTATATAAATGAGATACCACTTGCTTAAACATAGCTCACGTAACTTCACCACTTCGTCATTCAAAATTCACTTCTCAATTATCAATCACATTACACAAGAATCCCACACTTCGATCAAGATATAATAACACATCAATTAGCAAGCATATGAAATAGTTATGCTAAGACTCAATTCTATATGCAATGTGGTACCATGTCAGTGAAAAACCACCCTGGGGCGCTTAGGAGTACATAACAAGACACACCACACAATGGGTTTGTCAGGTCACTCTCACTAAGTAAGATCATAGGGAGACCAGTCAGGGTCACGATGTTTTGCGAGAATGCTCCAACCATATGAGATCAGCATAGGCTTAAAGGAGCACTCAAACCCGGTGACCCCCAAGGCCTACACTCCGAAGAGTCCGTCAGGGCCTCTCCCTCCTGATTCAGGTCCAACCCCTAAAATAATTTTTTTTTTACATGCAGACACTGCTCATGAATTATACAATACCCACGACCTTACACTCGTGTTTTAAACACGTTCAACACAATTGCGCTACGATTTAACACTGGTTCCTAAATAAGAAACCTACATTTTCTCTTTAACATTGCGCATCAACGCTTTTCTCAAGATAACGCTGGTTGGGTATTGTACAATTCATGGCTTACAACACAAGTAATTTCACATCAAGTGTTAACTATACACTTATCCACAACTAGAACTCATTCACAATTTCACATCTCATAGTGTCACAATCCACCATCACATGTTTACACGTATCTCACAAATTAACACATGTTCAACTTTACACTTATACTCAATCTCAATAACAATATAATAATCAATCTCAAAGCAACATGTTATTCTACAATTCATCACATACTCACAATTTGAATTATCATTTCATATCCTCAATATAACAATGTATATAAAAGACTATCACAACATGAGGACTAAAACCCCTCAAATAATATTACACAATTATATCCAAATCATAGGTCCAAATATACAAATATCAAGAGCACAATTTATCAAGCAATTTTCATCAGGACATCAATATTTTATTTATAATCATAAAGGAAAAATTGCAATTTAACAAACATCCCAAAATAAAATCCCAATTTAATCCTCTAAGGATCCCTACACATGTTCTCACTAATCCCAACGGTGAATAACTCATCCCTTACCTCTAAGCGGGCTCACGTGTCTTCAGCCAGCGATAGCAACATCTCTAGCGGTTCCCGGAAATTCTTTCAATTATTCATCCGACTGCTCCGATAGAATTCCCAAACGTCAGAGAGACGGAGAAGAGATTGAAACCTCCACTTGTACTGTCTTCATACGATTCCTTTTTCTCCCTCCACGAATATTATCCCAAAAATCCCAACGGTGGTAGCGTGCGGAATTGAATTTCGAACAACATATCCAAATTTCACAATAATCCAACGGTTAACGAAACCGGGATCGTAGTTTTACCAAGACAGTTCTGGGTTTCTACGGGAAAGAAAAAGGCTACAATGCGAAGGGTTTTTCTCTCAGTTCAGACATGATATCAAAATTCCCAACGGTGAGAATGCTCGGAATTCTGTTTCGAACATGATACTCAAATTTCACGACGATCCAACGGTGAACGGGTTCGAGATCGTCGTTTTTCTGAGACTGGTTTGGTGGGCTGCGGGAAAAAGAAAGGGTTTTGAGAGGAGAAGGGGAAAAACGAAAATGAGGCCAAAAGGAGGCAGCTGACTTAACATAACTATTTATACCTAGGGTACTCAGCCTATTATTTGCTCTATATTTATTTATTTATTTATTTATTACTAAAAAGCTTTTTAAATTTATTTACGAAAAATTGGGATGTTACAGTAACCAACATTAACTTACTCAAATAACTTCTAGTAACTATAACTTGAGTAACCAACTAATTTACTTAAATAACTTCTAATAACTAACTAAATTAATTTTATGTCTAATAATAATGTTACGATGTAATGTGTTGGATTATGTGAAATGTGTGTGTGCCATTCAGCTTAAGTTGTTGTATTGTAAGAATGTGAATTAATATTGTGACTTGTGATGTGTGACTTGTAATGTGTATTGTTGTGATAGCAAGGTTAAAGGTTTGAGAAGGGTTATGCTTAGAATAGTGTTATGTGAGTCCTAGTTGGGACAAGTATAGATGTAAGTATGTATGTTCATAACTAAGGGTAAGTCCAAGCAAAATGCGCATTAATTGAGATTGATAAGCATGAACTCCTAGTTTAATAATGAGAACAAGCTAATGTAATAATTATAATGAGAGTGAGGAAGAAATTGATAGAAAATATTAATTATCGTAAGTGTTTATTCAAAAGATATTTATGTCTTAAAAACGAATCAGTACTCTTAATTATTTTGATTAGATGCAAATAAATACAAATAATAAAAGTTGTGTTTAATGTGTTATCAGATTATGTTTTGTATCTCTGCATCTATATTTTCAAATGATACATCCATAAGATGATCTGGCATAATATTTATATTTAAGACCTTCATTTAACACTCTCTGTTTTAGATTCTTTCATGCAAAAAATATTCTCCTAGGATTTGTCAAAGTCCTATGAAGAATAAATGGAGTCCATAGTCTAGAAGCGTTAATCCTTATCAAAAGGAACACTCTGCTGGTGTGAACCTACTATGAGGAAAGAAGTGACTTTTCTGTTGAAGTGTAAGGCACACTAGCCTATCAGCATGAACTTTGAAGAGCCCAAAACGGGTTCAAGACTTCATTTAGGTCCTTTTCCATACGTATGAAATCTTGCGTAAACCTAGGCTTAATTATGACAATACCCTTGTGGTGTTACAATATTAAAGGACCTAAATGATATGCAACACAAAAACCAATTTTAGCTCAAAAGAGCCCAAAATCAATTTTAGGTCTTCATGCTCAACATTTTACTATGCATCATTTAGTCATCATGAGTTGGTTTGCTCTAAGTGTTAAGGAGGATGGAAAAGGATTGAAGATTGAGTATTCATTAAGTGATAAAAATGATATTAGTAACATGAAATATATATGTATGTCTGCACTTTGACCAAGTGCATGTCGACATCTTCCTTATCTTAAATTATCACTAACACCAACTCATGTAACTTAATGAGTTCTTTTTTTTTTTTTTGTATTCTATTCCCATCATGCTTCTTTTGCTACATATGATTTATTCTGTTTTGTATAAGAAGTGTTGAATCAACATCCCTGGTTTTAATTATGGCAAACCATTAGCAATACAAATTGAAAGGACAATGAGTTTAAGTGATGGCTAACATTCTACTTAATCGTTTCAGTGTTTATTCCTTAAGAATTAGAAGTGTTATTTCATTCCGAGGTCCTCAGAATGATGCCAAAAAAGGTTCAGAGAATTTTTGTTAGAGTTAAGAACTCATAAGAATTCATGAAGGCCATCAGAATGATGAAGTTTGTTTCCCTTTAAGAACTTGGTTCTAGGCAAGATAATGAAAAACAAGGTCTTACATGGAATATCTATCAAAGGCTACATGAAAAGCATCATGGTTTAGAATGAAAATATGTAGAGTCTACATCAGAATGATGAAGACCTTAACGTTGAGTTTTTGAACATCATAATAGTTCAAAATGACTTAGAAAGCATCACTTGGACATTATCAAAATCACTTTCCATATGTTACACTTTCAGTGATAGCACGTCAGAAAGTAAAAGTTATCTACAGATGAAAATGCAAGTATGTTGAAAGTTGAAGAAGTTCATGAGAAGCATTAATGTCAAGCATCAGATTGAAGGATAGAAGAAAACTACTCAGACTGTACATGGACAGAATACTAACAAACCAACAACTGAAATTCTACTAAGTCTTTCTAAAGTAATCAACTTCAGAATGCTTGAAGTTGTAAAGAAGTGTTAAGAGTGATGAGCTTGTCCTACATCAAAAAGAGATATCAATTTGAATTTCATTAAGAGTGTGTTTTGATAGGGTAATTTAACTAGGTAATGTATTTTTTATAGGGAATTAAATTCTTTTTTATTAAAAGTAACTGTTTGGATATTTTAGTAAAAGAAATTTAAAATTTTA
Organism: Glycine max; assembly: GCF_000004515.6. NCBI lineage: Eukaryota > Viridiplantae > Streptophyta > Magnoliopsida > Fabales > Fabaceae > Glycine > Glycine max. The sequence continues at coordinate 8,037,110 of NC_038252.2, read as the reverse complement.
GAATTTTAAAAGGGATTTTAGTTAGTTGAAAGAATAGAATTTCAAATTCTATCTTCAAGGGAGCGAATTTGGAAATTCCTCTCTCCGTCGCCGTCATGCCCCTCCTTGGCCACCTTCACCTCGACGACAACTTCTTCTCCGACCAGATCCCTCCCGAGTACGGCACCTGGCAGCACCTCCAGTACCTCGCCCTATCCGACAACGAGCTCGTTGGCAACATTGTGCCCGAGCTTGAAAACCTCTCCGCCCTCTTTGACAAGAGGAATAGAGAGAGAATCGGTACCGCACCCAGCATCGAAAAATTGTAACGCCCTGAAGGGAACCTTCATCCTTCAACATGCTCAGTGTGTTCTCTACGGTCTTGGCGTGGCCCAACCTAATGTCACGCTGAACCCAGTTCACCTCGTCGGTGTCGCCGTAGATCTTCTTCCAACGCTGGAACCCGGTGTTGTTGAAGTACTCCCTCACCACCTCCTTGTCGCCGCCGCCCACCTCCTCTGCCTGCAACTACCATCGCCACTCCGGGTCCGTCAGCAACAGCACTACTGCAGTGCCACCACGAATCCCCCGTTCACCACCGCGATCGTCGTCCTGTCGATGGCGTCCGAGACGTCCGCCGCAATGGCCGTGGAGAGCGGTGGGATGGCAAACATAGGGAGGGATTTTAGGCAGTTTGTGAGAGAATCGAGTGGAAATGGAAGTTTTGTTTGGGTTCGCAACGAAGAGGGCAACCATAGGGAGGATGAGAATGCTATTGTAATTTTGGGCCCTGTTGTATCCAAACACACAATTTTAAAAATAAAGAAATTTAAATTGAAGCATTTGAAATTTTCAAAATTTAAAATTCTTTAGAATTTTAAATTGCCTCATCCAAACACACTGTAAGGGAATTCATTAAGTATGGATTCTTTCTCATCAAACATTAGAATGACTATTCTATTGGTTCTTCAGAATGTCCATCATAAAGGTTCCTCAAAATGATTTTGTATGTTGTCACTCCATGACAGTGTAATGTATACTTACTTGCTCTAGAAGTGTATCAAATGTGCAGAGCCTACTACAACAATCTTCTTGGGAGCTTTATAAGACATTTTCCAAGGTTATGAAGAACAAGTTTCAGCATTCCAAATATGCATCATCATGTGCAAGATCTTTGAGTGAGAAATATGTGTTTTTAGCTTCAACCCTCTCTATGAGAGTAACTCACTTCTGCATTGTGCTTTCAAAACTTGTAATAATCTTAGATAGGAGTGACAAATTAAATTCCTTAGTGCAATCCCTCTTGTAAAGTGAAAATTTGTACTTTGTGCAATAAATCACAGATCCCTTTTTTGTAAAGTCCAGTAGTGATTAGACATGGCAATGGGGCGGGGCAATCACAGGTATTATGTCCCTAATCCCCGACCTTGACTCCCTAATATGTCCCCATACCTGTATCCGATATCCGACGGGTTAAAATTTATTATCTCATCCCCGTACCCGTTGGGTATCGGGTATCCCCGACCCGTACCCGATTCAAATTAGAAAAATAATTTTTTTTTGTAAAAAATATTAAAAATTTGATTTTAGAAAAAATAAATTGATTGTTAAAAATTTATTTTCAACTACTTATATATCATTAAATTTATTATAACGTATGTGTCTACAAAATTCGTTAAGAAATGAATATTAAATTATGTAAAAATTCTAAAATAAAATTAATTAGTAATAAATAAAATTAAGACTAACACATTTGTCTAGCGTGATTCCAAAATTTTTTAAGGTAAATAAAATACGCCAAATATGAAACAACATAACTCAAATGTTCATTAGTTCAAATTACACCAAATTAGAAAAAACTAGAAAATGAAAACAATGTCCATCATCAAAATAACCACCAACTTCCCCAAAGATGTCATCAACGTTTCTTCCTCAACGCTCAACCTGGTATTTATAAAATCAAACATCATATTTTAGATATTGTTTCAAATCTTAAAATTGTACATCACATTAGTAAATAAGTATAGTTATTACTTTACCAATCAACAATAATGTCTACTAATCTTGCAAACATTAAGTAATGCTACTGACCAAAGATCCACCTATATTTTAAAATTTTTGAAAAATTAGATATGAATAATGATATTAAAGTTTTTTTAGAACAACTAAAAGTGAATATACCTTCATCATCGGATTCAATCTCATTAGTAAAAGTTTATTCTTCAATTGATCTAGAATCTATAAATAATAATTATAAAATAATAAATAACAAGTTATAAGTTTTAAAAATATAAGCAATTCATAAAGTATTACATAAGCATTCAGAATTTTACCTGCATTCTCTGAATTCCATAACCAACTTTTAAAGCAGCATGAAAGATATGACATTTGTTACTCTTGTTGTGGTCAAAGTTCAAACAGTTCACTCACTTTATAGCTGATATGGTTCAGGTGAAGAATGGTGTTGAAATGAAGGGAAATTCTGCTTTAGTTAATAAAGAAACAGATGAAAATTTGCCTAAAACTTTGAATGAAGAGACAAGGAGATATAGCTCGAGCAGGGAAGCCATCAGCAACAAGTATGCTACTGTCAGACAGTAGAGTGAATTAACATCTGTGAAGGTTTCCTTGCTTGATCACGACAATGCTCATTCTAGTAATGTTGTTGGAACTTCAGGCTTGGTCGAAAAGTTGCAAAGTGTTCTATAATTGATCATGCAAAAACATAGTATCATGTACAGTTTCTTGTTTCCTTTGGTAGTTTATACCAAATGCATTTTAAAGATAGATAGATAGAGAGTCTTTGATACAGGAACTCATACTCGTTACAAGTGAATCTCACATCAAGTGTAGATGATCCATAGAAAGAATACTTAAAATTGCACCGGTATACAACATTCAGACATTTGTTCTGTTTTGATTCATAATCTTATTTCACTACCCGCTTAGCAATTAGCATACCGCTCCATTATACACATAACAGACAGCGACGAATCTACTTTGTGGGTTTTGGGGGCAATTGCTCCCACTAACTTTAAAACTTAATGAAATATGTGAATGGCATCATGTTTTGCTCGTGCATGTACACCCTTATCACAGTAGATATTAAAAATGACAACTAGAACACTTGTGGAACAATGAGAGAAAAGAATGAAATATTTTAATATGATTTATGTTGAGGGGGTGGTGAACATCGACATGTAAAGAAAACCATTAAAATTCCTGTAACAAGCCAATAACCATCTCAATAATAGAAAACCATCCGTGCTCATGCCATCACACATCCTTTCATTTAGAGGCGAGTTTAATTTTGATTCACAATCATGTTTAGTTACATCAATTAAAACACTAGATCCAAATTAACTAATTAAAAATGCCAATTACTTCCCTCACTCACGAACCTCCTTGCCAGGGATGGAGCAAAGAGGGTTGAAATTGAAAGAGAGAAGGAAGGAAGCGATACATGATTACCTGAAGGAAGAAGAAGAGGAAGAGCCAAGGTCTGAAGTTAGGGTTAGGGTTGGGGGTAGGACCGTAGGACTTGCTGTTTGGTGATATAATACAATACAATTTTAATTTATACACGCTTTAGCTTTTTTCTCTGAACGGAACCCTATTCTTTCACGTGCAGGATTTTTATTTATGTTATTTTTAAGTGGTGGGGCGGATCTGGGTTTGGGGTCGGGGCAGATATAGTAATCCTATACCTGTACCCGTACCTGTACCCGTACCCGACTTTTGGTTATCGGAGAAAACCCGAACTCATACCCGATCAACTCGGATATTACCCGTCAAAGTCAGGACAGATTCGAGCGGGTACCCACGGATACAGGTTTTCTTGCCATGTCTAGTAGTGACTCCAAAGGTGAACCCATTGATGTAGCTGGTCTAGTAGAGACTAAGATTGAAGTCCACTAAAGAACTAGCAAGGTTGTGAAACCTAGTGGTTGTTGATCCACTTTTGAACCAGTTGTGTTAGTGAAATCTCATCTTTAAGGATAAGGATTAAACGTAGTCCAAAATTGGAGTGAACTAATATAAGAACCGCTATATAGTCTTTCTCTTTCTCTCTTTTTACTTTGCTTTGCATAGAATTAAAAATTGATTTGGATCAAAAAGATTAAAATTTGTTATTTTTCATCTTAACTATAGAAGTGAACTTTGGTTTATCAAAAGATTCTTATTAAATAATTATCTTTGAAACAAAAACTTTAAACTATGAAAGAACTATTTTTTCATAATTGTTGCATTTTCACTTTAAGTAACTTGTATTTCCATTCAGAGTTCGTAACAATTTTCTCATTCTGGACCTGTTCATTATGAACTATCATCATAAACTTTCTTGTTTTCAAAGGAACATCAATTCAATTCCCCTTCTTAAGTGTAGTTCGCATACCCACTAGACAACTAAAATTGAAAATTGCAACCGGAGATTCATGCACCATTAGATCAGCATGATTTTTGGACAAAAAATTCGACATACATGATTTTCTAATGACAAAAGTTCTGATAGGGAGCTTATGGACAACAATTCATGTTCATCTCCTAGTCGTGGTTCAAGAGTAAGCATGAATCATTCATGTTCTCGTTTGTTGATTGGTCAATGAACCCAGCTGCATGCATTGGTGAATCGTCTAGAGGTTAACATGTTATTGGTCCCTTCTTATTTTGTGGGATCCCAAGTGTGCGTCGCATTCCATTGACATTTATGGCATAGGAATTTGTTTTATATATTTTGGCGATAGCAAGGGCTAGCCTATTGGTGTTTATTGTTGCGAGATTGGTCCTTTGTGAATGCAATTATGGCTAAGGTGATGCTAGGTGCACCAACTCTATTGCTTGTACACCCAACATTTTTTGTTAATTTCAAAATTATCCTACATCGAAGGTACGTGAGTTCGTGATTGATCCATATGATTTGTACAGATGAACTTGATCCGTAAGTATAATTTAAACATACGAATCAACATGATCTGTATGAGTCATACGAATCAAGTTAATTCATATGAATCATACGGATCAATATGATTCGTAGGGATCAACTTGATCTGTCTAACTCATACGGATCAACTTGAAGGGTATTTTCTCCTATTCACTTAAAATGCTAGGTGCACTAGCATCACCCTTATGGCTATTGATGGGGTGGAGATCATTGGGCTTTCTGATGGGCTGATTTTGTGGGGGGCATTTATGTTGGTGACTAATGGGGTTATCTCCCATTTATGTCTCTTTATAGGCATAAATTATTTATAACCTCTTGGTTGTTTCCCAATGTCAAATGATCTGTGTATTAGGATATCGATACCACTTATATCTTGTTATTAATATATATGTTTAGTCGAACCAAAAAGAAATCGGACCTGAAGGATATATATACATCTTTTACACATATATTAAATAAAAAATTTAAATATATTTTTAATTCTTATCATTTTATATTTTTTTCATTTAATCCTTAAAAAAAACAATTAATCCTTGTAAATTTGTAACGATTCATTTTAAGTCCTTCTATCCATATCTGTTAAAAAATATGACATGGCATCACGAGGTTTACATGGAAAAGTCTTATTGGTTGTATTAAATATGAAATTTTAATAGCAAAATAATATTTTGTTTTTTTTATAATACAAAATTAGAAACTTAAAATGGGTGTTTATAAAAAAACGCAGAGGCACATCGTAAGGGGATTTTATCCACAAACTTTCATTCATTGAAAGTCAAAAGGATTACACAATCTATATTCAGCCAGTCATTACAATTGGCAAATGGATTTACCACTTCATTAACAAAAAAAAGACACTAAATCCACTGCTACATTTTACTCATTGCATAAACTTCAAAACCAATCCACGACATCAGCAACATTATTAGCAGCAAATTTTGTTTCTTTTCTTCTCCATTTTCAACCTCAGCTTTTCAATTTTCTTTAACCACATTTCCATCGTGAGATTTGAACACCCACAGGCCTGTCAGGTCACAACTGCCAACAACACCATTTCGAGATTCCAAAGCCAGACTCATGCTATCTGTACTTGTGCATTGAATGATATGGCTGTAATTCTCATTTGTTGTGTGTCCGCATCCGACGTCCAATATCTTATTCCAAGTGCCGAGAGAGATACATGTAATTCTCATTGCTGCCATGTCAGATGGCAGAATGGTTTGCTCTGCCAAGAAACCCTAAACGCACAACATATCCGTGTGTTAACCCTTTACCATTTTACGGTATGTATTTTTATTTATTTTTATTTTTAAATTAATATAAGACTAAAATATATTTTTTGTTCTTATAAATATCAAAATGTTCAAAATTCATTTCTACAAAATCGCAAAATTAAAATGTGTTATTTCTGACGAATAACCTGAACCTAATTCGAGCCTACACATGTTAATGAGGAGAGGGCTAGTTTTTTTTCAACTTTTTTTTTTTACATCAGATATTATTATAAACAATGAAGAAAACATTATTCTACATCAGTTCTCAGTACCCCATGGCCTTGCCATAGAACAATCTAAGTTCACTACATAAAACCACCACCAACCACCACACAACCAAACCCAACCACCACCACCACCATTGACCACTGCACAACCAAACCCAACCACCACCGATCATTGTACAACTAAACCCAACCCACCACCACGCAACTAAATCCAACCACCACCATCAAACCAAATTTGTTGATCTAATATCCCTTCTCTCACGATAGTTGGGGCTAGTGGCACAAAGATGCACGTGTGGATTTGTGTCACACCAGGATAAGGGTCTTGCATGACACGAATTGGATTGAGGGTGGTCGTGTCCAACTCCCTTGTGATCATGAGTTTCATGACAATGGTGGTGGTCACAGAGGTACGAAAAATTTGCATTCAGGTACGAAAAACAGTTTCATCAACGATTGTTTGATAATTTAAGGAACTCAATTAAATCACTAAAGAAAAACACTTGGATTTGATTTAATCTTAAAAGAAAGAATCAACAAATAATTGTTCAAAATTACAAACGCAAGACAGTGAAGACACTAACTTTTTCCATCCGCTTCAGTTAATATTTTCAACAAGGGAAAATTTAGAATAGTATTCCATCAGGCACTAAATTCATATATGATTTACTTTTTTAAAGACTAATTTAAGTACTAAAAATAAAAGAAAAATAATTGAAAGAATAAGTCGCTTAATCGTTCTACCGTTGTAATGTTGAAATATTATTGGGTGACTTTTTTCAAAACCAATGCGCAATTTTTCAGCGACCAAAGGACCAGATTGAGTTTTGCTCTAGAAACCAATTAAACCAGCTGAGGATCATATAACACTATCCATCCAGCCAGTGTGCCACAAGTCAATGGGTCAATTTCTTTAAACTTATTTATTAAACTAAGCGTTTATTTAAAAAATAAACAATTTTTTATTTTTAGTGTTTATCTAAATTGTTTTTGCTTTAAAAAAACTTCTACTTATTTTAAGAAGCAAATTTTATCTACTTAAAAAAAATACTTGTATAAACAACCTTTATTTTAAAGTTATTTTATTTAAATTTAAACAAACTCACCCAATATCACATAAATACCTCATGTAAAGTGCCAAGCTAACACTGGTGAATTCACTAAACATCTAATCTTCCCAGTTGATAAAGAGAAACCACGATGTACTTAAAGAATGGAGTCCTGACCTCATCTACATATAACAATGAAAGAAAATCGTAATACAGACAACCAAAATAATGAAGACTATAATATTGAAATACAAGAATAAAGAATACACAATTCTGTTGAGACCATAAATGTAGAAATATGCAGAATTCACACAATGCATAACATATAACTTCAGTTGCTTACTGAATCCTTCATGTTGTAAATCAAAATAAATGAACAGGCTATAAGAAAGTTCCAATTTCCAAATCCATGATAATTTCAAAACCCATGAGAAAGACTAAACCTACATATCTTCATGTTGATGATCAAGATTTAAAATCAGCAAAGCACTATTTTCATTCAACCTATACAAGGATACTCAGTACCTACAATTTTTTTGCTTTAAACCTAAATAAAAATAAAATAAAATAAAATAACTTCTAATCAGATGCCGGTTAATTCCAAAAGCATAATTTATACCTATTTTCCCAATAAATTAATGATCCAATGATCAGAAAATTGAAATAAAACCCAATGTTTTCATCATGTAAACAGAAAAGACATAAACAGATAAAGCATAAACTGCTACCATTATAGAGAAGACATAGCACCTCTACATTTTAGAATTTTAAAGCGATTTACCACCCCCAGCCTAAACATCAACCTAGTCAAGTAGGCTTTCACACATAAGGAGGTGTGAACTGTATGGCCAAGTTCTGTCAACTGACCAATCAAATATTAACCCATAAATGACGAGTAAATGGCTCACCATGTCCAATCAGGCTCATGGCTGATCTATTGGCAGAGCTGACTCAAAGTCAAGGCCAATGAACTATTGTGCACTGATAGCAGGAAAACAGTAGAGCTGCGAGGAATTGGTAGGCCAACTAGTCTTCGGGGCCCAACATAACAGTCTCTAAAGTGTCATTAGCGGGAACAGTTAAAGAATGGCACACTTGTTAAATAGGTGTGACTAGTCTTAGTCCCTTCACCTCAAGTCATGCCTTGTAGAGCTCACAGGACTCTTGAGTTCACACTGAACTTTTTTAAGACTCTCTAAAAAATACCAATATATGCAGAACAAATAACAATATCACTGTTCTATAAAAACAAATCCAACAATAATAACTGATAAATCATTACAAAAAAGTAATAAAAGAAAGGCTTAAATATGTTTTTCATACTTGTAATATACTTCTTTTTCAGTATACTAACTATATTTTTTTTATTTTACTACCTTACATTTTCAAACTTTTAATTTTGGTATCTGCCATCAGTCTAAGTCTGTTAAGTAATGATGTAATACTAATGTTAGCTTGTCACATCATCACGTGACACTATGTTAACTTGTCACGTCATTACTTAACAGAACCAAAAGAAAAAGTTTGAAAATGTCAAGTAGTAGAAAAAAGTTACGTAGTAAATTGAAAAGGGGATATATTACAGGTATGAAAAACACAGGTATGAAAAACACATTTAAGCCTAGAGGAAACTACATAGAATTTTACATACTTAAATGTTAAAGATTCATATTTCATCCCATTCTGAGTATTATGTAACCTGTGTTAAGATATATAGAGGATAACATCTTACTCCAACCAAACAAAAGTCATAAAACAGCACCCTCAAACTGTGTAGTACTCCTATTTCCAATGAAAGGAGACATTTAAACATTCAAAATAAATAGCTCCATCTAATATGATATCAAAATTTCAATTCAAAAGAAAACAATACATAAATTATAGATGTGATGAAAGCCTACCACTACACTTATATTACATATTATTGTGAGAGCGAAAAAAAAAAAAGGAAAACAAGTAACAAAATCATTGTATGATAGACAATCATCAAGTGAGGTTCAACAACAAATTCAATATTTAACTTCTCAACTCTTCCACAAAAAATAACTAACCCCTATAACCAAACCCCAATTACTTGAGAAATTATTAGATAGTCTCAGACCACCACATGTTTTATGATCTCAATCAATCAATCTCTACATGAAACTAGTCAAGCATTTCAATTAACTATGACACTCAATTTCATGTCATGTGGAGATCAATTAGGAATTTGGTCTGAACTCTGAACCACAGGATAATCTCTCCACTTACTTATACTCAAAATTGGGCACAGGGGGAGCATCGAAACTCTCCAGAATCTTCGTCTCGCTTCCGCCGCTGCCGGCGGTCTCCTCTCTGTTCCCTCCACCGAACCACCCTCCGAGCCACGGCTGCTCGGACGACTGCGGAGGCTGCGGCTGCGGCTCGTCCATGATCATAGGCATGGGCTGCTGCGCGCTGAGGAACTTGTTGAGCATGATCCCGGCGCCCTCGATGAGGGCGAGGAGGACGCCGCCGAATGCCGCGGAGCGGGCGGAGGCGCCGAGGCCCTGGCGCATAGAGAGGAAGCCGCCAGTGGCGGCGCCGGCGACGATGGAGTTCCAGGGGTCCTCCTTCTGGCGAGCGTAGACCATGGTGCAGTCAAAGGCGGAGAAGAGGCCGCCCCAGACGGCGAAGCTGCCGCCGACGCGGGGGGCGTTAAGGCGCACGGCCTGGGTGGCGCCGACGAATCGATCGCCCTTGGGGGAATTGTAGAGACCCTTGAGAAAATGGAAGGCGGAGCCACCCACCGCTCCCATGCCGAAGGCGCCGCCTATGTCGTCGAGGATGCGATCGGGGCAGGGTTCGCGAGATGTCTCGGGTGTTCCCATGGCGTGTTAGGGTTTCTCTCAATCTAGGGTTTGTGATTTGGGGAATTTTCTCTCTGCCTAGGGTTGGGACTGCACGCGGCGTTGTTGAGGAAAGAGCCGATCCAGGAATATACCCACACGCATGCTACTATTTGTTTATTACTTGTTCCTTACTCTATTCTATTGAAAGATTTTTTGTTTTTGTGTCTTACTTATCAATAGGGTAGGGGTGGGGAATAGGCTAGGCCGGCCTACAGGGCCTACGACCTGATCTATATAAAATCTGGCTTGGCCTGATCTATTTAATTAAAATTAGGTTCAGGTTTTTTTAAAAGCTTATCAGGCTTAGGCTTATTAAAAATAAACCTGATAGGCCGGTCTATATATATATATATATATATATATATATATATATATATATATATATATATATATATATATATATATATATATATATATTATTTTTTGGGTACAATTAATATTATTTTTTAAAAAAAAAACTAGCAGATTTCATTCCTATAATTAAGTAAAATTTTAATAACAAGGTGTGAGTTTCTTTATCTTTCCCATTATTTTTATTAGTTTTCTTATTTCTGTTAATAGTTCTTTTTTCTATTCATATTAGGTTTCCTTTATTCTAGAGCAAATAAAAATCATATCCTATCATATCCTACATCCTTATACAAAATCATATTCTATCATATCCTATTACGTTCCTATACAAAAATCATATCTTATCATATCCTATTATGCTTGTATACAAAAATCATATCATTATCATATACGGAGGAGCTAATGATAGAATGACATTACTGTTAATTTTATTGGTAGATATTTTATGCACCGGTTCTGTTCAAATAGAATGGAGATGTAGGCTTTATTTTTGTATTGTAATGATTAATATGTTGGTTTGATAGACTTGGATGATACTACCTCAAGACCTCAAGTATGAGGTTTTCTTTTGTTTTAGATTATTTTGTATCATTTGGTGATTTCTGTTTATATTATTAATATATTTTTAGGACCACCAACTAAATTAACGTTAGATTAAAAATTAAGGCAAATTATATATTAAGGCCTTGTTTAGCCTATCATAGAAGGTGTGTTATTTTATTTTATTTTGATAAAAACAACTAGGAATATTAAAGATTTAATGTGAAGAAGATTTTTAAATAAACTTTTAAATATGTTATCAGGTCAGGCTAAGCTTTTAAAAAGGTAAGGCCAAACCAAAATAAAAGTCTTTTATAGGCTATAGGTCAGGCTCAGGTCTTTTAAAGCCGGGCCTGAACCTATTCCCACCCCTACTTATCAGTGCCCAGCAACGTTGATCTTTATGTTTTCTTTATATATATAAAAGGAGAAGAGTGGGGTAGTTTTGAAAAAAATAATTTTACATTAGTGTTGTAAAAAAAAAAAGTGTGCTGAATGAAAAGGCAAAACGTGTATATTTCTTTAAAAATTAACGTGAGGTAATTTTGAAAAAATAGTTTTTCATTAACGATGTTAAAAAAAAGTGTGCTGGATGAAAAGATAGAAAAAGCGTGGACCTTATATTCATTTGGAATTAACAATTAATGGCAATTGTGAATTAACGTGTGTGGACTGGAAGTAAAACTTTTTATTCAATTTATTTGTATGGACATATAATAAGTAATACAATAAAAATAATCCAAATTAATAAAAGTAATATAACATGTGTTACTATTAACAAAACAATAATTTTAGTTACAAAGTATTGTAAAATGTATTTAAATTGTTGAAAAAGATATATAATTCTTTAATTATTCTTCACATGTCCCAAAACATATAAAAGAAAATAAACATAAAAATAATTCAGTAACACTATTTTATATACAGGAATGTTATATGAACTATATTTTGAATTTCAATAAAATAAAATATTTGTTGCAGTAAGTTTAAATCTCATGTTGTATTTCTCTGTCAATTTAACACCACAAATTAATATTAAAGGTTATACAAATTAAGAAATAAAAAAATAAAGAAAAATATAAAAATATTATATTAGACTGGGTAATTTAATTGATTGAAATTTATCAAACCAAAAAGTGTGCAATAAAAAAAAGTGTGCTGAGTAACTGAAAAGGTTTTAAAACATGTGTGTCTTCACCGAAATATGAAAACATGTCTTGCATCCACTAAAAATAAGAAACATAGTGATAAATGGTAATTAAATGGAGTTAAAAAAATTAAAATTTTACGTTTGGATCATAATGAGTAAATGAAAGGGTTTAAAAAATGTGTGTTGATCCTTCACCAAAATATGAAAACATAGTGATCAAGGAGGACAATAGTAGTTGTGAAAATTGATTATGTAACAATTTGTTTGGAAAGCACACATTGATGAAAAAAGCGAGAGAAAAAGAAAAGAAAAGTTTGAGAAGCATCTTATATATAATGAATATGAATCAGCACATACGTATGAAACAATTGTTTTTGTTTTGTTTTGATATGTCCCTCATACCTATTAATAACCACCAATCCAACCGTCACTACCCCTCTTGTCTATTTTAAGTTTGCATTTTAATGCAAACTTACGATCAAAGACAGATATAGAGAAGAGAGAGAGGAGAAAAAACAAAAAGAGTGGTGGTATTGTGTCATGTGTGTGTTTAATTTTGTCGTGTGGTGCAAATGATATGTAATGTAGAGATAGAAACAGGCTTATAGCATGAAATGTTTGTGTTGCATGAATCGGAGAGTTTAAGAACTAAGGAATAAAGAAAACTTGAAACAACGGAGAAGAGAAAAAAGGGTCACAATATATAATGGTTTCCTTAGACTCTCTCGATTTCGCCCTTTTCCGTCTCAGCACTGATTTTTGCTTTCCTTTTGCCATTTTCGTTCAAGCGCAGGTACCATTGTTTGTTTTCCTTAACTCTCTCTATTTTATCTATTAGTTATTGCATGTATATCATATGATCACTTACGTGTGTTTATTCATTTTTGTGTGTTGGAAATAGTAAAGAAATTCTACGTATGGAACAACTGATACAGGATTATCCAATTGTTGAGTATGAAACTATGTTAAAACTAAAACTTAGATGGATAACTAACTAGTCATAGCATGTTTTTGTATCAATGTTCATTTTACCAAAGCAAGTCTTTAGTTGCTTTACAAATTTTGCATTGGAAAGCTCAATTCTCCCGTTCACGGTGTTTTGGACGCATTTGCAAACATACTTATAATGATTGGATCTGGCTCGATCAGGATTGTCTCGTGAAGAATATATGTGGTCTTTGAAAGAAAATAATACTAACAATCTTTAAATACAAGAAATTAATGATTGACAAATAAAATGTAATAGTACATTAAAACTTGATTAAAACTTGTATCGTTCATGACAGTAAGAATTCTACATGAACTGTAATAATAGTAGATACTTTGGACTTTGGAGATGAAATGTGGACTTGTTTTTCTTCATTATCTATTTGTCAATTGGTGTAATGGTTGAATATGGTTACAATAGGAAATTATGTTTTTACAATTTGTTGGAGCAGGAAGTTCAGTTTGGGGCAATTGTTACGTTTTTGTAGGTTTCTTTTGTGTTTTCTACTGACATTGCTTGAGAAACAATACGCTGATGCCTGATGCTAGGTTTAGCTTGATAGGAGGCGTTCAAATTTGTTTGAATAATTGGGTGCAATATAGCTGTGAAATATTTGTCTTCTCCAAGGATTTTTATATTAATTTTTTTAAATTCTCCATTTCCTATATTTTGGACACCAACATGCTGGATTGCTTCCTATTTCGCATCCATTGAATCCACATAACATGAGGAGTGTGCTGTAATTAAAGAAACATTATAGAGATTGACATGAATTTTTGTTGGGAGAAGTGTCCACATTTAATATTCGTCAATGCTCCAAACAAAAATTGTCTCTCAATGAGGTTGCCTTTGGAAAACCAAAAGAGTCATATTACCTTCAACATTTGTTTACAATCTTCGGTACATGGATCAATAATATTTTAATGGGATCACTATTTGTAGCCATGTTGGTTTTCTGGACCTATTTACTACATTTACAGGCAATCCTTATTGGATGGAAATTTAGATATTGCTTGGTTCCATAAATTTGAAAGCACAAGGTCGTTCCAGTATTGTTTTTTGACTCTTCAAAATTAAATTAGAACAATTTTTGGTTGATTTGACAACGAGACACATTATGGGTAAAATAGTTGCTTTTAAGTCTCATTTATATTGAGTATACCAATTGGATAGATATAGTATTTGCTTTCTTGGAAATTATTATATTCATTTTACTAACAAATGGTTTTTTTACTAATTTCTAATATGTATACGATTTTGTTCTAGAAGCATGGTTTACAACATGTACACATACTCATTTTCTTGCATCCATCTAACAAATACCCAACTGTCGATGACATAGACCAAATCATTTCTATTGAGATACCATCTGAAAAGGATCAATCGGAATTATACAATTTGGTGAAGAGTCACATGATTCATGGCCCGTGTGGTGTAGCTAATAGATCATCACCTTGCATAAAAGTTGGAAAGTGCTTTAGGTTTTATCCAAAGAAATTCCATAATACTACTATTGTGTGATCAAGATGATTATCTAATTTATAGAAGAAAAGACAGTGTTAATACTATTGTAAATAATGGTAAATAATGTGGACTTGTTGTTCTTCATTATCTATTTGCCAATTGGTGTGTAATGGTTGAATATGGTTACAATAGGAAATTATGTTTTTACAATTTGTTGGAGCAGAAAGTTCAGTTTGGGGTAATTGTTATGTTTTTGTAGGTTTCTTTTGTGTTTTCTACTGACATTGCTTGAGAAACAATACGCTAATTCCTTATGTTAGGTTTAGCTTGACAGGAGGCGTTCAAATTTGTTTGATTAATTGGGTGCAATATAGCTGTGAAATCTTTGTCTTCTCCAATTATTTTTATATTAATTTTTTGAAATTCTCCATTTCCTATATTTTGGACACCAGCAAACAGGGTTGCTTCCTATTTCACATCCATTGAATCCACATAACATGAGGAGTGTGCTGTAATTCAAGAAACATTATAGAGATTGACATGAATTTCCGTTGGGAGAAGTGTCCACATTTAGTATTTGTCAAAGCTCCAAACAAAAATTGCCTCTCAATGAGGTTACCTTTGGGAAACCAAAAGAAATTTTAGATTGACAGGGAGGATACCTGTAGAAAACAAAAAAAGATAAAAAATTATATAGATTGAAAAGGAAGATACAGGTGGGAAACCAAAATAAAATTATATTCTGTTCAACTTCTTGTTTGAAAAAGGGGGGTAATGTTCCAGCTTATGGAAATATGTCTAATAAAATGGCTTGGTTATTCTGGCTGAGGTATGAAGTTAAAGAATAAAGACTAGTTTCCATGAGATTATGTGATAAAAAAAATTTTGGTTATCAAACATATTGATAAGGTGGTTTCACTTTATAAGCAGCTAGCCAACAACCAAATAATAATATGGCAATGCAGTACTTCTTGTTAGTTTGCATTGTCGTCCCAGTAGACACTGATTAAAGGGTGTATAATACATGCATCTGAGTTTCTCAAACATTACAAAATAAGAGTATGCAGTATAGTATTCAGTGATAGCATGATATGTGGAAAGGACCATCAAAAACCGAATTTTCAATAGAAACTTATAGAGCAAAGTCATTTTTTATGGTTATCTCAAAGTTATCTTTTATCTTCCTTTTCTCCTTTTCATTGGACCATCTTCCATTGATGCCTTGCCTTTTGATTGTATCACTGCAATATAATTATTTACATGCTTATCCTTCAAAAGTATTGTTTTATAGTTTGTATTCCTCCTGTTGTTTCTTTAGGAGAAAATCTACATGCTACTGTGTCATACAAACCTGATTTGAGGTTTCAATATGCAGGGATGTCTAATAAGCTTAGCACTTGCTTTTGGGTGGGCTTGTGCTGCGTTTGTCAGGTACTCATAGATGTCAAACAAAGTTTGGAAACTCATTTATCATTTTGCCAACAAGAAATTTATAGAGCACTTTGTTTTTGCCTTACAGAAACCGAGAAATAAATAGAATAAAGAAGAGTATGCGGAACGGCAACAACTATGCATTCCTTTGTCAAGATATTAATGAACTTGAGCACTCCAATCAGGCTGGTCTTCCAAAAGTAACAGTAATTATGCCCCTAAAAGGATTTGGAGAACACAATCTCCATAACTGGAAGACTCAGGTATACGACACATACCACTGCAACTTCTTGACATAATGAATTTTTTTCTTCTTGATGCTCATTTTCCAGGTTTGAGCTTCTCCTTTTAAAAGGAAATATTTGATTATTATGATTCTGTTCTTTTACAAATGCAGTTAACATCACTTTACGGTGGCCCTCAAGAATATCTTTTAGTAGTTGAAAGTACAGAGGATCCTGCATACAATGCTGTAGCAAAACTAATAGAAGAATTAGAGGTACATGTGAAACTCATTAAGATTTGATTCTATTGTTTTGGTGCCTTTGCAGAACAGTTTTGTGTCTCTTCTGACAAATTGATATTTTCAGCATCTTACTTAGATGTATGTTTAATGCATGCAGGATTCTGTTAAAGCTAGGGTTATAGTAGCTGGTTTATCAACAACTTGCAGTCAAAAAATTCACAATCAATTGGTATGATTTTATTCTTATACTTTGTCCTTATATATACTATGACACTTGCTGATGCATCTTAATTGTTTAATTGACTAGTTGAAAAACATAATCTATATAACCCTATAACCCTCGCTAGGCTAATAAATCTACGAAGGACCAACATTTACTTATTGATATAGAATGTCTGGGAAATTTCATTCCTGTTAATTTGTTAGGTTGTCCTTGCTTGATTCATTTTACCAACGACACTAGTATTACATAGTATTGGCACCTGGGCAGGTTGGAGTGGAGACAATGCATAAAGATAGCAAGTATGTATTGTTTTTAGATGATGATGTTAGGCTACATCCTGGATCAATTGGAGCACTCGTTCGGGAAATGGAAAAGAATCCTGAGGTATAGCTTAAAAGAATTTGTTTTCTTGTGGTTGTTTTCTTTAGGTGTTTAATTGAAATATTTATAGTTCCACTTGCCTAAAACCATTTGGTTACACTCTTTCAACTGTTATCATGCTTAACAGATATTTATTCAAACCGGATACCCTCTTGATTTGCCTTCTGGAAGTCTAGGGAGTTACTGCATCTATGAATACCATATGGTACACAACTACCTTTGGATTTATATCTCTTAATATCTGTAGCAAATGTCTGGGTTTATATAACATTGTGTTTTATTCTGTTTGCCATAAATGAAGCTTAGCTAATTGAATTTTGACTTTGGTCTTGAATTTGTTAGATATCTCATCTCTTTGTTTGGAGTTAGCTGTCATGATTCCGAATTTGTAATGTGTTATGGTCTTAGAATTGGATCTGATGACTTCTATTAATGGTTTTTGATAATATATCAATATTCTGATTTGTACATACTCAATTCACTTATTCCCATTTTTATTTTGTTCTACAGCCTTGTTCAATGGGCTTTGCCACTGGTGGACAAACATTCTTTTTGTGGGGAGGGTGCATGATGGCAAGTAGCTTCTACCTTTTTATTTTCATTAGTGCATAGAAATACTTATAGTTTAACTGTTTAGTTTTTCTCCAGATGCATTCTGAAGACTTCAGGCAAGATAATTGTGGTATAGTCTCGGCACTTCGAGACGGTGGATATTCTGATGATATGACTCTTGCAGCCATAGCTGGTATATCTTTGATACTCAACAATCTTTTAAATTCACACTTTGAGAATTAATGATGCTACAGCTTTGCTAGCATTCAACTAGCATAGACTTAGTCTTTTCGCAATATATATTCAATGTTTTTTCTTGGTCATTCATTCCTGTTTATTATGGCGTTCATTGCCATGATACTGTTACGTTCAGGGGCTCACAAAAAGCTCATTAGTTCTCCAGCGGTTGCTGTCTATCCTCACCCCCTTGCAAGTGATCTTAATTTTGGAAGGTTTGTGATTGTTGCTCACCTGAAATTAGAGATTCACCGTATACTCTCCATTAAATATTCAAACATGTGCAGGTACTGGAATTATTTGAGGAAACAAACATTTGTTTTGGAGTCATATGTAACCAAAGTTAACCAAGTAATGAACCGTGCATTATTTGCTGTTCACTGTTATTTGTCATGGGGATTTGTTGCACCATACTGCATGGCAGTGATTCATGTTGCCGCAGCACTAAGATTTCGCGCTAGGGAGTACTCACTTGAAGGAATAAATTACACTTCTGGTGGTGAGAACACTACTTTCCCTTCGTAGGTAGGTTGTTAGTATTGATTCATACATAAAAAAATTGGCAGGATGCTGACACAGAATGAGGGATACTGTTCAATTTATTTGAAGTGTTAGCAAACTCTTGTGATGGGTCTCTTATGCTTTAATGCAGAATAGCATGCACTTGCATAGAATTTATAACCACTATTATATAGGTGATTCATTTAAGTTTATTATTTATGCTGTCATTTTCTTACCTTCTCTCCCCTGTGGGGTACTAAATTAAGAGAAAGAAAGAAATCAGGTATGGACTATGTTAGTTTACTATCTGGTGTTGCATTTCCCCTACTGAAATTTATATTTGCATTCATGTCATGATTCGTGAAGAATAGACAAGGTTTGTGAAAAGGAAAAGAAAATTGGAAGAAACTCTCATTTTTTGGATGAACTATCTCTCACTAAGCTTTAAAGGTTTGCCTTTTCTCAGGGTTAACAATGGTGTGGCTCCTAGCCACATGCACTCTTATTTCACTTTTCTCAATGTGGAACTTGACAAGGATAGAAGTTCTACTTTGTAACATATTGTCCCCAGAGGCACCTCGACTTTCTCTGACTTCTTATAATTGGTTTAAAGTAAGTATTTTCCCAAGTTCTTAAACCCAAAAAGTGTTTCACCAACCCTCCTTTATACGTGGATGGTTGAGTGATGTTATCCTAGATGTCTTACCACATTTCAACATGGCATTGCAATGAAATAAAGAGATGCAAGAATTTGTACCAACTCGAATTATAATTTGTAAATATTTGAGTTAATATGATGTCAAGGAAAGTGAAATACTAGTTGATAAGGTAAGATTTGATTTATTTTTAATTTTTATTTTCTTTTGAACAGGTATTCATTGCAATGCTGGTGGGTAACTTTTTATACCCTATATCTGCAGTTCGTTCTCATTTTACTCAGTCTATTAATTGGTCTGGCATTATATACCATTTGAAAGATGGAAAAATCAACAAGGTAAGTCAAGGTTTTATGTCAACCTTAGCTTGACTTCTACAAGTTGATGGTAGAAGTTGAAATTACTACTCCAACCTTTCTATTCCAAGTGCTACTATACTCTTACAGTACAAGAAAAGTGTTAGTAACAAACTTTCTAACACATTATAAGCTGTTAAAATTTGTTGAAAACTATAAAATCATGAGTAAACTTATTAAATGTGACATGAGATCTACAATTTTTCACGATTTCTAATAAATTTCAAGAAGAATGTTAAGAAAAAAGTGTATTATCAACATTTCCTTAGTAGCAATTGAAAAGAAAGGTTAGAACCATGCATTCCGTTTTCTCAACCATTTTTTTGTTTGGTTCATTGCATGTTATTCAGATAGATAGAATACCAAAAAGGCAGGATGTGGCTCCAGTTTTCACTGACTTGGGAGGAAAACATTTGTATGGAAAGAAAGGGATGCCTACCAAGGTTTCATTCCTCAGTTCTATGAACAAACGTTTGTTCCAATGGCGTCAACCTAAGAAATTTGAGTAACCAGTAAATAGATTCATTCAGCATACAAAGTTTCTGTCTATTTTGTCTTGTGTCTCTGCGCCCAATTTTTGAGGCACAATGGCTCCTTTTGAAGCAGAGGTTGTTGGTAAGATCAATTGGTCTTATTGAATTATTTTCTCGGTATAGGTCTTATTGATTGTTTAGTGATTCATTATTGATAGATTGATTATTTTGTGAGGCAGAATCCTTGTTCCATATACATGTATTTTTAATTACCCATTCAATCCCATATGATTTATAGCTCCTTGGAGCTGATTTTGTAATTGTAACAAATCACTTTTGTAATTTATGAACATGTATTTCACATTCAATTTTTTAATTCCATTCTCCATTACACAACATATTATTGTAGCTTTTCCCTAAACGATACTCCTTTTTAAAATTTGGGCAGATTCAAATCATGACCCAAGCATTCTTAAAATTAAAGTATGTATTGGTATTTATTTCCAGAATTGTCATATTAGTATGTCAAATAATTATTATTTTTTTATACAATATGGCATCTATCAGTTATATTAATAAATTATGGATAAAGCAAATAAACCAAAAGGGAATTGCTAGAGACAAATCTAGGATAATAATGGTGGTTGGCACATGAAATGAAGAGGGGAGCCTCATTGTTTTACTATTTCTGCACACATCCACAAGAGAGCACAAATGATTTCATGCACAATTATATCAAGATCATGCATGGGATTAATTCGATCAGTGACACCTGAATTACTATCTAATGAAGATAAATGATCAGACAAGGAGTGAAAAATTATGGAGATAACAAGCACTAGAAAGTTGAAATTCTCAAATCATACATCTCTTGAACATTACAATCCTGGAGCAACTGACTTAGCTATTGCTCCAAATCTCCAATGCAGAAGTCTTCAATCATGTCAAAGACTCGAGTTGCATGCTGAGGTCTGCAAAACAAATGTAAAAAGCAACAGATGAGGTAGAGGAGAAGATAAAGAAGAAAGGTTTACGGATTTTACCACTTAAAACATGTACAGAGAACCAAATACAAATAGAGCAATAATCAAGCAGGGGTTGAGCTTTGTTAAAAAGGAGTTTCTCAATTCTCACTATTGCCTAGTTCTGAAAACTAACATGACTAAATTATGTACCAAATCGCATCTATGTCATAGGAAAAACAACCTAAATTGTTTGATAGGGAATGTAACTGATAGCAGCAAACTGACCACAAAATGTTCAGAAGCCTTTTATGAGCTAGGCTGATAGAGCATGTGAAAGATAAAATTATGTGAAGTACTTGTTTTGGATGAGGAGAACCTGTTACTGTTGAATTAGATAATTAATCTGAAGGAGGAACTGTGATGCTCAAAGGATGCTTAGCTCATAGTTGTAGTCATATTCATATAAAATGGTACTATTAATTTATTATCAGGTGAAAACCAATATCTAATGTATGGACAGATACCTTCATCAAAGTCTATGAAGATAATGTGATGAACTAAAGAGGAAGTGCTATATTGTATTAAATATTGAATACACATTGTAAGATGTAATAAAAATCATGTGCTTTCAGCCTTTCACCTAACCAGCAGCTTAAGCTTTAAAATAGTTGGGTCAGGACATACATAAATATAGACCTAACATTTATACAAAAGCATTTGTGGTAATGGCGGAAACCTTGTGCTTCTCTTGTTTCTTTCTAGTTCCCCCCAAACCCTAGAGAGAGTAATACAAGTGGTTCCTGAGAAAAATAATCATGAAATTTCTACTTAAAACCTTTGTTGGCCAAGTCTAAGTACATAATCTATGAGAACAGTGGGAACATGATTAATCCAGGTAAATACCAGGTCGGAAACAAGAAATATTTTATCGGCAAATTTGAGAAAAAATATATATTAAGAAAACAAATATATAATACAGGTAAATTCAGACAAAAATCTTCAGTACTCAGTAGAGATAAGCAATCAGCAATGGGCAAAAGGAACAAATGAATACCCAAAAAATCCTTCAGTTGAATCATCTCCCGCATGTGCAAGAATGGCATCACCACCTGGATGTTCTTCCACATATGAGGTAACATCATATACCTACAGTGGGATGAAACCCCAAGAAATGTAAACTATGTATCACTTACAGTGGTAAAAATGCCAAATCATAACATGAGCAACTGATGTAGTCAAGCCACTAGCATTGGGCTAGTGATGAACTGATAGCTTGGATACTTTCCATGAGGTTATAGGTTCAAATCTAATTGTCACTATTGTGCCAAAAACAAATAATGTAGCATAGGTAGGATTGAATGGTAATCAGAATATTTAATATGGAAATACTATTTGGTTTTAAACCAAAGGAGTAGCACACATTTGTAAGGAACTTAATATGAAACACCAATAAAAAGCCCATACCTTGTTCTTGATGATTATCCAACAATCTGTTCTCTTGTTATGCAATGAAATTTCTGTTTTACTGTAGGACTTTGATGCCTACAAGCAAAATACAGTAGATAATAAATGATAACAATTAGATACAATTTATCACACGACTAAAGAACACAAAATTTTCTGTTTGAATCAACCCTCCCAATTTTGTTCACTAGCTATTATTAGCTCCAATTATAGATACATTTACTTCCAGTCCAATCAAATTAGTTCACCATGACCAACGTTTGGCATGTAGCTCAAGGTAAGTTTATTTCCATCTTACTAACCTAGCTCCTATAGTATGATAAAAATGATAGTCGACTTTTTAAATGCTAAAATATTAGCCAACGTGCAAGCAGGATAGATGATGATTCCACTCAATAAGCAAGGTTCTGAAGGATAGCCTCCCAAAAGTTAATTCCTCAAAGCAAAAATGGTAAAACTCTGATCTTTACTCTCAGAATCACACTATGATCAAAGGCCTGCTTTAAGATTGTGCTCACCTCACTTAAGAAATAAGTCTTTCACAAAAAAGATAAAGCCACATCATTTAGGAGGAATTCAAGCGACATTCTCATTGACAAACTCTTTTCAACACTCTTATTATTGGGTGAAATCCCGTGTAGGACCCACAACATGCCTGGCCACCTTCTATAAGTTGAAAAGAGAATTTTAACTTTTAACGAATATTTTGCAAGCATTCTTCACCATTAACACAAGTTTTCATTCTTGTGGGGTATGAGCATTGAGCAAAACACTCGTATGACACCAAATCCTAAGAAACCCACTTCACCAATTGCTTAGACAACTGAAACAAGACATTAAATGACTTATTTTCTTTCAGTTTCACCTAGATCCACAATGTATTCAAACAAAGCCAGAAATAGATTGCACTAGTAATGATTCTATTCTAATTTATCACCTATGGTAAAAGCAGCAGAATTCACAGCAAAAAAAAAGGGGGGGAAGAACAAATGCTAGAAAAAGCACTAAGCTACAATAAATAAATACCTTATTATCGTTTAAACTGGCTTGAGCTTTTCCCTTGTGCCCTGAGAATGATGCAGAGAACTAACGTAAATACACACAGTACATTATCATGCACGCCCAAATTTCAAAAAAAAACATAGCATGACATAGATCACATCAAAATGAACAGAACCAGATTTACGGTGTCGTGGGTTGAATAGAAGAACAGCGAGGAAGAGACCCAGAAGCAATGCAATTCCAACTAGCAATACCATAATGCAAATTCGGAAAATTTGGCGCTTAATCCAATATGAAACGGGGAAAACAAGAAAAGGGTATGCGTTAATGCAAACATATTGAGCACCCTTCGTATTCATAAAATAGTTACAAGCACTTTTGGGGAGAGGGAGAGAACAGAATCATGTTACAATCTGAACTTACCAATGAGAAGTTGGAAGCATCCAACACGAACAACGTAGGCAAATGCTTATTTATGTCACCACTCACCAATGATGAATTAGCTGCGAGTGAAGACAATAAAGGAACACAGTTCCACAAGCGCACAGAGAGAGAGAGAGAGAGAGAGAGAACTGTTGGGCCATAAACAGGCCTGAAGTGGATTTGGGCTCGTATCGGCCTGTATGCGCTGGCTGGCTTGGGCTACGATTGTTGTCTGGAAATTACTATTGGTCCCGACCTCATCACTATTCACCCCACCAACATTTTCAATTTCCAAAAATACCCTTCCCCGCATTGTGTATTTCTACTGCATTGGTGAGGGTGAAAAAAAATTAAGAACCAAAATTTGTGCAAAGGGGATGCAAAAAAACACAACGGAAATAAAATTTCATTGTGTATTTGTCAACAGAATCGTGTTTTCATTGATTAAGTGGGGGTAAAAAAAATATATACAGCAGAATCAAGTTTTGTTGTATATATCTTTTTCGTCCCCACTTAATCCATCAGAAACATGATTCTGTAATATCTTATTTTTTGTAAAATAAATTAAAAATGATTTTATTTAATAATGAATAAATTTTTAGGAAAATAATGATGTTGTTGCAATTAAATAAATAAGAAGAAATAGTTTTATTAATTAAAATAACGGTTTTAAGGTAAATAAACTAAATATGTTCTTAGAAAATAAAAAAAATTATTTATTCATTTAATAGGAAGTAAAATAGAATTTGTTCTTATAAAATAAAAAAAAAATAATAGGCTGAGAGTACCCTAGATATAAATAGAGACATATTAGTCTACCATTATGATATGTCTCTACATTTCTCTTCCTCTCAAAATCCATTTTCTCTTCACCTTCTCTCGAAATCCTCTATTTTTCTCGCATACATTCAAACTTGTCATAGTAAAACTACGATCTCAGACTTGTTAACCATCGAATCATCGTGAAATTCAAACACTAGGTTCGGAATTCATTTTCACACATTTCCAAAGTTTGTATGTACGAAATAGTGTCTAAATTGAGATAAATGTCATTCGCATCACAACTTTCTTTTTCTCGCATACACCTAAATATGTTTAAGTAAAACTATAATTCCAGATTTATTAACCATTGGATCATCATGAAATTTGAATACAAGATTCGAAACTCAATTTTTCACACTTTCACCGTTGGAATTTGCGAAATAAAGTCTATGGAGAGAGAAACATCCCTCGCATGGAGACAATGAAATGGAGGCTTCAATCTCTCTTTCTTCTCTCTAACACTTGGAAATCCTAATAGAACAATTAGAGGGAAAACTTGAGGAATCTTAGACAAACCCTAGATATGTTGTTATCACTGTTGAACTACACACGTGAGCCCACTTAGAGGTAAGAGATGAGTTTATCGCAATTGGGATTAGAATGAACATGAATAGAGATCCTTAGAGGATCTAATTGGAGTTTATTTTGGGATGCTTATTGTATTGAAATTCTTTCTATATGATTATGTGAAATTGTTTGAGGGGTTTTACTCCCTATGTTGTGAGAAACATTTTCGTATAATTTGTTTGTATTTTGGACAAGAATTACAAGATTAGCATGATAAATTATTATATTGGGATCATGAAATTGTGATTAAAATTGTGAGTGAGTGATAAATTGAATATGCGATGAATTGTGAGATACATGTGTAATGAATGTTGTGTGTATTGAGATATTGTGAGTTATGAACTACGCAATCACACAATTGTAAGACCTTTTAAGGGCGACGAGTTAATGCATAACGAGTATTAAAACCCTTTAAGGGCGACGAGTTTAATCACTTTGAAGTGCGACGAGATAAAATTATTTTCAGAACAATTGAGGAGTCATGTATTTCGTACAGTTCATAGATAGAGTCTATGTGCTAAAATGTTTTCTGGGTTAGACCTGAATCAGGAGGGAAAGGTATTGACAAACTCTTCGGAGTGTAGGCCTTGGGGGTAAATACACTTAGTTTGAATGTTCCTTGAAGCCTATGCTGATCCTATATGGTTGGAGCGTTCTTGCAAAATAGAGTGATCTTGACTGGTATTCCTATGATTTTACCTAGTGAGAGTGATATGACTTACTAGTGTGTAGTCTTTCTTGTCATCTACTCCTAGGTGTCCGACGAGGTTTTTCACTGACATGGTACCACATTGCATATAGAATTGAGTCTTAGTATATTTGTTGCATAATGCTTGTGTATTGATCGATATTGATTGGTTGAGTGATATTGTGTTTTGATCATTAAGTACGTGAATAATATGAAAGTGTGTGAAACGTGTAGTGTTGAGATGTAATGTAACCCGATGATTGGTGGAATGACGTGAGATGTGTTAAAATAAGTTGTATTTCATTTATATGATATTTATATCTACATGTTATCTTATTTCCCTTTATTAGTTAGGAATGTGGTAACTCACTCCCCATGTGGTGTTTGTGTTTGGATCACGTAATGATCTTGAACCTTGTATTCATGTAAACAGATAGTTAGGTGGATGGTTATGGAGAACATCATGCTAGAGGATGTTGGAACATAATACTTTGATAGAATGTGACATTGGGGCATAGATTTTTGTATTAATTGCACGAAGTACTGGACATGTAGTTTTTATCATTTTGTTTCACATGTCGAGTCTTTAATTTATTCTTTGGAGTTTTGGACTGCCTTATTTTTAGCCGAGATAATTTTATTATTTATTTGGACAAGTTCTATTATGATGTTATAAAAGTAAATGTGAGTCTTTTACCCTTTTAAAATGCTTTTATTTAAATGTATTTTAAAACTTTTAATTAATTTTGCATTCCTATTCCCTTTATTATTAGTACATATATGTGTGGGATAAAGGATGTCACAAATTCCGTGCGACCAAATATCCATGCAGAAATGCAATTCTGTTATAGGAAATGAGTGTGCAACGGTGGATGTGTGCAACAACAAAATGATAGTGGAGAGAAGTTGTGCATGCGGAGCCTTGAAGTTTGAGGTTACACATGCATGGGATGTTGTGTGCGACATCACCATGATGGTGGAGAGGAGTTGCATGTGCAGAGCCTTGAAGGTGGAGATCGCGCACACGTAGGGGATGTTGCGTGTAGGGGCTCGATGCAACAGTAATGGTGGAGACCAACAACAGTGCATAGCATGGAGGAGATGAGATAGAGTGGTGGCGCAACTTGGAGGTGGTCAGTGGTGATAATGGTTACATGA
Organism: Glycine max; assembly: GCF_000004515.6. Lineage (NCBI taxonomy): Eukaryota > Viridiplantae > Streptophyta > Magnoliopsida > Fabales > Fabaceae > Glycine > Glycine max. The sequence continues at coordinate 8,009,911 of NC_038252.2, read as the reverse complement.
CTGTGGTGAGGGGGTGGGTGGTCATGTTTCTGGTTTTGTCCGGGGATTGGGTGAGAAGAAGGTGGGTGGGGGGGGGGGGGGGGGGGGCATAAGGAGTGGTGAGAAGATTGGGGAAAGAGGAAGAAGGAGGGGCAAAATGAACTTTTTCGTTGGGTGGTTAGGGCCAATAGAAAAGTAGTGTGGGGCCAATAACAACTTTCTTGTTATCTTTTTCTAGCAGCCCAAAAGTTGCTTATCAAAGCACTCCAACTTGACAATAATCTCAGTCTTAAATTACTAAGGATAAATACTCAAATTCGTCTTGAAAGATGGAAAATCATTTTTTTGTCCCTAAATGTATTAAAATCCCAATATATTTGTCTTAGTAGTAGTTTGGTCTAAGAAATTTAACTTTTCTGTTGACGTGACAAGCGATGACTCAAATATTATGAGAAAAGATTGTCAACGGGATAACGAACTTGATAGAAATAATTTGTTATAAAAAATATCGATAGACTAATTTGTCATTTTTATAATTTATTTCCTAAGCAAAGAACTTATTTCACTTAGGTTTTGAAATTTTAAAGGAATATATTATATGTAAAGGTCAAACTCTTTAGATTAAAAAAAAAGTCAATATTATCTTTCACATCATCCGCATTTGAGTAACAAAGCAAATTCTTGGAGACCAAAACTTATTTTGAAATCATAATAATTTTTTACGATTTCCTAAACAACTTTTAAAAATTATAGTGTTATTTTGAATAATTATGTAAGTTTTAAATATGCATTTAGTTATTCAAAAATAATATTAAATACCAAAATGAATTGATGCCTAGTTTAAGAATAAAAGCAACACCCACCCTATCCAATACAATTTCAACCTTAGCTTTTGTTTTAGTATTTTTAATACAGAATAAAGGTTAATATATTTTCCTACATTTGAAGTAAAGTATTCTTCAGAAATACATCCAAAAGAAAGGTATTCTTCAGGAAAACAAAAATCATATGCATTATGCAACAATGAAGGAAGGCAGAAAGAATAAAAAAGACCATGTGTAATTGGAACTAAGACGAAACATGGCTAGAAAGGGGTCACTTCCGATCTTATAAAATGTGCATGCATTGCATACACATTTTATAATAAGGAAAAATGCCACGACATAATTCAGGGCTAGAAAATAAAATCCGAGGTTTTACTTAAAAAATTGAAACCTAATTCCACTCATACCAACATAATATTAATAAGACATAACTAATAACTTACTGCTAAAACAGAATAAAAGAATATCAGAACATTGATAAAGGAAAGAATAATGCATGTTATAGTAAGGTATTTTGTGTCACAGCAAATTGTGATGCTATTGCAGATTGTCCAACAAGCTATCCCTTTTTTCTTCTTTCATATTCCATTTCCACCCGAAGTCCCATTATTTTAACACCATATTCCACATTACTCACCAAGACACCAATCACAGGGAACAGAATAAAGCTATGAACACAAGGGTCTTAGTGACATGTATCTTCAAGATAATGAATAAATAATGACATTTCTCGATATTTCACACACCAGAAAATATTTTATACTTCAATAAATTAAAAAAAATCATCTTAAATATAACTTTCATAGTAATTATAATAATATTATCAAACATGCATGTTAACTTATGTGAAATTATTTTAACTAAATAAATAATATTTAAATCTTAAAATTTAATTTTGTCACTTATAATCATCTTTTCTTTCTCAAAACAAAAAATATTTTATGTAAAGAATACATGATAGTTATCAAAAAGTAATTATTATAAAATTCATCAACATGTTACAATCTCAATCCATTCTAATAAATAGTTTTCATTTTTAATTAGCAAGTGTACTTGTAGGCATTTTTAAACCATAAAACCAAAACCTTCTGCTGATAAATTTATGCCCATTAACATCCAAAGCAGTCCCAAGAAAGAACAGGGCAAAAACAGAACAGAAACAGAGATGGGTTGCAATAGCTCCAAGGCTGAGCCACCACCGTTGGAAAACACCATGCATCATCATCATCATGCAGACGTTGCAGAGTTCCAAAAACCCAAAACCCTAAAAGAAGAAGTAGTGCTACAGATTCCAGGATGCAAAGTTCATCTGATGGACCAAGGCGAGGCCCTCGAACTCGCACAAGGTCACTTCACGATCATGAAGATCATGGAGCAGAACGTGGCACTAGCAACCATTATAAAAGTTGGAAACAGTGTTCAATGGCCTCTAACGAAAGACGAGCCGGTGGTGAAGGTGGATGCTCTTCACTACCTGTTCTCTCTGCCTGTGAAAGATGGTGGGGAGCCTCTTAGCTATGGTGTCACCTTTCCAGAACAGTGCTATGGGAACATGGAGATGTTGGATTCTTTTCTCAAGGATCACTCTTGCTTTTCTGGTTTGGAAAGGAATAAGAAGAGTGATCTTAAATGGGAGGAGTTTGCTCCAAGGGTTGAAGATTACAATCATTTTCTGGCAAGGGCAATTGCAGGAGGGACTGGCCAGATTGTTAAGGGTATCTTCTTGTGCAGCAATGCTTACACCAACCAGGTTTAGTTATCTGTTGAATAACAGCAACACTTTCTTCACCGTTTTTTTTTTAACTTATAATTGCTTTTATTTAAGTATGCTCTCATGGGTTTGATGCCTCGCTTATCCTTATGGAAAAACATATATCGGGAGAAAAGATATCTTAAATGAATCTTAATATCTCTTTAGATTAGTCTTTAGTTTTTGGGTAATAGATACTTGATTAATAAAAAAAAAATTGATTTTGCAGGAAAATAATTTATATTTGAATGTGTAACTTAATAACAAAATTCATTATAATTTTTTTATACTTGAGGTTCGATGAGTATTTGAAAAACTGATTTTGAACAAAATAAATTTTGTAAGAATGATTTTAGTTGAAATTAATTTAAGATTAAAATATATTTCTCATTCATACAAAATTACAAAAGTATAAATTTTTGAGAAAAAAAGTTTATGTATTTTTTGTCTTTATAAAATAAAAATAAAAATATATTGTTTTTTAGTTTGAATCTAAGGTCGGTCGGTTGTTTCGTATACCTACGTGTCATTGTCTTTTTTACGTGCCATTTCGTCCTTGGTCCAGTTATCGGGAATTGTCTTAAGATTTCTGGAAATTAAAACCCCCACTAATTGAAACAAAACAAAAAAAAAAAAAAATGGCCAGATTTTCAAACCCCTCATCCCTAACCTTTGATTTTTCAATCAATGATTACAATTTCACACTCTAGCCTCTAAAGTGCATCCCTCACATTGAAGCATCCAAATCCCAAAATATTATTATTAGCACTTGAAGCTACTACAAAATCAGAAAACACTCACGTTATTTGTCCCATATATGCAAAGGTTACTCCTATACAAAACATAAGCGAAATAACAATGATAAATTTCATCATGTTCATTCATAGTTTATTTTCCAAACAGAACAAAGACCAAAAAAACAAAACATACCCAAAGCTGTATAAAATGGAAAGAAATCCAGATTGGAATGTGTTCTTGACCATATTCCGCACCACCAAAACCCCCCAACAACAGAAAATTTTAAAACCAAAATGAGAAGAAAAAAAAAGTAAACGAAAATTAGACGTGTGAGAGAGATGAACAAAAGCGAAGTAGCAATCTGAAATCCTACTATAAAGGAACACAAAAAAGACCAAGACTTTCGTAGTGTGTGTGAAACCCTCTTCGACCAAATCAACTCCACCTTCCGCCGATTTTTCTTCGCTCTGCCTAAGCGCCACCGTGACCGTCACACTCTGTCTCTTCCGCCTCCGCACCACGGCTATGGCCAATTGTTGAAGACCTTTCTCTCGTCCTGACGCTCCCGCACTCCGATCAGCAATTCCTCCTCCTTAAGTGCCGGTCCCTTCTTCGCGTCTGTCACCAGATCCAGCGTCGCCGCCGGAGGGGCGAAGCATAAGCATTTGCATTTGCATTTGCAGTGCGATGGGAGGTGTCGACTCTGTTGCTGCTATAGCCACTAACCTAGGTGGCGGAGAAACAATATCCCGTGATCGAGGAATGGCAGAGAAATCAAAGGAATAATGAGAAGTTATTGTTCATTCATTAGCAATCGTTGTGTGACTCAGATTTGAGAATCATTTTCAGTGTTGTTTTTTCTTTTCCCAAATTATTTATTCGGATTGCTTGTTTCGAATGATTATGGTGGTTGGAAGTTTCGGACAACGTAAGGGAAGAGGGGTTTGAAAATTTGAGAATCAACCAGTAAGAAAAAATTTACAGGGACCAAATTCATATTTTTATGAAGATAATGACACAGATAGATAGATATGAGAATCAGTAGACAAATAACATTTTAATTTTATGAAAATAAAAAAAAATTACAGGATGAAATTCATATTTTTATAATTTTATAAATATATTTTAACCTTAATTTTGAAATCAAGTGAGTTATTTGAATATGTTTACCTTAGAAGTAAGTTTGAGGTAAACCTTAATGTAATTTTTTTAACTCAATGTTTTTTTTTTTTTTTATCACTTTTAGTCAAATTGAGGTTTAAAGGCAAAATCAACTTTACCTGATAATAACCGAACATATGTATTCTTGCTAAAATCACTTTTAACGGGAAGCAAAATCAATTATGATGCATTTAACCATGAGACCAAACTCACAAGGACCAATCTTGATATCTCAATTTAAAATCAATAATAGATTAAGAATTAATTCATCTTAGGATGAAACATGTGAACATTTCATCTTAGTTGATATTTTAATCCTATTTTAAATAATCTAACATGAATCCAAGTATTAACGTTTAGTTCTTGTTAGAGCAATCCTTGGTGTTGTATTATGCCAGTCTCCAAACCCCACTAGATGGCATCTGATGCACTAGGTTTCCCCTTTGACATTTACTTCTAAGTTCCTATTATATGACAACTTGTAATTTCTTGATGCTAGGAAAATTGCGTGAGATCGAAACATTGATAATGTTGTGCCAAGGTCAAATTCCAAAGTATGATACTTGTGAGCTGTGAGCATGTGACCCACATAGGAAATGAGATTCTCATGGAGATTTATATAAGCTTGGGCTTTCTCTTCTTGATAGCTAGATTATACTCCCTCAAGGTCTATATTTATGGAAAACAAAAATAGTATAAGATTTTAACTCAACACTCATAAGCTAGGTTCAATACATTATAGAATATATAACGTTTAAGGTTTTAGTTAAGATATTAAAAAATTAATTGATTTGTTAAATTTTTAAATAAAACATAAAATAATTTTTTAATATATATTTTATATCTTTAATTAATAACTTATTTATTCTCTTTATACACCACTCTCACTAAGTATCGCTTAAGAATAATTTTAAAAAAATATTTAATGTAATATCGATTTTGTAAAACGACAAAAAATTTAGAATTTTTTTTTTCACTTTAAAACATGTAACATGTAACGGAGGGAGTACTTTATCATCATCATAAAAAAAATATTTTATTATGAAACTTATTCAAACACTATAAATCCTTTTCATCATTAACTTGTTCTGAAAATCAGGTCCAAAAAGGAGGGGAAACGATCCTAAATACTGCTGCAGAAAAGAACAATGGTGGCATGGTCACAGAAAGTATGAACCACAGGAGTGATGCCACAAAGAATAATGCAACGAACGATAACCTCAAACGGTACGTATTTAACAACTCACTCTGTACATAACCAAACACAACATAATACAAAGTGAACATGGGATGTGATTGACTATACTCTACAAATCATGAATTACTGTTAAGGATAAGAGTGTTGTCCATGAATTTTCCATCTCCATAGTTTTAAGAGGATATATACATGCAACTATAAACTGATTGAGATTATTTTTCATTTTTGAAATCTAGTGTGAGAAAGCTGACAAATATGACAGAAAGGTTAACCAAATCTTTGCTTGATGGTGTTGGAATAATGAGTGGATCAGTGATGACTCCTGTGCTGAAATCCCAACCAGGACAGGCATTCCTAAATATGCTCCCTGGAGAGGTGCTGTTGGCTTCCCTTGATGCCGTCAGTAAGTAACAACCAAAGTCTAAAATATTACTACTATACGGCTAGCATATATGGTCTTCATATTATGAAATTATCAAGACATTAAAAAACACAAGTTTAATTTCAATGTAATGTTAGTTCCAAAAAAATTATATTGTTAATTAATCAATCAGAAATTTTGGTAAGTATGATTTATAAAATAATTATTGTAAAAATCAACACATCATATATGTCAATTTATGATTAAATAACCATATAAAATTACATGCTGAATGCATATATTATTTAATCTTAAAGAATCCATATACCAATCTTATTGTTATATATCTTGCTTACTTACATAAGCACCACCACCTAATCTCATTCTGTTAAACAAGCAGCATCAACTTGATCTCTATTTAATGTTGCAGATAGAGTTTTTGAAGCAGCTGAAGCTGCTGAAAAACAAACCTTTTCTGCCACCTCTCAAGCTGCAACCAGAATGGTTTCTAACAGGTAAAAAAGTATTATAATTATTATAATGCTGCTTTGAACAATAATAAACTGGAAATTTATAGTGACCTCATTGACAATTTATGACTTAAACTGAACTCTACTTAGCTTGGACAAGAGTTTTTACCTTTATGATTTGTTCAACTACACTTTTAGTTTCTTAATTTTAATTGTAACATCATTATCAGGTAATTTAAGTCTTCTTGGAAAATTAACTTAGCCATGTCATTTTTTGGTTGATGTAACATATTAACACTCTGCCACGTCAATTTAAGGTGTTGTAATTATGGACCATTTTTAAAACCTTGCATCAATCTATATCAGCGAAATAAATAAGAATGACCGCAAAAATCATAAATTTTTGTACTAAATGAACAAAATATATCAATAAAAAAGTACCAGCAAGATATTTTTTAACATTTTTTTCTCACATACTCTCTTATTATGTGAAATTTATGTAGACTACTCATTCTCAAATTATGAGACCACGAGAATTTCAACCAATAGAAAAGTGTGTTGGAAATAGTGTTAGAAATTATGTTGTTAGCAGTACTCTCATTAATATATAGATGTAACATAGAAATTATGTTGTTAGCAGTACTCTCATTACCTAACATGGATTCTTTGGCAATAGGTTTGGGGAAGAAGCAGGAGAGGCTACTGAGCATGTGTTTGCAACTGCAGGACATGCTGTTAACACTGCTTGGAATGTCTCTAAGATACGGAAGGCCATCAATCCAGCCTCTTCAGCAAATGCTGCAGGAGCACTGAGAAATTCTGCCAAAAATAGAAATGTTATATATTAAATTCCTATCATGTACTGCTTTATGTTTGACAATGGTGAAGGCATAAAATTTTGCCTATACATATTGCAATATCATTTTGGTTGTTATATGTAAGTATTAATGTGTGTATTGGTCATCCCAAAGCAGACCTTAGAAGAAACAAACTATAAAAAGTGTCCACATGAAAAAGCTCCTAATGTAAGTAAGATAGCATTATTATGCTTTCAGCCTCTTCTCTCTGTCTTTCTTATCTTCCCATATTCACATGTATATTATTTCGTCGACTTAAATATATTTTTAGTTTCTTAAATTTAAAATTTGTTTTTTAATAATTTTTTAAATTAAAATTTATATTTTTTTAATTCTTTTAAATTTGTGAAATATTTTTTAGTTCTTTTGTTAATTACATATTTAAACAGCTAAAAACCAGACAATGTGGTATATATCAATTTAATATGATTTTGCGTTGATGTTATGGGTTTATAGCCTGAAAGGACTTCTTTTCCTCCAGTAGGGCCAATGATTATTACTATGAGGAAATAATGCGGACCTAGTTTCATAATGATGATTACAAATATAGATAAAGTGATTCTAGTTGCCTATCTACCGCATTTCATCATCCAACTACGTTCATTGGAGTCTTAAACTTGTCTATCTTTATACTTTTGTTTCCCCTTTGGTGGACTTTTTATAATCACTAGAATTGTAGGCAATTGGCACGGGAAAATGTAAACAAACGTGCATTCATTCAAAAAAAATAAAATTATCTATGGCTTATATGAAAAAAAAAGTTAAAGTCATTGAGTGGATTAACAGCAGTTAAACTGACATGAGATAGTTTACTGGATAAATTTATGACATCAATCTATTGTTGATTAGTAGCGTCATGCTAATGATGGAGGTGAATATTCATATAACATATTTCTTTTTATAATATTCATTTTTACTACACACTTTTTTTATTACATATTTTGTTATTAGTTAAGGTTTATTGAAAATTATAAGAAAAAAAGATAAAAAAACCCTTATTTTTAAGTTCATTTTGAAACCGTTAGTCTTGTTTCCGAATGTTTGTCACAACAAAAGCAACGGAAAACAAGCATACCCTAACAATTGAACAAAAAAAAAAAAAAAAAGTCGCCTGCTAAACCAGCTATATAGGCTATTTGATACTAACAATGTTCCAGCTGAAGATAAGCATTATCCTACATATGTTTGGCTCTCACAGAAATTATTTTGTAATTTTGGATTATCAGGTATTTATAATTTTGATTGACCTTTGTATACTATGTGTTTAAATTTTTTAATTTTAAAAAAAAAAATTTAATTATACTCAATTATTTGCTATGTAGAGATATATAAAAATTATGATATGATGATTCTAAACCACCTAATAATTTCTTCAAACTAAAATAAATTTGTTTTGTACATGGCTTGTTTTAATAGCTTAACCAATGCTTTGAATCATAATTTTAAAAGTCGAACCAAATCAAGCAATTTAATGAGTTTGATCTAGAATTGATTTGGTAATTGATTTATTTATTCTAAAAAATAAATCATTTTAGAATCACTCATGAGAATTCGGTCAAACTAGTCTAAACCAATTAAGAACTAATCAAACTAATGAAACACGACAAAAGTTGGAAAAAAACCAATATTTTTTAATTTATAAAATTCAATCTAAAACATTATAAATATATAAAATGCATATTCAATAAGAATTACATATAAATATAAGAGTGTTTCATTTTAATTTTTAGTGTTATAAAATTACTATATTTTACTGTAAAAATATTGTTGTTTATTTATTTAATATTATTTAATTTTTATTATCATATTAATATTAATATTGATTCGATTACAATTAAAATTACAGTTGATCTATTAAATCTTAAATTAATAATACCCATTCAATGATAGATTAAGATTTAAAAATATTATTTTCAAAACTTTTGGACTTCTCATATTACGAATGTGGGTTCAATGAGTATGTCTCACTGAGCAAGAGTTAGTCACTGGGTGCTTAACGAATGTGGATGTGGATGCACTAATGCGTGATGCTCTCTGATTTTACATTATGAATTCTTCTTGTGCGGGATGAGTTGACTTCCTCGCTAAACCAGATAGTCTCACTTAGCTAATCTAGCTTGTTGGACGAGTTAGAGCTCTTTAGCATGTATTTTCAAATCTTTCTTTCTTAAACCTAAAAATTCAAAAACCAAATTTAATAAGGGGAAAAACTCATATAATTGTTATTGTATATCCTTAAATGGAAAGATCATTGTAAATTAAAGAAGCAGCTAGCTAGCTAGCCATACAAAGTAATATGGACAAATTGAATATATAGCCCCGAGTCCCTGACGATCGTGTGATGACCCCATCTTGCTTCCATGCTATTTACCTGCTCCACTCCCTTCAATTATAAAATTAATTAGTCCACATTGATGCTCTATAATCTTTGTTAATTTACCTCGTGACAAAATATACTACACTATTATTAAAAATCAGAACCCTAAACCTTCTCTCTAACGCAATGAACTGGTCTCCATATAATGGGGATGCATGTTTTGTCCGTGTGTGCGAAACCATATACGGCTAGGGGTGAGCAAAAAATCATCTAATTAACTAAACATTGCTTTTGAGTTATTATTATCATGACATGTTAAATAGTTGGGAACATATATAAAATGTTATCAAAACCATATAGCATAGGAATTGTAGTGGGTATAGGACCTACAAACTAATCAAAATTCCACTCTCAAGTTTTAAACTATAAACAAGTCCACATCATATATAACTCTGCCTATACCATACATTATGGGATGTGGTGGTATACGGTGGCACTACTCTTACGTTGCCTAATTTAAAAATTAAAAGTAAGTACCATTCTTGCAAGGAAAACTTACTAAATTAACAAAAAAACTTTTTCTTTTGTTGAGAGGGTGTTAAGAATCACAAAATCCATCATCTATATATTTTATAGTCAATTAAAGTCACCAAAAAGAAGGGATGCTGAATATGATTTTAAACATGCATATGTTTAGTAATTTAATCACGTGGTATTTAAATTAAAATATTGAGTCATTATCATTGGGCTCATAACTAGTAATAATGAGTATTTAACTACCAATAGACCTACTCAGAATCTTAGTTCTTGGAATATGGAAAAGTCTCCCTATTTGGAGTCACAACATTGGATTATCTTAAAAAATCTTTCTCATGGGCTCATGGCACTTGCCTGGAAACCAAGATCAAATTTAGCCACATTTGTTCATTATTTAAATCTTTCTCTATTTGAACAATTAAAAGTGATAAAATGAGAAGACACTTACTAAAAAATTATTGCATATACTTATATAAGCCAAAATCAATTTTATCTAGTCTCAACTACTCAATTGATCCTTGAGTGTTAATTAGGAGATTATATGAAAGATAATTATCCATCAAGTGAGATTTTAATAAATTAACATCAAAGGAATCGAACCCGTGTTCATAAGAAGAATGAGAGTTAACTACTTTACTCAAAATCCTTAATCACTTCTTCCAACTCACATTAACCCATTATTTAATTAAATCTCTAACACCCCCAATCCACCCCTACTGAGCAACAGGCGTGCATTCACCCTAGTTAGGCATGCAACCATTCTCAACAACAACACAAGTTTCACGTGGACTTTAAACCTAAAAAATAACACTAAATCAAAATAAATTTACGTGCGTCATGGTGGTGGACCAATCTATATAGCTACAAGGTCAAGTAAAAGTGAGGGGGAAAACAAACCTGAAAACTCTAGACTTTGTAGGTTTTTTTTTTATCCAAATAGTACTCTACAAAGCAAAAAGTTTGCCTAAGAAAACCGAGTCTTTACATATCGGGCTACATTTAAGGCGAAAATACCGGATCATTGATAGATGATAGGGTTTTGGAGCTTACAGGAGGAGAAGAATTAATGAGTTCAGGTTATGTTTGGCCGGCGGGAAGAAATAGAAAAAGCAAAAAAATAGGATAAATGAAAATAGTTAAAAAAAAAAAATAAATTTTATAATTGTTTGATTTGAAAGAAATAAAAAAGAGAACTCTAAGGGATTTTTTTCTTTGTGAGGAAGGAAGATGATAGAAAAGAAGAGAATAAGTGAGAAGAGAAATAGGAAAAAATAGAGGTGATTTGATTGAAGAGAAATAAATCAGAATATAATGATTTTTTTAATTAAAATTATTTGGTAAGTAATAAAATAATGGGGAAAATATCGGAGTTGAATAAATGAACATTTAAACCTTTTTAAAATGAGATTTTTAAATGATCATTAGAGGGCAAGATCAGGAGTGAACCCAGACTCAAATGTCAGGGTAATTGGCAATAAAAAAATAAAATCCATTTAGCACATCATAAAAATATTTATAAAATGATGTTTCAAAATGTTAATTACATGATAAATTAATAATCTATCAAAACATCAATCGTCATTCTTGAATGCTAAGAAAATTATCTATAATTAAATCTCTGTTAAATTTTTAAGCATTTACTTACTTTTCAATGTATATTAACAAACAGTCGGTCAAAAAATCATCATCCATCTTGTTTAACAATTATATATCAACAAAACTCGAGAAAAATACAAACCGGTTATATAATAAATAGAATTAGTCAAATATGATATTTGGATAAGATTTCTTTATAAGAAAAAGAGGAAACTACCATTGATTTTATAATTTAAAATGACAGGAAATAAAAATTGATTGTATAATAACTAAAATTTGATTAAAAAATATAATATTTAAATACTTTTAAAATAAAGATAAGATTACTATTGATTTTATAGTTTAGAAAAAAAGTCAAGAGATAAAAAAAAATTATATAATAACTAAAGGAGTCGTTAAACAGGACGTGTGATTATGGTAAATCTTCTAGTATGATATTCAAATCCTACGGATATAAAATATTAAATTATATATTTTTAAGATATTATAAATTATTATTACTTTATTTGATATGTTAGTATAATGTAAATATGGAGTAATGGAGACATTAATAAAATAATATTATAATATAACATCTTCTGTATAAATGTTTACAAATAAAAATTAAAATACTATTTTTACAATTATTTATACTTAAACATAAAAAAAAAATATTTTAAACTTTTCTCCGTTTACTTTATTTTCACCCTCTGTTTAGTCCTGATTAATGCAGAACTGATGTAATAAGTCATTAATCCCTTTTCATTAATCCTCAAGCCAAATAGACGTTTAAATTAATATTATCACATCTGCTTCCACTTTCTTCTTCTCCCTCGTTTCCTTTACCACTTTATAATAAAGCTTTGGTTAGTTTTTAATTTGTAATAATTTGTGAGAGGCTGATCGATCAAGTATGCTGAAACCATGCTTCACCCAAAAAGTACATAATATATACCGTGGAAAGGAAATGCCACTTACTTAGAAAATTCAGCCCCTATAATTAAAAGAAAAGATCTGGATTCAAAATTGTGATTAGTCATAATGATGATGATTAATCAAAAAGGGAGCATCGTTAACCTTATCTCATAAAGGTTGCTTCATGAGGAATTATCCTTAAAATAATTTAGTTTCCTCATAGGTACTGAAAACGTATCTCTCCAAAGACACAACGTATTCATTATTTGTTTATTTTTCTCAAGGGAAAATTTACAGTAAACTTTTCAAAGGAGAAAAAGAGAGGTTAAAATTAGAAGGAAAAAAGAACGCATTGTGAGATATCAAATATGTTTCCTCAATGCACACATGCAAACATGTCATTCAAGTAAATTACTTAATTTGATTCCAATGGAGAAAGTAGTAAATTCTAATTGGCATATGATTCTGATTGCATTTAGGAAGTCCCTAAGTCTCAAATAATAGGTAAAGTCTCTCACAGAAAGAAGAAATGATATTAACAATGAGGTGAAGTGCATGCATTGAGCTCAGAACCTAATTATGTTGCACGTGCATGCACCGGAATCCAGCAAATAAATATGAACAATATAGCCTTGAAATTATTATCAATTAGTATTTCCATTATAATTATTGTATAAGAAAAAATAATAAAAACACACATTCTTCAAATTTAAGTATATAGCGGTATTTATTTAAAAAATTGTCATGATAGTATATCAAATTATATTTTTTATATTTTTCTATAGAAAAATAATTTGTTTTAATGAAAGAGAACAAATTACTTAACAGAATGAAGGAGGGTCAAGGATACCAAAATAAGTTCCTTTTTTAAAAATAAAAAAGAATACCAAAATAAAAGTAAGTACAAGCAGACATATTATATATAACACATACAGCACAAGAGTACCAAGTACCAACAACAAACTAAATCACCTCATTACAATTAATACTTCATCCGTCCTAAAAAAAAATCTTCATGATAGTTTTTCAATATAATATTATCTTAATTTTTTTCATTAAACTCCTAATAAATATTACTTTAACTATTTAATATATAATACTAATAATAAGTTTAGTTTTATAAAATTACTATTCTCGAGATATATATCACTTAATTTGAAGATTTGTACAGTGCTCTCTACGGTCGAATTTCTGATGGTGCAAGGGTCATAGCAGAATATCAATCAATAATTTATACAAATATTACAGTGGATATATAAGATTGTTGTCAGAAAGAAAATTGATCTTAATGTATATGCTTAGACAAGAATAAGGAATAAAGTGGTTTGGCTCTTTGATCAACAAGGGAACAATTTGGTACTGCGCATTAAAGAAGAAGAAAAAAAGACTTCATCAGAAGAGTTATATTCGTAAAGCAACGGAAGAGATAAAAATATGGAAAAGAGTCAAAATAATAAATATTTTATAAAAGAATTTCAATATAGAATTTATCAAAGAAAAAACATATCTAGGCCCTGGCTGAAAATGGGGAATATCGAAGTGTTAAAAGCGAGAATATTACAAACATATATATTCAAGACAGCTAGTGTTGAACATGTGCCATTTTCCGAAGATTTATATATATATATATATATATATATATATATATATATATATATATATATATATATATATATATATATATATATATATATATATATATATATATATATGCTGATTAAATCGATTTTTTGATCCCAATAATATAAATATAAATAAATATCTATATAAATAATAGAACCCAAAAAATATTTATCTTAATGATATAAAATATTGTTCACATTTCCCATTTCTAAACTAAGGAATCTTTTTTTTGCCTAGTTTAAAAATCAGAACCCATTTCTAAACTAGGTTTTTAGTTTTTTTTTTTTAAACTCAATTCAGAATGAGAATGAGAACTGGGTTTTTTAATTTTTTTTATATTTTTCTTACAGTTTTTTAAATTAATTGTTTTTTCTTTTAATTTTTTATTTTACTAATTTATATATATTAATTTATAAAAATATAATTTATCTAGAATAACATTTAAGAAAAATGCATATATTTAAATACTCAATATAAATATAATTTAGTTAAATATTTATGAAGAATACATATACTTAAGTGATCTAATTCTTTTACCTAAAAAAATTAAATAAAAAAATTGAATTTTAATATAGAATAATATAATAATGAAATTAATATTTTTAATTCATAAATCTTGCATTTTTTTAAAAGAAACTCGGTGAATAATGTCATTTTAACTTTTGCTTCAATTTTTATTGATCTTTTCTCTCTAAATATATCTATGATATTAAAATTAAGCAATCCTAAAAGTAATAAAAAGATTAAGATAAAACAAATAAAGGGAAAACTAATTAAATTTCATATATAATGAATAATTATAATATAGTAAAATAAAAAAGTAATTTGAATTATCCAAGGTAATAAAATAACAATGTAGTATTAAGAAAAAAATGTAAAAATTATACAAAATTCCATTTAATAACTTATGAGAGTTTTTTTTTCTATAGTAGCATATAGATAATTAAAAAGGAAAAAAATAACAAAAAAAATAAAAAAAAAACAAAAAAAAATTCAGTTCTCATTTTGAACTGAGTTAAAAAATACCTAGTTTAGAAATAGATTCTGCAAGCATCAATTTCTAAACTAGGAAAAAAAAATTCCTCGTAAACTAATTTCTAAACTAAGGCAAAAAAAAATAATACGCTCACGTAGCAGATCTCCAGAATTGATTTCTTAACATGAATAACATTTTATATCATTGGAATAAATATTTTTTGGATAATATTATTTGGATAAATATATATTTTTATTATTATTTGAGTGAAAAATTCTGATTAATTACATCACATCTCCAAAAGTAATATATTACTTTGAAAATTTTGTTAGAAGTCTAATTATAGACGGACGAGTCCAGATAATGTAGGGCTAAGGTTTTCTAGCACAATTTAAGATGCATGTTTTTTTATTGACAAATGTTATTGATTAATTATTAATTATTAATTTTTTTTAGTGTGAAAAAATCGAACTTATGATATTTTTTAATTTTATCACAAAATCAACGTTATAACTGTATTTAAAATCCATCATTGCTAAGGATAAATGCAAAAAGTAGATATTATACTTCAAAAAAATAATAGGTAAGGA
Source organism: Glycine max (assembly GCF_000004515.6). Lineage (NCBI taxonomy): Eukaryota > Viridiplantae > Streptophyta > Magnoliopsida > Fabales > Fabaceae > Glycine > Glycine max. Next base: position 7,994,040 of record NC_038252.2, on the reverse strand, counting down.
TCATGATAGCAATTGGTACCAACACATGTAAGAAAAAGAGAGGTCCAAAACATACAGCTATACAAATATGTTGGAATTGTATGGAATTTGATCTGTAGGCTTAATTAGGCCTGACAGCTCATTTATGCAGAATTAAAAGTGGAATATGCTGTGTGAAGATATATTCCTCCTTAATTCTTACTTCTCAGACACAAATGCAATTGTGAGAGCTTCTATTCTTAAATATCATACACACAATTAACAATGTTGATGGCCATATTTTATTTCATCTTTCATGGGGGCTGCTTTTCTAGATTTCGTAATATGTGAGATGTACTCTGACAAAGTTGTCTTATATGAGGACCTTTCTTCATTGTAGCACATGTAGTTATTTTGTTGATTCTACTTTTTCTTTTGTTAAAAAATAGAATGAGACACAAATAATAACACAACACAAAAATCCTCACCAGAGTTTTGCTAGACTTCGTTGAATTCTCATGAGCTTTGGTTGTCTTCGATCGATATGGTTTTTATTTAATAAAAATTGAATTATTGATACAAATATTATTCACTACTTAAAAAAATAGATCTATATAAACTGCACATCATACCATTAATATATATATATATATATATATATATATATATATATATATATTGTTAAATAATAATTACCTTAACAAAAATTAATTATTTTAATATATTTTTTCTCAATATAGGTATTCAGTTTTTTTCCTTAGTCAATTTTAAAAATAACATATTTAGAGGAATTGTTATTTTTAAATACATTAACTGTTGTTCCCAAATAAATTAAATATGTTTAATATGAAAATTCTAAGAAATATAAAGATTTACATTATTGTATTTCAATTAACTAGCATGGATATTAATTTTGCAAGATGATATAGGTTTATAGTTTCCATTGTACATCTATCATGTAATGTTTCTCAACTTGTGTGTTAAGGATAAATTATAAATAAATTACAGCATATGCTTAAGAATGTAAATGTAAATGCTATTAATGGAAACCGTTGTCAAGACAGAGGTAAAGGAGCACGAGTCATGGCAAGCTAATACGACTGGACAAGTTGCAATATGTTATGGGGAATGGTCGAGTTAGGCTCAAATTGATGACTCTAGTTTTCACACAATATTGAATCTCATGATCAAATCCAATATCATATGTTTAAGGAAATTGAGTCTCTCACACCAAATTTTACACAAACCAACACTTGCTAATAATTTACTCTAATTTAATATAAAAAAGAAAAATGTTAAATTAGTTAATTTTATAGTTTTTTTTCAGTTTTATGCTAGCTAGACCTTGATCGAACTATAACCATAATAATTAAAAAACTAAATCTAATTCAAATTCAAATTTAAAGTTCCAATTAATCCTATATTTTATTAGATGAGTTCACTCGATTTTAACAATTAATTTATTAAGTTAAATTCACATTCCATTTTCAACTAAAATATATTTTTTAATAGGTTGTCAATTATTTTTAGTAGAGTATGAAAAATAAAACTATTTTTACTGAACATGACCATAGGACGTATATATACACACACATTAAATATAGAGATCATACTTAAAGACAAATTTACAATTAAAATATCTTAACTATGAGTTGACTGTATTAAGGGGAGAGAAGTCAGTGCTTTAGATCTTATGTACCGTTTGCGACAATTAAGTAATAACTCAAAATAATTAATTATAAATTTAATTAAAATGGGATTTTTTTCCCTTCTTTTTTATTTCGTTAGAGATAAGGTGTAAATCTACTACTATATATCCTTCAATAAATTTTTTAAATACAACAATGTTATTTTTTTTATCTTTTCTTAAAATAAAAGATATAATTTCTAGCACCCTCGATTTAACAAAAGAATAGAGAAAGAAAGATATTATAATATGACTAATATATAAATAGTTATGATTTTTTCACATTTTGATTTTTATCTTACATGGTTTTTTTTATCTTTCCTTTTGTTTCTCATAATCTTATATGTATATTTATATAATTGGAGATAAAATTTTGCTTCTGATAGTTATTATATCCATCTCAATCTCAAGTATAATTGTTTCTTGTAAAGCATTCTCAATTATATACATGCTAAAGAGTAGTATTAAATAATCATGATGCAGTAACAAATTAATATGACATTTGATCGATAGACCTGCAGAGAGAAAATGGATTCACAAAAATTTGACTCAATATATATATACCCCAGTAATATTCTATTAAATATTAAGCTCCCTTCACGGAAAGGGACATTAATTACAACTTGGACTGGCCATTTATTTATGAAATAAAAAAGCTGGCAAATGGCAATAAACCGACAATGGCCAAACTGACCTCAAATTAGAGTACTAATTAAACAATAACAAATTAATAGAAAGAAAAGGGAGCGAGTGGTATGATGGCAAATTGGACCTGTGTCATATCATCTTTCCCCAAAACTTGACAAAATTGGGACTATCTAATCAAGACATCAATGGATTTTAAAGAATAAAGAATTGCAAAACAAACAAACAGATGAAACGAGAAGCACAAAATTATCTTTAACAACCCCACAAATCACAATCACACACAAAAAGCCTATGATCATGATATATATATATATTCCATTAATATTGTGTGCTTCCAATGGAATTAATATGCCACTCATCACTCTTTCCGAGTCTTGACATAGATGCATAGTGTTCACACTTCACTCTTCACACTTATATAAAGCACGGTTTTGAAATGATCAAAATCATCTCATTGTGATGTGCCCCCACAACACACACAGTTTCACACTTTCACCTCTCTCACTCTCTTCTTTGTTTCCTCATATTTGACAAGCTAAGAAGGTCCTGAAGGTATATATATCTATAGCAAAATTATGGGTTCTCCAAAAATGGATGAGAGTGAGACACAAAAGGTAGACATGGGAAGAAAAGAGAGGGCTTCCATAGCAACTATTTTGAGATATTCTGATTGGATTGATGTTGTGCTCATGCTAATGGGAGCTGTGGGAGCAATAGGAGACGGCATGTCCACAAATGTTTTGTTGCTGTTTGCTAGCCGTATTATGAACAGCTTAGGTTACAGTAATAACCTACAAAGTACCAAGACTTACATGGCTGAGGTTGAAAAGGTAAGTTAATTAATGTTGACTCACTCATTAAATCCTTAATTGGTCTACGTTTTACACTTTAACCAACTTCTAATAATTCCTCTCTCTCTCTCTCTTTTTTCTTTTTTCTTGTTATTATTTACAGTGCAGCTTATATTTTGTCTACTTGGGATTAGCAGCAATGGTGGTGGCCTTCATGGGTAATCCAAATTCAAACCCTCTTTTGCTTTACTTTTTGAGGACAAAGGTGTGAAACGTTTTAATATACTAACAAACAAGCAACAATATTTAGCTATAGCATCTATCTAACTGTAGTAGGCATTACTCAGCAGTGCACCTAGGTTCGAGGCACCCTCAATTTTCACATGTTTAATTTGGCAGACATGTTTGGTCATTATTGTATATATTTATGAAACCCTAAAAAGTAGAGTTTCATACACAGAAAATTGGAAATACAGTAACCCACAAAATATATTAGTCATCTAGCTAAATCAATCAAATATACAACTTGTCAGTTTTGGCTTAGAATTTTCTCAAAGATTTTATCCTGAAAAAGAAGCCAAACCATATATAGAAAAATAGGAACTTCTAAAAAGCAACACGTACTTCGGATACTAGCTTATTGATCAACAATTGATGCTTATAAATGGCAGAAGGGTATTGCTGGAGCAAAACAAGCGAGAGGCAGGTGCTGAGAATCCGTTACAAGTACTTGGAAGCTGTCCTAAGACAAGAAGTAGGGTTTTTCGATTTGCAAGAAACAACCACTTCTGAAATCATTAATAGCATATCAAAGGACACTTCTCTCATCCAAGAAGTTCTAAGTGAAAAGGTCGGTTTCTTTATTACTTCACTTTTCTTTTAATTAAACTTCTCTTTCATTTTTGTAATTTTCTTTTTATGCACTACATGTCACATATTATTCTCCGAAAGACCATGTTAATTTATGTATCTGTTAATTTTTGTTTATTGCAGATTTTTCTTTTCTATAAATATTTATGAAGAAATTTGTTCGAATATAGTCTATATTAATATATATTAAGAATTTAATGTATATACACTTATCTTCTCATATCCTTTAATTTCTACTTTGGTTTTGGCTTCTCATCAGGTGCCCCTATTTTTGATGCACTCATCATCATTCATCTCGGGGGTTGCATTTGCCACGTACTTCTCTTGGAGGTTGGCATTAGTAGCATTTCCAACGCTGCTTTTGCTCATAATCCCTGGCATGATATACGGGAAATACCTAATCTATTTGTCAAAGTCCACACTGAAAGAATATGGCAAAGCAAACAGCATAGTAGAACAGGCACTTAGCTCCATAAAAACCGTTTATTCATTCACTGCGGAGAAGAGAATCATGGGAAGATATTCAGACATATTGTGTAAAACTTCAAGGCTTGGAATCAAACAAGGCATAGCAAAGGGCATTGCAGTGGGAAGCACAGGTCTATCTTTTGCAATATGGGCTTTTCTTGCTTGGTATGGAAGCCGTTTGGTTATGTACAAAGGTGAAAGTGGTGGAAGGATCTATGCATCAGGCATTTCCTTCATAATGTGTGGACTGTAAGTAATTACTTTTCCTTGATCTCATTCAACTTTAATTTCCAATCCTAATTAATGGCTTTTTTTTATCATTTGGGTTTTTTTTTTAATTATCAAATGAGAACACCTTTTAAATTAATTCTAGTTCAGGGTAAAAGGGTAAGTCGTAAAAATAATTATGATTTTATAAGCAAAAGTCATAAATCTTAACACGATTTTAATTAACATAGTCGTAACTACTACTTTTACGTTTTATCCTAAACAAAGAATTAATTTAAAAAGTGTCTCCATTTCATAATTTTTAAAAAAATTGTCCTGTTAAAAAAAATCCTAATTAACTTTGTTAATCCATTAAATTATATGCAATATGTTAGTTGAGTGTCTGACTTCATAAAAATTAAAGTGAATGTCGATTATATATTTTATTGATGATCGAAATTAAAGTGAATTATACGTTTTATAGAATTAGAAATTAAACTATAAAAAATTATAAAGTAAAATATTAAGATGATACATACTTATAATTTCAGATACTAAATTCAACTTTTGTTTTTTTGTTAAGCAAATAAAATGTATTACTTAAATAAAAGAGCTTAATTAAGTGTTAAATCTTAGCATAAGACATGCCAAAGATAAGTATAGAAGATTTAATACAAGAATCCATCAAGATCAGCATAAAAGATCTGATACATGGATTCACCAAGATCAGCATAAAAGGTATATATAATACTAATACATGAATCCACAACCAGTAACAAAAATCATCAAGGTTTATTCATCTCCAATATATCTTATATATCTTTGAATCAGGCATGAAATTTAATTTAGTATGATTTTGTGGCTGATGCAATGTATATAGTATAGTAGCAGATCAATGGATCTTGATAACCAATTAAAAAAATTGGGACACAAGAAAGCCAAATTAATATAAAGTTAAGACTACATTCTAAATCTTACATTTAGTAGACAACTTGTCATAGCCGGCCATTGTCATCGTTCTCTTTAGGGGGAAGGGAATTAAAAATAATTTTAATTCCATATAACTAACTTTAACTTTATGATAAGATTGGAATCAAATCGCTCCAGAAAAGTCATGATGGTGTCTTTATCTTTCACTAATGCGCAAATATTTTACTACATCACCATGATATTTAATTAAATTGAGGACATAGTAGTGACAATCTTCAGTAAAGAAGGCAGTGGCCTTCTTTCCGTGAATGAAATTCAAATGCTCTTTCTGTCAAAAAAGTGACCTCTTAAAGCATTAGATGAAAAGCAAGACTAGTACCTAGAAAAGGAAAGTCCTCCGGTTTTAGTAACAGTGTTAACTATAACTTTTGAAGAGTTTAATTTAATTATCTTCCCACGTTGTGAACTCTCTTCTACCGACCAAACTGTTTATATAACTCGATTTTAAAGATATTAGTAAAAGTTGATGTTGCATTATTTGTGCGATGAACTTCATCTGTTACTATAATTATTTCTGCTTGAACCTGATTATCATGTTGACCACAGGGAAAAAACCTTGTAAACTTGTAGTAGGTAAGGAAAAAAATCATTTAATTAATCTCGACATTGCTTCAATTAATCTCTGTCATATTTCATCAATAGCTTTAAATGACAAGGTTGTTATAGAAATGTGACATATATGACTAGCTAAATATTGGGTAGTATTAAAGTTGTCCTTTGTAAAAAACAATGAAAATATATAAGCTTTTAAACTCTATAAATAAAGGAATTCAATTAAGGAGCATATATACAACTTTTTTAAAAAATTAGCATTTCTATTTTTTGGTAAAGTTCTGGTAAATCAATTTTTTAAAAAGTTTGAATCACTTTTAGTTTTACTATAGTAACATTCTTACATTTTCATCAAGATTTGAATTTTATTACACATTATGTTTTTTACTATTTATATTCCATATTAAAGTCTGGTAGTAAGGGTGCTTGAGTTTCTTTCAATCAAGAGTAGTTGTATGTATGTAACACGGTCTTCTTATAAAAAAAAAATTCACATCTTATTAAATATTATGATTAGAGATATTGGATATAGCTTACTGTTATTTTCATTTTTCACTTTTAAATTTAGGAAAAATCAGAAGCGGGTAAAATACAATTTATTGGTTTTACCTTAACAATTTTCAATTATATGCGCCAAAAGAAAATCTTAATTTCGTAGTTCTTCATAAATATATTTTTCAATGTGGTATATTTTTTTTTTCTTCTTTGCTAATTATTGGAATGCATGTAAATAAATATATGTAGATCTCTTGGAGTGGTACTTCCTGATTTGAAGTACTTCACGGAAGCATCTGTTGCTGCTTCACGAATATTTGACATGATTGATCGAACACCATTAATTGATGGTGAAGACACAAAAGGAGTAGTGTTAGAGAGCATTAGTGGCAGGCTAGACTTTGAGCATGTTAAATTCACATACCCTTCTCGTCCAGATATGGTTGTGCTTAGAGATTTCAATCTCCAAGTGGAAGCAGGGAAAACGGTTGCTCTGGTTGGTGCAAGCGGAAGTGGTAAGTCCACAGCAATAGCATTAGTGCAAAGGTTTTATGATGCTGATGAAGGTGTTGTGAGGGTTGATGGTGTAGACATAAAAAGCCTACAGTTGAAATGGATGAGAGGGAAAATGGGCCTTGTGAGTCAAGAACATGCAATGTTTGGAACTTCCATAAAGGAGAATATTATGTTTGGGAAGCCTGATGCTACCATGGATGAAATTGTTGCTGCAGCCTCAGCAGCCAATGCTCATAACTTCATAAGGGAACTTCCTGAAGGTTATGAAACCAAGGTAAATTAGTTCAACCAAATAGGACTTGTGATCCTGTTGTTTTGGATAAATTTTTCTATAAACACTTGAAATAAAAAAATAAAAAGGTAAAATGCATTATAATTTTTTCTATAAACTAAAATCAACTTGCATCCTATTTTTTAGAGAAATTAAATGAAAAAAACTTGTATGAACATAAGTGCATAATTCTCAACTTAGTCTTAATTCAAAACATATATATATATATATATATATATATATATATATATATATATATATATATATATATAGTTATGAAAATTTCGTCTTTGTTTGTAAACTTTAAAATAATAGAGCTTTGCAACTGGTTAGCTTTAATTCCACACACTCAAATTTCCAATAATGTTTGAAACTTTCTGTTTAGATAATATTCTCAATAAGTATTTATAAAAAAAAAAATCGATCAAACTTTTTTTATAAGTTAAAATTAACATATACACTCCAGGTTATGGAGAAGTTAAATGAAAATGTCTAAAAGTTGAAGTGCATAAAATTACTTTAATTTATGGAAAAGCGTTTAATTATTTCATTTTATCATATTTATTTTCTTATTTTTTAAGTATTTATCGAGAAGTTTATCTAAACATGATTATCTGATTATTTGCCAAGAATAGGTTTGTGTTTGGATAAGAGATTAAATGTTATGATTAGAAGCAGGAAAGAACTAGTATATATAAGTTATAATTTTAGCACCACCTGGTATGAAGGATAAAAATTTGATTCTATATTTTATATCATTAGAAAATATGCAGCTACTAACCTTATAATTTGTAAACAAGATTGGAGAAAGGGGGGCACTTCTTTCGGGAGGACAAAAGCAGCGAATAGCCATTGCAAGAGCCATCATAAAGAATCCTGTTATTCTCCTACTTGATGAAGCAACTAGTGCTCTTGACTCTGAATCAGAATTACTTGTTCAGAATGCCCTCGATCAGGCCTCCATGGGGAGAACTACATTGGTAAGTGCAATCATCCATTTGATACATTGCACACTAATATATTAACAAAAGTATGCTATTCTATACATTAAACTACTTAGTTCACTCGTCAATTTTATTTAGAGGCATAAACTATTAGTAATTATCACAATGAATGAATGTACACTGAACAAAGTTTATTTGCACCTTCCTTCTATAACACCTACTGAACTTGATCAGGTTGTTGCACACAAGCTATCAACTATTCGAAATGCAGACCTCATAGCAGTTGTCAGTGGTGGTTGCATCATTGAAACGGGCACACACAATGAACTCATCACCAAACCAAATGGCCACTATGCAAAACTTGCAAAGTTACAGACACAATTGAGCATTGATGACCAAGATCAAAATCCAGAACTAGGTGCTCTTTCTGCAACAAGAAGCAGTGCAGGCAGACCAAGCACAGCCAGGTCAAGCCCTGCCATATTTCCAAAGTCACCATTGCTTGATGATCAAGCAACTCCATCTCAAGTTTCTCACCCTCCACCTTCTTTCAAAAGGCTTCTTTCTCTGAATGCTCCTGAATGGAAACAAGGTCTAATTGGAACCCTCTCAGCCATAGCCTTTGGCTCAGTTCAACCCTTATATGCTTTAACCATTGGTGGTATGATTTCTGCTTTTTTTGCTGAAAGCCATCAAGAAATGAGGCACAGAATCAGGACTTATTCTTTGATTTTCTGTTCACTTTCCCTTGCTTCAATTATCCTCAATCTCTTGCAACACTACAATTTTGCTTACATGGGAGCCAAGTTAACAAAAAGGATAAGACTTGGCATGCTGGAGAATATCTTGACCTTTGAAACTGCTTGGTTTGATGAGGAACAAAACTCCAGTGGAGCATTATGCTCAAGGTTAAGCAATGAGGCTTCCATGGTTAAGTCCCTTGTAGCAGACAGACTCTCTTTACTAGTTCAAACAACTTCTGCTGTCACAATTGCAATGATCATAGGCCTTGCCGTGGCTTGGAAGCTAGCTCTTGTTATGATAGCAGTGCAGCCACTCACAATCCTTTGTTTTTATACAAGAAAAGTGTTGCTCTCCACACTCTCAACAAAATTTGTCAAGGCACAGAATCGAAGTACACAAATTGCAGTGGAGGCAGTTTATAACCACAGAATTGTGACTTCATTTGGGAGCATCACGAAAGTGCTATGGCTATTCGATGAGGCGCAAGAGGCGCCGAGGAAGGAGGCGAGGAAGAAGTCTTGGCTAGCAGGCATAGGAATGGGTTCTGCTCAGTGTCTAACGTTCATGTCATGGGCTTTGGATTTCTGGTTTGGTGGTACTTTGGTGGAAAAAAGAGAAATATCAGCTGGGGATGTGTTCAAAACATTTTTTGTGTTGGTGAGCACTGGCAAGGTCATAGCTGATGCAGGAAGCATGACTTCTGACCTTGCCAAGAGCTCAACAGCAGTGGCATCTGTCTTTGAAATTCTTGACCGGAAATCGCTAATTCCCAAGGTATGTAATATGCAGCTCTACATGTTTTTTTTTCCGACAAAGGTTAATTATTAGTTAATTTTTGTTTGCAAGGGAGATCGAACCGCCACCTTTCCCCTTTCTTTCTTTCATAACCATCCAACCAACCTTATATATATATATTTGATGTAGCTCTACATGTTGACATGCAACATAAAATTTAATAAGGTTCAAATTCTCTACCATTTTGTTTTCTTTGGCACTCCATGTCCCCCCATTAAACCTGTCTATTAAATCCACATAGAACCAAGAATATTGTTGTGAACATTTATGAATGCAAAAGTTTTGTGAGTAGTACTATTATTTGGTGCATAAGCAAAGGAGAAAACTGTTATAATTTTAGTTAAATTTAATTAGAATGTACTGGCAGTGTAAATGCAAAGATTTGTTTTTTACTTCTACATAGATTGACATTCAAGCATGGATTGCTTTATATGCTAAGATTCTTGATTTTTGTAATAATTACTTTAAAAGACATTCTTAAATGATTTGTAATTGGTTAACACTATAAAGATTTATACCAGGACGGTGCATCAAAACTAAACTCATTTCTAATAATGATTTACTCATATATAATGAGGCAAACTAATGTTGCTATATTTTTATTTTTGAGTAATCTTATCCGCACATTTGTATAGTCATAATTCATAAATACAACTCTGCTTCCATATCATTGATATATATATGTATGATACAACTTTTACCAATGAATTAACATTTTTCTTTGGTTAGGCTGGAGATAACAATAACGGCATCAAGTTGGAAAAGATGAGTGGAAAAATAGAGTTGAAGAATGTTGATTTTGCATATCCAAGCAGGGTAGGGACACCAATTTTGCGCAAGTTTTGCTTGGAGGTGAAGCCAGGAAAAAGTGTTGGACTTGTTGGAAAAAGTGGGTGTGGAAAATCAACAGTGATTGCCTTAATTCAAAGATTCTATGATGTTAAGAGAGGTTCAGTTAAAGTGGACGATGTAGACATAAGGGAATTAGACATTCACTGGCACAGGCAGCACACAGCACTTGTTAGCCAAGAACCTGTGATATATTCTGGCAGCATACGTGACAACATTTTGTTTGGGAAACAAGATGCAACAGAGAATGAAGTAGTTGAGGCTGCAAGGGCTGCCAATGCTCAGGAGTTCATATCGTAAGTTTTCTCATTAGATATATACTATGTGCTCACTTGTTCTAACCATCAACTGTCACATTCATTTGTGGAAAAATTAATTGTTAAAAAGTCTCACATCGTTTATCTCAATTGTCGAGGTGCAACTTATATCTATTGTTGACAACTTAACTTAAAGCCAATTGGTTTTAAACCGAAATCTAATATTAATAAACTTAAAATGACTTAGCAACTAGGCATTGTTCTAATGCATGACATTTCTATCAAGAAGTTTTTAACCAATAAAGTTTGGCATAGTTGGTAGATAATGGGATCCTCTAAGCATGTTGTTAGGATTCAATTACTATGTGTATAGAAAAGAGTTTTGTTGAGAGAAATAATAATATTCACTTCAATCTCTACATCTAAAGGAATTTAGTCTTTGATTGTCGGTTGGGGGAGATCCTTACTCCTCAGTGTAAACCAAAACCCACAGAATTTTTGTTTCTTAGAAGACAGGTAGAGATCACAAGTTCAATCTCTAATAAGAGGGCGTTTGAAAAGCCTTATATGTGTTTATAAAGATAACTTGAAACATTTTTATAAACTCCTTTTAAGTCATTTTAACTAGTTTTTTTTTTTTTTGGGGACAAGTTCATGAATAAACTCTCATATAATAAGAATTTATTTAGTAAGTGTATTTACTAAAACGCTCCACATGGGTGATATGATTTCAACAAGGCTACCTGACATTATAATTATTGGGCGAGAATTTAAAGAAGTGCAATTTTGATTTTTGGTAATGTAGATCATTGAAAGATGGATATGAAACTGAATGTGGAGAAAGGGGAGTGCAGCTATCAGGAGGACAAAAGCAGAGAATAGCAATTGCAAGGGCCATAATTCGCAACCCAAAGATACTACTTCTTGATGAGGCAACAAGTGCCCTGGATGTTCAATCAGAACAAGTTGTGCAAGAAGCCCTTGATAGGACTATGGTAGGCAGAACCACTGTTGTTGTGGCACATAGGCTTAACACCATCAAAGAGCTTGATTCAATTGCTTATGTGTCTGAGGGCAAGGTCCTGGAGCAAGGAACCTATGCTCAACTTAGGCACAAGAGAGGTGCCTTCTTCAACCTTGCCAGCCATTAAAATCCAAACTTAGGTAATGTAAATTATTATTTTCATGTACAAATTTGAGTTCATGGAGGAATGTAGCATTGTGAGCTTGCTTGGGACAATTGCTTCCTGCACCTCTGGACTTTCTTCCTGAACCCTACTTTGGAACGTAAAACTTACATTCCAGATTAGTCATTCTGGAAAGACTAATCCTGTAAAATTACATTTTGGACTAAGCTTTTCAAAAGGTTATAAAGGTGCATGAAGCAATTCCGAACGTGCAGGAAACAATTGCCTTTGGTTGGTCATTGCTTAAGCCCATCTAAGTTAAATTGGGTTTGTGGCCAACTTTTTTGGTCCAACTATATTAAGCTCTATATTTATACACATAAAAATCACAACATTAAAGTGCTGGGAGTTGTCATTAGCCCCATTTCAAATGGGGGCAAAATAGACTTTTCTCCTCTATGTCAGGGTAAGGAGTAGTCAATAGCAGCACCATAAAGTGTTGTGTCTGGACACGAATAATAAAATAAATTTCTTAATGTAGAATGTTGTAGTTCACGAAACTTGAAGGAACTAAGGATTATCACAATTATCTTGCCTTATTTAGATATTTTCCCACGAGCATACAAGTTTAGGCCCAAGAAAATGTATTGTTATGCATAAAATGTTTCGGTTACATAAATCATGAATGATTAACATCAATTGATATATTCAATAGCCAAAGTTAACCTTTTTGCCTTTGTTTTTAATTCTTTTATTGATATTAAAAAACCCTTTTATATAAGTTGCACATTACATGGGACCAACATATATTTTAAATTGTGGAGTTTAAAGAGAGAGTACGGATAAGTTAGTTTGTGTTTAAATTTGGGAGGTGTTATATTGTCTTAAAAATTAAAGTAATTAGATTTATACTCTTCCAATTTATATACATTTTAGTTTATTTTTACGACTTGTACATTCTCCGGAACTCCCCCTCATTTTATTGGCTTTTTGTAGAAAAAATGCCTTGTACATATTTAGAGTGTAATACAAAATACAAATACTAAAGCATTCTAATTTAAAATTAAATTAATAGCATCATAAGTCTAAATGGTAAGAATAATAATAATATCTTTATTATTTTTTTTAATCTAAACTAGAGTAGTGAGCTCGCAACAGGAACAAAATAGTGGTTTTTTAAAATGCAGAAAGAGGAAGAAAAAAAAAAGGTGAGAATGCAGCAGTTGACGCATGTAGTTTTGTGGTTGACAGCTGGATTTTTTTTTAATGCAGCTGGATAATTTTTTAAATATTATTGATAACATCCTCAAAATTTAAAACATAACAATGTTTTTTTTTTGTGAAATAAGATACCTCAACTGAAAACCAAGAATATTTTTTCAAATATTTAGACATATTCTCAACGATATATAATTCTAATATTAAATGTAATAATTAATATCCGCTTGTAATCCAGCTAATACGGTATTAGTAATACCTAGGGGTCATCCACATGTGTAATACTAATACCTAATATATTGCTCTATTTTTTACTTTGGTAAAGAAAATAAGTTAGCTTTTGTAAAGGATGATTTGTATTGCATGCCTTGGGAGAAAAACATTATTTGTGCAACTTTAGGTGGAGTAGGGACGACTAGATAACAAACTAAGTAAATAATATATTCACCAAAAAAACTACTAAGTAATAATATATAATTATTTTATTTCAAAATTGTTGGATCTAGGTGGTTCAACGAATAATTGGAGAGTGGAGAGTACCACATGCTTTAAATATACTGATTTTTTTTTTTGTATAATTAGAAGATTTTGTTCTCAGAAAAAAATATATATATTATTTAACGTGGTGGTTTTCAAGGAAAAAAATAAATAAGCTTTTTCATAAACGTTCTACTTATAGATAAGTTAAAATTAAGTTTTTCTTGAATAATTAAGTTTCTCTCGTTTAGCTTATGACGTGGTAACCTTATATTATGGCTAATCCGCAGCACCTATTGTATAGCACACATTAACTTGCTGATGGAGGGGAATCTATGATACTCTATTTACATACGTTGTAGAGTAGTTTTCTCACTCCCAATCCAAATCTTAGGTCACTCCTTTGCCCCATGCAACACGATACTACATGATTCGGGTGTAACCAATTTCAGAGTGTTTGTGGTGTGGTTTAATCAATTGAATTTTTAGTTAAAAAGTTGTTTGAATTAAATATAAAAAAACATAAAAATTATATGTGATTTGATTTGAATTTAATTTTAAATTTGAATTAAATCAAACTAATATTGTATGGTTTAATTTAGATATTTTTTGTAATTTTTTAAAATATTATTTCATTAAAATTTATATTTTTTCATCTTTTAAATCAAATTATTTTAAAAAATTACTAATAAAATGCACTAAACTTATTAATATATTAAATATTTAAATATATAAAATTATATAATATTGTGAATTTTAAGTTTATACACATCAAATATATAACAATTCATAATAATATTAAAGTAATATAAGTGTTACTCTTGGATTCAATTTCAAAAACAAATGAATTTAAGTGTAAAATCATCCAAATAAATTCAAAAACTTACATTTTGATTTGATTTTTCAATTTTTTTAATGGTTTTTTATTTTTATTTTATATGGATTTGAATTTAAACGTCACTAATAAATTCCTCCAAATTAACTTATTCTACTATCGTACAGTCTCTTTAGAGCATACCACACTAGGAAGCATATACATTTATTTCCCAACAATTTAACTCATAATATTAATGCTTCAGGTTTTATGTTCAACTCACAGTCAAGTTTTATTATTAATTAAAAGCCTTATTAATTAAAATCATGTAGATTTTTATAGGCCATGCCATCCACCTGTTTAGGCTTACAAAATTTGTTCCAAAAAAATAATTAATTAAATTGACAGCATCTGGGTCTCCCCAAACAAAATTCATATAACCCAAAAAACAATGTCAGTGGGATTAACTTTCAGCATCATTTATATATGATATATTGATAAACTAGATTTGAATTCATTGACTTTAATTATCTACTTTTGCATATATTGGGACTTCTAAGTTCTAACGTTACGTATGCAACCCTATGTGATATGAGCACACAAGCAATAACGTACCGGATTTTTGTTTGTTACAGAGACAAAGGCAACAACTGTTAATTAAAAATCACAAACAAAATTTTCAGATAAGTCTAATTTAATTAAATTGGTGGGGAAGCTAATTAAGAGGACCACATCAAAATTGTTGGTGATCACTAGCACTTCAACTGCATGCAGCACCAACCATCCTCATGCATGCACTGCTACGTACAAAACCTTCAATTCATTGGGAGCTTGGGAGTACTCCAGCAACTGTAACAAATTATATAAAGAGAAAATTTAGGTCATCTCAAAGATTTTTTTTTGTTTTTTTGCATTATATTGTATTAATTAAAGGTCTTGAGCTGGAAGAAAAATTAATTATGTGATACAATTTATGTTTTCTATAGCTTATTCTTATTAGGATAAAATACATTTGTGATCCCTAATAAATAAATAAACGAAAAAGATTAAAAAAATTATAATTATGTAATACAATTTTATAAAAAAAATTTGTTATTAATCCTTTTAAAAAATATTAATAACAAATGAAAAATTATCAACAAACAAACATAAAATTTATTATTTAATTTAACAAGTACTAAAAAAAAGCGTCAAATGATCGATAAAAATAAATTTGCTATTTTAGTAAGAATTCAATTAATGAAAGAAAAATCTTTTGGACAATAAACATTTGATACTTATTGGAGATCGGAAATTTATTTTAATATTCTTTTTATAATGAGAACCAACTAATTTTAACTTTCAAGAAAAAGCACAAAGACAGAGAAGACCAATAGCATAAGCTATGCTTGTGGTCCAAATACAACGGTTCATGCTTAACCACCAATTCAAAAATACGAGAGATGCGGTCCCTATAGAAAGTGCTAGATAACTATTGTCCATTAATTAACTACACTCTCATTTAATAGGAAGGCAAACTTTCAAGTTTTAATAGAAAAGTTTAACTTATCTCAAAAATAAAAATAGTAAAATTTAGCTAACATACATTTAATGGAGAAAAATATCTTTCTTAAAAACAACACCTTTTTCATTATGGAATTTTATAACTCAGTTATTTTTTAAAATAGTAAAAAAAAAATTAAATATAAAAATAAGGATATGTACTTTTTGTTATTGTTGATCAAGTATTCACATAATTGTGAGACGTCTAAATAATAATGCTACAATTCAATTGACACATTTAATGGTAGAAATATCTCTTTTTTAAAAGCATTAAAACGTTCGTATGGTTTATTTAAACTTAAAAAAAAGTAATTATTAAAAAGAATTTTTTTAAAAGCAGATAGAATTTATTTATCAAAAGAAATAAAAAAATAATTTTATAAGCACACTAAAAAAAATAGAAAACGACTTTTTTTTATTAAAATAAGTATTTTTTTCAAGAAATAAATTTAAATAAACTCACCTATTATCCTTTGAAAAATGCTTCATTGGTTAAGGTAATTAATGTGCGTTAATTACCTGAAAGTAAGGCTCAATTTCGCCCTAAGATTTACAGTCTCCATCTTCACCTGTTCAAAAGCATGCATGATCCTGCAAAATTCATGATTTAGAGTCAGCATATTGCAATTTCATTTGGCTAAGGATTGAAGGAAACAAAAGTTTATATAATTATGTCAAGTGTAACAATCACCCTTCCACGTTGCCTTTCTGGAAAAGTTGTATAATCTTATTGACTCCGTTCAAAATCTTGAGAGCACCAATGCTGAAAACACGACAATATTTATGATGCTTAATTTGAAGTCGAGAAAATATATATATTTTGGAGATCATCGATCAATTGGGGTCTTGGGGATGGAGATCGAAGAAAAATAGGTACCACAAATTCCCTTGAGTCCTTGAAGTAACCTATTCATGTCTTTCCTTGGCTTACCATAAATTTCTTCTCGACTGTGTAAATGCACAATCATATCCATCAATTAGAAACTTATTTTGAATGTACACACATGTTGA
This sequence comes from Glycine max, assembly GCF_000004515.6. NCBI lineage: Eukaryota > Viridiplantae > Streptophyta > Magnoliopsida > Fabales > Fabaceae > Glycine > Glycine max. The sequence goes on along the minus strand of NC_038252.2, from coordinate 7,976,809 downwards.
CATGTATATACATACGTGTGAGTGTGCGTGCTATAGAAATCTCAATAGAGAATACACTAAAATAACACAATTTTGCATATTAAGGTATGGTTATGCACTTTTACTCACAGAATTTGCTCAATTTCGATCCTCAAACTGTCTTGTCATGTCCGAGAAGAACAAATAAAAAACATCGATCCCTAACAAAGTTCATATTGTCCCTGTCTTGTAGCAGCTCCAGCTCTTGAAACTGGGTTGGAATCAGAAATCCCTGAAACATTAATTTGTCACATATATAAATTTGCATCAATATTTAAAATTGAGTGGCAAAATTTATAACTATATATCTTGTCTGTTAGTATTTGTGACTTGGTAGAAAGAACTCAGAGAAAAGAATCAACCTCAAATGAGAATCAGTGTTACACACCCAAATAGTATAAAGAAATATCATATATTAAAAAAAATCATCAATGCGTATTATGTGTGAGAAAATAAAAATACCTCATCGAAGAAAGATTGTTTCATCATTACAATTTTGTTGTGCATCTCATCGGAACTCTTCATTGTCTCAAATCTCAATTTCAGAAAACATAGTTTCAAGGCTTTCAATATATATCACGGTGGTTGAGCCACATAGCAAAATTTATAGCTAGAGAAAAGAAATTAGCTAGGGGCAAGTTATGTATATATGGGAGTGCATTAATTGTTAGCAAGAAAAAAAGAGTAAAAAATAAGCAAGATAATAGTATATATGTGTTTTAGTAGTAATAGATCGGGTGCATCTATAATTATTACGATTCTCTTGATGGGAATGTAAAGAATTAATTGAGTGTAAAAAAAAAAAAAAATTAAGGTTTGAGCATTTATGAATCTGCCTAGAATGTTCAACATGTTAAATCAGAAAATATATTTGCCATTAAGAAACTATCGTACGTAAAATCATTTATGGAAAGCCGTGGCACGCTACTATGAAAAATCACCGAGTGAAAAAAAAAAAAAAACAGCTAGCATATGTACAAAATTTCACTAGATCTAAATTAAATAAATTAATGGATTTTTTCCCTATTTTATTTTAGTACAACCCAACCCCCCTAAGCAGGGTTACAAACAATGTGAAATCCAAGAAAATCAAATCTAAAATTCATAAAATGTAACTTGAAAATTTGTATCTCGCGGTGAGTTAAGAGTAACCATAGGTACAGTAGTCAATGTTATGCATATATATATATATTATAGAACTTAATGTGTTTAGAATATTATTTAGAGATTAAATAGTTTAGTGCCAATAAATAATTATCTAAAATCAAATGAGTTTTAAATGTTTTAATTAACACTCAATTTTTTTATCAACATTAAGTATAATTAATAAGATATATGTAAAAGTTTTAAATACTTATATTTTAGTTTACATTTTTTATTTAATAAAACATTTTCTTGATTTTTTAATTTTTTTATATATTTCCGTCTTTCTATAAAATCCATGTAATGCATAAGTTTTATATATATATATATATATATATATATATATATGCAAAAGAGGCATATATATTAAGAGGAGTACAAGAATTACCCCCCAACTCATATGCAAAAAGAACAGCCTATGCCAACTATTATTTAGGCAAAGCAATCAACGTACCAGACCCCGTATAATGCATAAGTTATTTATTATTAGTAATTTAGTAATTTGTTTTGAATTCTAAATTAATGATAAATCAACTACTTTGAATAATGGGAGGAAAGAAAAAAATAAAAATTCAATTTCTTTATGTCAATAGTTGTCCCTAAAATGATTGAATATTTCCTAAATCAAATCAGATGTATCTTGCATTGTGGCATTTAACATGATTCAGAAAAATATATTCATGAACACCAGAGTCCTAATTAAATTTGAAAACAAAATTTCAAATCAAAATAAACTTGAGAATCATTGGTTGAATAATTGGGATCAAAATGTCGTTCCACTAGAGTCAGAAACTAGTTAGTTATTGGGGAAAAAATAAATTGTTAAGAGTTTATATCACTCGATCTTACAGATAGTTAATAACTACTGTTTTCACGGTCATTAAATAGGTGTAGCAATGTAATTTATATTACATCATAGTAATTCTTTTTAAAAAAATTCCACATATATATATTTTTTTAGATATATTAAAATATTATTAAACATGAACATTTCTTTCAATGAAAATTGAACCTTGATTTTTTAAGTTGCGGAGGACTAATATCTTCCCCCAGATCTAACACCATCCATATGTGCATCATAGTATAATTTGTGATTATAAAATCTCCAATTTATAAACATTAGAAATAAAAATGCGTGGAAATCCTTTTTTAGGAATATTCTTTATACAATGTGATAACGCATAACATTAAATTCTTTTATAAATATTATAAACACAAATCCCTTAATTAATAGATCAACAATTAATAAACTGACAACTCAATCTACTTAATTAACCCATCAAAATAAGTTGGATTGGGTTGAGTTGAGAATCATATTGATATTTAATTTGTTAGATTTTTTTAATTATTTAATTAAATATTATTTTATTGGACATAATATTTTACGAATTCTTATGAATGTCATGTTGTTTTGTTGCTTTATTCTACATTTATCTAACTCAGTGATATTTCTAAATGAATTTGTGTTAAGACAATATAATAAAATAATATGATAATACTCTTATGATTGTGGCATTAATTATGTTTAAATCATTTATTTGTTTATTTATTTGATAAGTCAACTTATGAGCCATTATGCTCTTATAAATTATTAGTAAATATTAATTATTAATATTTATTACTCATTTTACACCACGAGTCATTAGGCATGTAACAAGTAAACTAAAATGTATGAGTATCCATATGATTAAAAAAAATCCACTTTTTGACCGAGATTAGGTTATAATTTTTCTCAACTTGTAAAAACAGAAACAACTTTAAACTTGAAAATATAAGGGGAACATTAGGTGAGAGAAAAACATTTTATTATGAGAGGAGAAATGATTAAATAATAATTTTTAGATCAAATTAAAAAATTTAAATTTTAAAAAATTTTAGATCATATTAAATGCACGCAAGAATATAAAATTTGTTAAAGACCGGCAGAGTTGACCTAGGTAAGTGCTGGCAGGGGGGATATTGGAACATAGTTTAGTCTCCTCCACCAGTCAATATAGTCAAAAAAATTAATATAGTATATCATATCTTATGATATATGTAATTGCTTTCTTGACGAAAATTTTCCAAGCATGAAGCATGTGCTGCTTTGCTCATTCGTGTATTCAAGAACAAGTGGACAAGTGGGAGAGACGCGTCAATAAGTCATTTTTTTGTTTTAGTATTTATCTTTTTTGTCAAATTAATGTATTTATTACAAAGGAGAGATAACTTTTCAAATACATTTAAATTAAATCACCCATGATCGAGTTGCTTCATTTTATTACTAGTTCCTTAAAGGCTATTTATTTATTAATCACCTAATATTTCTACTACATCATCCATGTATAGGATGACGTCATGACGTGTATATATAATCTATTTAAAAATCCTTTATTTAATTGTTTTTCACAAAATGAAAATAGTATAATAGTAGACATATGTATAAAAACGATGGAACCAACCAATTATTATAATTATTATTATTATTATTATTATCTAGTATCGATATAATTTATTATTTTGAGGTTCAATATTTAGAAAAATAAAAATAAAAAAAAAATCGTGGGAAGGTTACAATAGCAAGAGACATTGGAAATTTTTTGTATACATTGGAAGAATTCATTTTAATTCATTTTAGTTATTAATTGAGATTATCTAAATTATCCCTAAAAAAGACATTATCTGAATAGTTAAATGTTACTATTTATAAAAGAAAATTGTTCAAAATTCCGATTTTTTCTTATAAAAATATGCATTCTACCCATTATTTTTTGGCCTTTTTATCTGGAGTTGAAATTCTAGGTATCATTAATGGAAAAAAAAATTACATTGAGAGCTTATTAAAAATCATAATTAATAAGAATTTTAAGATACTATTATAATAATTAAAAAAATCGGCTCATGTCACTTCTAGGTAACTTTAAAGGCTTAATGTTTTTAATGTGAGTAAATTGCCAACTTTGTTTGATTGATTGGGCTCATGTCTCCCAAAAGTTTTGGGCCCCTATAGCAAAGCTCTTTCCTACACCACACAAAATTCTGGTCGAAGAAATTAGAAAATTCGGTTGGTCAAAAAGGTACACAAGTGTCTCCCACTTTGACACCTGTCAACGATATAGCCCTTTAACCTCTATAATGTATCAATCGCTTGGTATGCAACTATGCATGGCATGAAAATTTTCAAAAACATAAATAAATATTATCATTATTATTTAATATATTTTTTAAAAATATTGTTTTTTTCATCAGTTAAAATTTATTTAAAAAATATAAAAATAATATTTATTGTATTGTCATTATATTCTAATTAAATTCTTAGAAAGTTTACGTAATAATAAAATAATTAGAATTGCATTATTTTTATTTTATATTTTTAGCAGTGATCTTTCAGGTTATCCCATCCGAAATTGGTGGACAAAAAAAATCCTTTATATATTTTTTGTTATCTCTGTTATATAAAATTTGTGGAAGTTATAAACTTTGTATAATTTTGATGGAATTTATTTTGGAAGAAAAAAATAATACATTAAAAAGTGATTAATATATACATTAAAATTCGAAAAGTGTTCGTCATTCAAAGAATTTATTTCGATAGAAATTGATGTTATTGATGTTTATATTAAACCACATGTGGTTTTGAAAGCACTTAGAAGTATCATCATTTCGAATTTCTTTCAAAAATATCAGCTGAATCAATAAATGGAAGATGTTACATAAAGTCACCAAATAACATTAAATGTATTAAGGAATATTGTAGTATATATATCAAAATCATAAAATTCGACCATTTGTATTAAAAGTTTATAAATAAAATTTTTGACGACCATTTTTTAATGGATTGAATTATTATCACTTAAATCCTTAAATACTGACAACATTATACATTGATATTGACTACTAATTTAAGAAGTTATCATATATGTATTTCTCCCTTTTAATGAATCCTTGTTTCATTATTTTAGTGCATATTTCTAAACACTTTACTAGATGTTCATATATCTATGATTACTAGATTACATTTTTTAAATGATAAGATATCACCTTTTTACAAAATCAAATAAAGTCTCAACTAAACATAATATCTCAAATTCTTTTAAATTTATATGTTTAATAATTATAAATTAATAATAAGTATGATTAACTTAATACTACCTTTATTTCTAAAACAAGTTATAGTGTATTTTAAAACAACTTAATACACCATAACTTCATTCTTACAATAAGAAACAGAAGTAATAACATTTTGCCTATCATAATATTATAGTTTAAATACATTTTTTGTTTTTACAATTTAGTGTATTTTTTATTTTCATTTATGTCATTTATTTATTTTTTGTTTTAATTTTTATAAAATATGTTTGTTTTGTTTTTTATTCTTAAAGTATTTTATATAATTTTTTTTCACTGTTTAATGTATTTTTTTTACGGTTCAAAATATTATCTAAAGTACTTTAAGAATTAAGACAAAAAACTAAAATTTGGAGGGACAAAAATAAAAAAATGTTAAATTAAAAATAAAAAAAATATTTAAGCATGATATTTACGCTTTTCGTAGAGAAAATCCACATTTTCAAACCTGCAAGTTATTGAAAACGTAAAAAACAGTTGTTTACACTTTACACAACTATCAATTCAACTTCAATGATTGGCTAAGTATTAGGCGGAAGCATATCATATTTGACTAAACGATTTCCCATAACTTGCAAATTAAGAGAAGCATATAGAATGGAAATATTTGATACGAAGAAAAGAAAATAGAGAGAAAAACAAATAGAGATAACAATATTTTTTTATTTGAATTAAGAGAAGCATATAGAATGGAAATATGAAATGATTTTTTTTCCTTTAGAAAGAAAAATTAACTTATAGAAATAATTTTTTTTTTTTGTTTTCTCTTCATTTGTTTCCTCATTCCAAACATAGGATAAAAGAAGTTTATCCAAAAAAAATACAAATCCAATTATAGATTAAATATCAATGATGTTATTCTAGAAAAGACTTTCTCGGAAGTCAAGGCAGCATAGTTAAGAGCATCAAGTGAAATATAATGTACAACATATCGTCCTAAACTAGAGTAATGACTTTTTATGCTATCTACTATCTATCCACCTTCTTTGATAGTTTGAGATCAGAGACAGTCAGACATATCAAGATGTACCATGTCCCTGAGATTTTCATTATATGATAACCACTACATTAACACCAGTGTGTTCACAATACTCCAAAAGTGATTAGATTAAATAAGGATATGCTAGAGCAATCAGATCAAATTACAATCCGGTCCCAAGGGTAGAGGCCCAATGAAGAAGAAAATAAAAGGCAGCAAAGAAATTTATATTAATTCAAGATTGTTTACGGATTTATCAGCGAACTCAAGATTTGAATTGTTTGGGTTGAGTCATTTATGTATTTGAGTCAAAATCAAACTAAATGGATCTCGTTTATGTATTGATTGTGTCATGGGTTTAATTTGTAATTTTATAGATCCAATCAAGATCGAACTGAGCGCGCATCTCTCAAATCCTCTTCAAGGGACATAATCTCTCTAATTGAATTAACGTGTTTATAAATGAGTTGGATTAGATTAAAAATAAAAATTGTAAAAATTAAATCGAACTAAATTAATTAAATTTGATTAAATTATGTCTTAAATTTGATCAAATTCGATCCAAATCAGTTGGAAACACCCGTGTAATAACTTGCAACTAAGAAATTTCAATTTCTAAATAAGCGAAATAAAAAATATAGAAGAAAATTTATATAGAAAAAAAAAATATATGGCTGCTACGATGAAAGGTGGCAACGATTGTGGACCCATGATGATGCGTTGAATATGGCTTATATAAGCAAAAACCATTCACTTTTTATTTTATTGTTTGTCATTGCAAAGCGCAAATTAAAGCGCAAAAACCATTCTCCTTCGGTGCTCTTGAAAACATGGGAAAACAGAGCACAGAATTCTCTGCCCTCAACTGCATCGACCTCTCCAACCCTGACATCAACCAATCCGTCAATTTACTCAAACAGGTTTTTGCTTCCTCAATTCACTTTGTTTTTTGAACCATGATTTTTTATCATGTCATATTAATGTTTTTTGTTTTTGTTTTTAGGCATGTTTGGATTCCGGTTTTTTCTACGTTGTCAATCATGGAATAAGCCAGGAATTCATGGAAGAGGTTTTTGCACAGAGCAAGAAATTCTTCTCTCTTCCTCACAAGGAGAAGATGAAGATTCTCAGGAATGAAAAACACAGGGGATACACCCCTGTTCTTGATGAGTTGCTTGATCCTGAAAACCAAGTGCATGGTATGTACTATATACCCTTATGCCTTTGTTGCATGTTTACATAGAGTCCACCATGCTTTCTGATTCTTATTATTTTGTGATTCTGAACCGGTAAAAATACTTAGATACACAGTTTCTTATGTACTTTTGGTGTTATTAGCCGATCAGAATTGAAGTAAACCTTCATCAAACCTTTATTATTAAACCTTTATTAGATAAAACTCTAATTCTAATCAGAAAATGTATCTAAAGTTGTACATACAAAAATTCTGTCTTTCTGAGACTTGCTAACCTTTTTCTCTGATGGGTTAAGTAGGAGACTACAAAGAGGGGTATTATATTGGAGTTGAAAAAGGTGAAGATGACCCAGAATCGAATAAACCTTTTTATGGACCGAATAACTGGCCCGCACCAGGTAAATGAGTCAACTTCTTGGACACAAAATGTGTAATTTCTACCAAATGAGTCTTCCAATTTTTTTTTCTTTTCTTCTCTTAAACTTTTCCTGATTTTTTTTGTTTTTACCATGTAGGTGTTCTTCCAGGGTGGAGGGAGACCATGGAAAAGTTCCATAGAGAGACATTGTATGTTTTGGTGATGATTTTTTTTTTTTTGTTTCTTTCTGTTATAAGATGCAATCTCAAATATTGAGTTTTGATCATTTGTGCTGCATGTGGAACCTGCTAATTGTTGGTTTGTTTCTCACCTACGGTACTTTGTGGAAACCATAGTGTTTAATATGGAGCATGGTTTTAAATTGCGGTTGTGGTACATGGCTTTGTGACAGTTCCTTGATATGATGGGAAATTGCACACAAATGCAGCTGATGCAACCATAATCAAGGTCGCAAAAGCTCCAAAAACCTTGATGTTGCAACCACGAACTGTTTTTTAAAACGGTTATATGGAGCATATATTTGCTTTTCATTTCAACAAAAAAATTCCATTGTGTTTCATCTAGTTGCCTTGTTCTTCCTTGCCTTGGTGGGAGTGGATTGAGGTCTTGTTTTGCTTCTTTTCTTGTCAATGTTATTGCTCCCTTCCTATGTAGAAAATATTAGATCCTTTTTAACAGCCTTGATTGTTCATTTGGAATTAAATTCTGTATTATAGAGGAAAAGGGATTCACATTTTTGTTTTTCTTTTGTTTCTGTCTGTTTTGTTTGGGAATCCAGAGAAGTAGGGAAAGCAGTTGCAAAGATAATAGCCCTTGCACTTGATTTGGATGCTAATTTTTTTGATCAGCCAGAAATGCTTGGAGAGCCCATTGCAACTCTGCGTTTGCTGCACTATGAAGGTATTGAATCTATAACCTTTATACTTGGTATAGATACAGAATTTTCTCAATAACCTCGCATATCATGTACTGAATTCAACCTACCACATCTCGGGTTCTCTTTAAAGGAAGTTTTGTAATAATAATGTAAAAAGTGGCAAATCGCGTACACATAGCTGGTACTATATCTGGTACAATTACAAAGAAAAATAATTTATACAATTGTATTCATTTTTGTTTCATGAAGGTCAAGTTTCGGATCCCTTGAAAGGATTATATGGAGCTGGAGCTCATACTGACTATGGTTTAATTACACTGTTAGCAACAGATGATGTCTCGGGTCTTCAAGTAAGAAAGGAACACACACACACACACACATATTTTAATATTACAAATATTTTTGTGCAAATAATTAAAAACATTGATGTCTTCTATTGCAGATATGCAAAGATAGGGATGCTAAACCTCAGAAATGGGAGGATGTAGCACCATTGAAGGGGTTAGTCCCTATGTCACTGTAGCTTTCATTTCTATTTGCATGCAATGCAATAGTGAGAAACTGAGAATTCTTTCTTCTTCATCCCTAGTTCCCTACCTTTTAATTCATGGGCTGATTTCTAAAAAATTTCTGACATGCCCTTCTTCCTTCAAATTCAAGTTTTTTTTCCCTGGATTTGTTTATCCTAATTTCATAGAGAGTCTTTCCAATTGTCATTCATACAAATCTATATGATGGGATCATGTAAGAAGGTCATACTTTTCATTTGATAGTATGACATGGAATGCTACAAAACCATTCATTCTTTGTAAAATTAACTTATTTGCCACAACTAATGTATTTCTAAAATTTTAATTCTTTTTAAGCTGTGTTATATCAAGTATTAGGCATAATTGGCTGCAAAGAGAGGAAGAACCTATGCTACTAGTTCTTAACTTCATTACCTTTGTCATGCCCTTCTCCTGAATTATTATATAATTTGACTGATTATTGATGTTGTTATGTTGCAGAGCATTCATAGTGAATCTTGGTGACATGCTGGAGCGCTGGAGCAACTGCGTTTTTAAGTAAGAAATCCTTCCCACTTTTAAATATTTCTGATTTTGAATGAAGGCAGGCATGCTTCTGATCTTGGAGGAGTTTAAAAGACAAAAGATTGATTTGTATGGTGGGCAAGCTACAGCTACTATTCACTAGGGAAATATGTTGAGAAGTAATAAATTAGCTAGATAATTAGTGGCATGATATAATGTAGTTTACCTATAAATCTGTAACATAATACTCATCATTGTCAAAAACGACACATGTAAATGTTTCCATGACATTTTCCTTGATGCTAGATTTAGCTTTTAATTAATAAATGGGAATTGCATGTGCATATGGTTTATCACTTGTATTTTTATAAGAACTAAAATTTTTAGAGAACTTGTGTGGTATCCTACATCTCCTTTAGCTGCTACAATGTAATTTGTAAGCTTTAATAGAAGCAGAGAATTGCATGTGTACATAAGTGATAAGTAATTTTATGTGCTCTCATGAAACTTCAAATGTTATGTGGTATTCTATCATTTGTTTCCAGAAACAAAACACCAAGACTTACAGTATACGTAATGAACAAAAGCTAAGTTGAATAAAATATGTGATTTGGCCTTTGGGGTATGTTAACTGTGCATTCTTTTTCATTAAATTTTATGTCATATAATCAAAAATTTACTTTGCATTTATCTTCAGGTCCACACTGCACAGAGTTCTAGGAAACGGTCAAGGAAGATATTCTGTAAGCCCCAGCTCTTTTTTCTGGTTCAACTTTTTTCTTGTTACAATTTTTAATTTGATAGCAAAACAGGTTTTACATTGTTAAATTCAGCAGTACATAATATACTTTGTCTCCCTAAAGATCCTGTTGTTTGTTCTGAGTTTAGAATTTTAAAATTGAAGTTGTATGTGCTTAATACATATATCTGGTCAAATATAAATAATATTTCAAGCTTTAGCTTGTAATCTTGTGGTTCTCTATTATTATCTGCCAGCACTGTAATTCACAATGCTAAGGACAATTATTGGCTACAGCCGCCAGGATTGACTTATGTCACAGTTGGTGATTTTGTTAGCACTGCTAATCTTCCCTTTTGTTTATTCATTGATAGCAATCAATGGGAATCTTCACTATGTTATTATTTTCCAAAATTTAATCTCCACAATTTTTGGTCCATTCCTTGATTATGCATCTTTGTATGTCACAGCTTTAACTTGCAAAGATTGGCAAAATCGTGCATCTTGCTCATCCCTGTGCTGTTTCCTTTTACAGATTGCATACTTCTTGGAGCCCAGTCATGATTGTCTAGTGGAGTGCTTGCCTACCTGCAAATCAGACAGTAATCCGCCCAAGTGAGTTAAACTTGTCATCTAAAATTTGACAGTATATTGTATGTTATAAAGTTCATATAACATTCAAATTCCATCCTTCCATTTTGTGTTATAAAGTAAATAAGGCTCTATCTAGATAAATTTTTCCACAAGCACTTATAGGAGAAGAAAATAAGAAAAAAAATGAATTGTGCTTCTTCCATAATCTGTGTGAGATTATGTTTTGATATTATTCCTGATATTGTATTTATTATTAGAATATTATATTTTCTATTTATCAGTAATTGATTGATCTTGTAATGAATACTGATTCCCTTTTCCATATTATAGCATGAGGTGTGGTATACATTGACACACAACATTACACAGTAAAACACAGCTATAAAATCAACTTATGCACATCAGCTTGTGGAAAATTTAGATGGGATAACTTAAGTTGATTTTTTATGGAGAAATTTATTCAAACAAGGCTTAAAACAGACAATTTATAATATGATGGATTGTGAATTAAATTGCCTTAGTTGTTCATCATACGGACAGATTAATAAGAGACAGCTGCAGTATTAAAATTCTGTATATGGAAACTGAAAAATGAAGTTGTGCTTTTTGTAGTGGTTCTTAACATCCTTGCATTTTCTCTTGTTCCAGATTTCCTCCCATCTTATGCCATGACTACCTAACTCAGCGCTACAACGACACTCATGCTGACTTGAATGTTTATAAGAAACAACAAGCTTGAGTAGTCAACCTTTGGAACTGAACAGCCTGGAGATTTCTCACAAGGACACTCACCTAAGCTGATTTGGATGTTTACAATAAACAACATGCTTAAGAAGTTAGTCTTTTGGAGCTGAGCAGCTGGGGAATTTTGGACTGCATTATGTGTTAGAGTTAACAGCATCATATTGCATTGGCGATGTTATGTAGAATTTGTTTGAATGGCAAATTAGTTTTGTTTTGTGGAAGGGGGGATTCAGCTGTATGGTTTGGTACTTAATGTTAAACCTAAAAGAAAAACATGTATGAAATTAGCAGATGTATTTTTTTTATTCAGCACTAAAGTTGGGAAATGGGAATGATAGGAAGATGAAAAATGAAAATTAGTATTTTGCTTTCATCCCTTGCTTCTAGTCTCTTTACTTTGGCGTCTTTATCTGAATTGATTTGAAAATATACATTACAAATTGCATTCCAACCACACATTAATTTTAAGAATAGATCTTCAATTGGGCCATTTGCTTTAAAAATAGATAAAGTTAATTTTAAATCATTAATCTTAATTAAGATGTTTGTCTAAATTAATTTTAATTATAAATTTTATATTCAAACGTGTTACAATGAAAGAAATTAATTTTAGAAGTTAATGCATGTTTAGTGTCGTGTCTAACTTACGCACAGAATAACTTTCATGTTAACACAGGCATACATGCGATATTGAACATGATTGAGAATTCGTAGCAAAATTACGTTTGAGACAAAGAACAATTTTGTCACTGAATCAAGACCTTTACTTTTGTATTCATTTTGCTTTTATCGGTTGTATTTGCATTAAAACGCGCGTGGCTGTATTTTCAACTGCAAATCAAACATGCACATTGATGCTCACCCTAACACACTATAGCCACGTTAAAGCCTGTCTCAGTATCAGTATGTTTATTGCTTCGTAATTTCCTCATGAAGAATGGACTAAATGCAATATGCTGGTCATTCTTATATTAATTACATGAATTAGTTGTTAAAAACCAATGCATGGTACCACAAGCCATACTGTTCCTATGGCAAGGTTTATTGAGCCAGCCATCGGCATGACATGAGATGAATTGAACTAAGATTTCATAATACAAAGCATTATATGCTTATTACAGCCAAAGCTAACAGTGATTTGCCCCATAACAAAAAGCATGATTCACCTGCAGTTTTGGTGATTTCGTAATAAAAAGCATAAGACCACTCTCACTTATGCGTAAGTTACATAAAACAACTCACATATGCCACCAAAACATATGTTTATTACAGCCAAAGTTAAGTGACTTGCCCCATAATTCACCTATAGTTTCGGTAGACAGGGGTATACATGCAGCTCTCAGCATACTTCACAAGATTCTGAGGACGAGGGAGACGTGTAGCCAAGCCTACAAAGAAAGTTAAAACAATTGTCAGTTTCAAAACATGGCTGATTCATGAGACAGATAGGTACATTCGAACAAAAACGAGGAGTTGTTTGTGACAGTGAGCACAGACCTAGCTCATATGCCTTGGCAGCTACACTTGCAGCTATGTTAGCTGAAATTTTTCTGATGTTAGAGAATGGTGGATAAATCAAGCCCTTTTCGTAGTTCTCCTCGGTCACCAGTTTAGCCAAGGCTTCCGCTGTAAATTACATGAGAATAATGTTGAAGATTCCTTTGTGAACTTTACAAGATCCAAAAGCATTAATTATTGAGATCTTATCATCTCCAATCACAATAAATAAATCAAAGAAAATGTGCAGTGGAACCTCTATATCCAACAATGGAAGAAACTTAAAAGTGAAACAAAGAGGATACAAAGAAGGGAAAGAACAAAACATCATGTTTGTTGAATGTAGTAATTTGTTATCCACTTACAAGCTGCTAGAAGCATATCGTCATGCACTCTGATTGCTCCTGAGATTACCAACCCAAGACCAAAGCCGGGGAAGATGTATGCATTGTTGGCCTGAATGGACAAGGCATTGAAGCAAGACTTAAGATATATGATGCTATTTTTGTATAACTAACTAAATAGTAGAGGTGTTCATGAAGGTAAAACCTGGCCAGAATAGTACACTTTGCCCTTGTATTCTACAGGATCAAATGGACTTCCACTAGCGAAAATCGCACGACCCTATGTTTTTGAAGACAAGCAAAGATAAGTTGTGGGAATAATGCATCATTTTTGCATCAAATCAATGAAATCTCTCAACCAGTTCAAGAGACAGATGTTCTTATCTCTTATTTTACCTCACTCCATTCGTAAGCCTCTTCAGCTGTACACTCAGACTGTGAAGTTGGATTGGAGAGGGCCAAAACAAGAGGTTTCTGCAAGCCAGGCATGACAGTTTTATCAAGATTTTTCTATCTAAATAATCACACAAATACATTCATGTGCAAGAAGAGATAAGAGTTTACTTCATTGATAGAAGTCACAGCCTCAATTACTTCCTTTGTAAATGTTTTTCCCACTCCTGATGATCCAATCAAAACTGTAGGCTTGATTACCTGAAGATGTAACCTAATTAAGGATAGAGACACATCAAAAGACAACCTACAGCAAGTCACAAACAGACATAGTTTGACACCTTAACAGCTTCTAGGAGACTGCCAACAGGCTCATGCTCATGAGCCCAAGGCTGCTTGAAGTGTTGAAGTGAAGCCTTTCTTGAACCAACAATCAAACCCTGCAAGAGAAAAAAAATAAATACTTTGCAGAAACCTAAAAAATTAAAATAAAAAGATAACATAAATTAAACTAAAATGTAATATGTACTAATTTTCATGAGACCCATCATGATTATTTTCTACTACCTTTGAGTCTACAAGCCATATCTTCTTGCGAGTCTCCTCTATAGGTGTCTTTGTCTGCACGAGAAATAAATATAAGAAAATTAGCAATTTCAATTTAAAAACTAACTCAGGAAATCAACATGACCACTATATAAAGTATAAACAATAAATAACTTATTCACCTGCTTTGACATCTCAAGAGCTATTAGTTCTGCTATTCCAGTTCCAGCCTAAACAACATGACAGAAAATAAATTACACAATCTTGCCAATTACAGACAACAGGTGATGTGTGATACCGTGCATGCATAAACCTCAAAACAAGAAGAAATATAAAATAAAGAAAATGGGTATTTAAAAGTTTTCAAACTATGTACTACTCATTCTATTCCACTGGTTGTTTCCCTTTGCTTCAGCAACATGGAAAGATGCATAAATATGAAGTCAGAAAAGGGGCAAATACCTCTCCAGCCCCAAGGAACAAGAATGTGTGGTCAGCCAGATTACCGCCAATGAGCTTCAAGGCTGCCACGACCCCAGCAAGAACGACAGATGCAGTCCCCTGACACAATAATGCATTAATAATTAGAAATATAGAACATAACAATCTTCAAGATGTATGTGAGTAATGTGACTGTGTCAGCCTTTATGCAATTTAGTACCTGAATATCATCGTTGAAAACAAGATGAGTTGTGCCATATTTTGCAAGCAATTCAAAAGCATTGTGGTTTGCAAAATCTTCAAACTGCACAAAATCAATTTAAACAGTCAGAGATACTAAGATTGGATGAGCTCACAAATCTTAAGAATTACACAAGAAATTTGCAACCTGAATAAGAACTTTTTCTCCATAGTTTTGCTTGACAGCAGTCATGAACTCTTGCAAGAGTTCAGAATATTCCTAAGAAGAAAGCAGAAACCAAATTGCATCAAGATTAATGCAAGTTAAAATGATGCGGATAATGATAGTATATTAAGATAAACAACTTTGAGCAAGCCATAAATCATATTATGCTATTATGTTAGTTATACAAACCTGTCCAGTTGCCCTCTTTTGTCTGAGCCCAATGTAAAACTCATCATTCAGTAATTTTTCATTGTTTGTCCCCACATCGATCGTAATAGGCAAACACTAGCAACGGAACAAGAAAGAAAACATCACTACACGACTCACAAGAGTGAACTTAATTACACTATTACTCAATCTCAATGTTCCAAAAAGAGAAAGGAGACATATAATGATATAACAATGAGAATATAAGAACATATGTAAAGTGCTTACTGCTGATGGTCGAACTCCTCCTAGTGCTGTGTACAAGGCCAATTTACCAACAGGAATTCCCATCCCCTAAAACACATTCAACATCATTATGTGAAGAGTAAATTATCCACTTTCATCATATATATCAATGTCTTGATAACTTCAATGATAGTTTTTCTTTTTATATGATCATATCAATGAATTTGATTCCCTATGAGAAATATTCAAGTGAATACCTGACATCCAAGATCCCCAAGTCCCAAAATTCGTTCGCCATCTGTTACAACAATAACTTGAATACTCCTCTCAGGCCAGTTTTTCAATACTTCAAGAACCTTCCCCCTAAAAAAAGGCAAACAGCTTAATGACCCTGCATTAAAATGTAGTCCAAAACTGCATACAAGCCACATGAATAAAGAAATTTATACTTCTCTTTCAAACTTATGAAAAGACCCTGAGGACGCTTGAAGATGCTCCCATATTTCTGGCAAGCCTCACCAACAACAGGAGTATACACAATTGGAAGCAGTTCCTCAACATGATCAATTAGAAGTTTGTAAAACAGCCTTTCATTCGTCTCCTGTGTACCAGCACAACATGTTTCACTTTTCAGAACAAGAGGAATAATATTTTTCCATGTTCCTCCTTGATAAAATTCAATGGCATCAGAATCTTTAGGTTCTATTTTTGAGTTCAAGGAACCATAATAAAAGGAGAAAAGAGATCATGGTTGAAAGAAAAGGCGCTATTAGTATAAAATATTTGCAATTATATGTCACTTCCATCCATCACAGACTAAAGGAGACAACATTAATAACATCATGAAAAAGACAAACTTAACCACAAACAATATCATGTTATGTAAAAATAGAACTATATATGATGAGTTGAAAAGACATGCCTGAAGTTCCATCATAGCCTGATACTTTTGCAAGGGAACCTGATACTGTCGGATATTGTTTATCAACTGCTTCTCCTGTAAACAGTAGTAGAGAGAAGTGATCAAAAACTAGAGGGAAGGGGCACAAAGGGGAAAAAAGTAAAAAAGAAAAATAAAAAATGAAAGAAAATAGCCAACTAAAAGATAATAGATAAAAATCATAGTTCAAACCTGAAGTTGCTGGGAGGTAATTGTAGGAGGTAGTAGTCCACGCAAATAGTGCGCATCCCTCTCTTTCTCAGTGAAAGCAAGTCCCTTGTTGTATTGTGGATCTCTAAGCAAAGAGTACCCACTGCAGCACAAAATCTTATACAAACTCAGACCACAATTTCAGCTAACTCAAAAATGATCAAATATTAACTAATCTTTAGCATTACTATATGTTATATTATCTACCCTGAATAAATTTCTCCATAAAAACTTTAAAAGAAGAAATTAAGTAAAAAAGTAAAATGACTTAAATCTTCTTTCATAAGCTAAAATCAACTTATGTACTTAACTTTTTGTAGAAGCTCGCTTATGTAACTTTCAATATGTAACATATGGAAAGTTTTGAGTAGAGGATCAGAATTTTATTAAAGTCAACAAGTTCAACTTCTGCTAATTAACCACTTCTGTTAAACAATCTTAGTCTTGTCTAGTTTTTTTTTTTATCTGAGATCGAAGACAGTGTCAGGGATTTACAATAATATACCATGTTCAACCAACTGGCCTAAACCCCTTAACATATTGAAGTTGTGAAGCTCAAAAAAACTGAGAAAGTATGCAAATTATGAAACATGAAACTAACAGGTAGAGAGATTGACCTGGCGACTGAGAAATTCCATGGGGTGACAAGTTGGTCCTCAGTGGCATGATCTTCACCGTAGACATCTTCAACACCGCCACTCACGGTGGATCTTGGACTCAGATCAAGCACTGACTCACCATCTCTCAGGGCCTTAAGTGTGCTCTCCATTCAAACTCACCACTGTAATAAACACTGTCTCTAACTATGTGATATGATTGGTGAACTGTGAAGTGCTAATAAAAAAAAACAATGCCAGTGCATCAACACCACCACCACCTCTCTTACTTATTGACATGATATGATGACTTACAATACAATAAAAATAAAGAGAGTCAAGGAAAGAAAAATAATCTAATGGTTGTTGTGTCGTTTTCTATTTGGAAAGTGAAACCATGTGAAATGAGTGCACCACTTCCACTTCATTGCATTACTAAAGTAATAATACTTTCAATGCTATTGCGTTGTTAGATACAAGTGGATAATAAGGACTTAATAAGCGTTAAAGGAGTGGTTAATTATAGCCAAAAAATAATAAAGATAATATAATCTAAATCGAGAACATGTAGCAGAGGAAGTGTGCTTTAGACTGGCCACGTTCTGTTGTGTCGGGGGAAAATTGTCGCGACCTATAACAGGATATGAAAAATACGAATTGTTTTTGTGGAAAAAAAACACGTTCTATGTTAGTATTTTGCACGAATTGTTTCATATGATAAACAGTTAAACATCATGAAGTTTTTTTTATATTTTATTTTAACAAAGCCAAAATGAATTTTATTATTAAAACAAGAAGAGTTGTTATGGGTCCCAACACATTTGCCATTGGTTCTTACCAACATTCAAAAATTCCAAAACACACATTTCCCCACAATGCAACCGTGCAAAAAACATTGTGCAACAGAGCCCTGATTCCATTATACATTCATTATGCATCCCACTAATACAACTGAATCATAGTTCAGTTGTACAACATAATTGTACATCTGATGTAAAAAAAAAATTGTTTTGTTTAATTGTTTGATAGATAGGTTTGACAATTAGAAATAACTTATTTATTGAATCAAATTTCATAGAAATGTCTATTACATATCGTCTATTAAAATACACATCCATAAAATTAATTGGATACACACTAAACGTTTAAAATTATTTCAATTCATAGAAATGCCTACTAAATATTGAGATCTTCTAGTTGAATGAAATTGTATTGAATTGAAAGCTTGCATGCGTTGAATGTTAAGACCTTTGCCATGAACAAGCTTCGGGAGTGCAGTATCCTTTCCATTGTGGTACAACAAGAGACAATAAACAATTATCCTTTTAAAATAGCTATATTATCATACAAAAGACAGGGTTAGTGAATAAATCAATATTAGCTTACAAAAGTAAAGGGTATCTTTAGTGGATAATATATACCTGCACAAAGTGATTTCCATTGACAAATCCAATTACAATTAGATGAGACATAGTTGGTGCAAAACTCCTAAATGGAAAGAAGGTCCAACTTTCCAACCTAGATAAGTGGACCAATACAACATTATGCTGACTAGCAATGACATAACCCAGGTAGGGAATGGTCATCCACTTCACAGCGGGCACTAGGTCACGTTCAACATACAAAGAGGTTATTAATTTCAACAATTTTTCTTATGAGACAAATAATTGAACATAGAGATAGTGTCATGTTTGAAGTTCCTAAATCAAATATGCAATTTCCTTGTAGCCACAACTTTTTTCTGGTGTGGCCAACAATCTTTAAAATGTAGTGTTGCAACTCATCGGGAAATTCATCCATATAATGGTTCATTTTTTTTCTTCTTGTTGTCATGGCCAACTTTGCAAGCCACACTTGGAGTTCTCGAACTACCAACCATCATATTTATTTCATTGATTTGCTCCCACATTGAAGTTTCACATTTGACAGATTTCACAGACTTTGGAGCATCCTTTGTTTTTATCTTCATTAAAGGGGGACACATCGAAATGGCATTTGAAAATGCAAATTCATGGACTTCAATCTTTAAGGTGATTTTACCACACACATCTAGTTGTGAAAATCTCTTAAACAATGCATCAATCTCAATCTCATATGCCAAAGCTAAGTCCCCACAAAAGTCACATGTATCATTTGAACTATGAATGGATAATATCTGTCAATGTACACAAATGGACATCAAGGGAATGAAGCCATATATACTGATAAATTCAACAAGTTTACAAGCACATGGTAGACTGTGAGTAACTCTAAGTGTACAACCACAATTAGAACTGTCAGTACCTACAGTGTTAACCCGTTTCAACTCATGGAAATGATGTCGTATGCTTCTCTTGATACAAAATCATGTAACTTCTTATATATCAGGGTATTGGCATGTGTTCAACCACATTTATCCTTTCTACAACACCTCTTGTTACATTGACTCTTGGCCTTTGTTTAATTTTAAATAAACTCTTAATTAATTTATTCGTGAAAATCCATGTTAAGTTTTTGCATGTACAACATCACTAGATAAAAGCAGAAATTAAAACATAAACACCATTGTGGAAGGAAACATAAATTTTTCATTAATTAAAAAATGTGTCGACATAGTTAAAAAAATACAACTAAAGGTACTCAGATCACTGAAAGACCACTAATCAACTCCCTCTAACAAAAGCATAACAAGTGACACTAACATGCTAATCCCCTCCCTCGGAATCAAGCTTGACAAGATGGCACTCATCACCCGTAGGAATAAAAGATAATCTAATCAGACACATCTACTTCTCAAGAATGACAAGAGCCTCCATGTATTGCTTGGCCTCACGTATGTCAAATACTCTAGGTGGAAAGGTTAACTCAGTTGTAACTAGCGATGCGCCTAACGATGGTAGGTTACAAATGATGAGACCTCCACGTTAGTGATGTCTACCATCGCCTTCATGGAAATACCACTATCAAGTCGGGTCAAACGATACTTCTTGATTCCATGTTGTAGGTTCCATCTATGCTTAAAAATAAAAGGGAATTGGGGTGAGATCATATTCTTTCGATGTCACCTCATGGAAAGAGTAGAGACATTTTATCACTCCAACACACAAACAAACAACATAGAATTGTACAAATATAAGATTAGTAGTGGGAACTCTAGAATAATCCAAGTCTCATCTTGTCCCCATCATCATCATCACATCATTCTCTTATCAGCATCATCGTATGGATCCATACACCTGGTTGATTAACCATCATCACAAATCCTTGGGAAGCGATGTGGAGTAAGTATATCTACCACTGTCACAATCATATACATGTGCAGTCAACACATACACTTGGTACCATGATACCAATACTAGCTGTCAATCAAACATACTCTCATTACATGTAAACAACAAAACGAAATCCTCGAAAGAGATATACCCTTTGCTCCATCATAAGTTGTCTTTGTATTTATTGGGATGTACCAGTTGGCACTAAGAGTCCCAAAACATATGGGAGCGACCTATCCGTTGAGATGTCACACACTCAATGTCTTCCACCCTTTAGACCTCTTGCTCGAGCTATTTATATCAACTTTTGGTATACCAAATCGTAGCTTCCTGCACCACATCCAAAACCTTCCACCTAACTTGGCTAATCCAAGTCTTTTAGGTTTTAAGGTTCATACTCGTGGATTAACAGTCAAGATCAACACACAAGGGTCATTCTCACCCTTTAACAACAATATATAAGATAAGGATATGGTACGCGAAACATCAACAATAATAATAAAAATAATAAGGATACACCATCACATTTCAAGACATAAATTCCATATCTAACAATAATGATGTAATCATTATATCACATGCTTCATGCTTCCTTGTAATTATATTAAGATTCTTATCTTATCATAATATTTTTTTAATATTCTTTTCTTAAAATAATTATAAAATCAACATAATAATAATAATAATAATAATAATAATAATAATTTTCTTATCAAAATAAAATTATAAGAATAATTCATATTTATATAATTACAAATAATTTGATAACTCAGTTATATTTAATTTATTTGTGAGATAGAAATAATCATTTATAACATCACTTTTTATATTTATGTGTAAATATAAATACACGTGACACATATATGATAACATAATAATGATTAATACTTTATTTTTATCTAATCCTTAAATCTGGTAAAACAATTTTTCTTATAAAATGAATTGAAGTATATAAATGTTACTTTATAATGACAACATTTCCTTTATAAAGTAAGGATAATATTAACTTTATCAACTTACATAATTCAAACACTTGTTTATAATAAAAGTTTCTCTTAAAATTTTGTAATAATAATGATCATAACTTTTATAAGTTTAATTTAGATAGAACTATAGAATTCCAAAACGTATTTTTCTTCATAAATTAAGTAAATAATGAACATTTACTTTCTTCAAATAAATACTATAATAATAATAATATATAAAACGATTATTCTCTTTTGCTGTACACATTTCATTTGACGTTTTTACCCATGAATTAATTATAAAATTATCATTTATTATTTTTTTCCATGTTCTCCAATAATATTAGGAATGGATATTTCGTTTTATTTTAAAAATTTACCCTTCAACTTATGGAAGGAATTACACGAAGCCACCAAGGCACCAAGAATAAATGCACTCAGATTTTATATCCAGATTTCTACAAAGTAATTGCACTTTATTATTTTTTTGGGAACTGCATATCCAACTGCATCATGTGGTACCAGTTGTTCCTTTATGTTTTATGTTCCTTTTTTCTCTTCAAACTAATCACATATTTAACTCTCATCTTCTTTCTTTCTTCTTCCACCCATTCACCATCACAATGACTCTCTTTTAACATGTATGTTTCAAATTTAGACTCTACTTAACACAAGCTTCCCAATTTGTCATAGTTTGTGTTTTATTTTAATTGTTTGTGTATGTATTGTGTTTTTTTCTAATATTTTATGTGCATTTCAGATTTATCAAAACTACATAACTTTAAAAAGATTCTTTAAGAAATTGATTAACAATCAAATTCAAAGGAATTTATTAAATTTTGGGTTAAGTTTGATTTTAAAGAAATTCATTTATTTTTTATTATTTTCTCTTCATCTTATTCTTTGCCCACTATAAAATCCTCCTATATATTGTCAACTTTCTTTTTATTTACTATTTACATAATTTTCTTTCTTTAACAGGTGATATAAATACTATAAAAAATTTAAATACTTAACAATAAAAAAAATAACAAGAAAAACATAAAGATAAAATACAAGAAATAGAAGATAAAGAATCATCATGGGATGAAGACAAAATGAATTATTTAAAAGACAAAGAAATAATAGAGAAAGCCTAAATAATATAATTAATTAATTATATTATTTGTCATATTATAATATGACAAATAATATGGATATCTTGATCTTTAAAATATAAATTTTATATTTATTTTTTTACTTTCAGTATCCATTTTAGATGTATATAATTTTATTTTTAAAATAAGCACATTCAAATGTATAATACATGAATGGATCTATCTTATTTTAATTAAAATTTTAAAACTTTCGCTTCCCTCTGCTTTTCTTTACTCTAAACCTGACACGACTAATTATACTAAGATGGATCTTTTCTAATGAATCATACATAACTAATTAATAAATTGTCATGAACATTTTCTAATGACAGGGAGCCTTCAATTGTCATGTTTCTGCGTATGAATTGAACATTATAGTATTGGGTTTCCAATACTCACACACCTAGTATGTCCCCTTGATTTAATTGTCATGCCTAATTGGAAGAAAAAAGAAAAGTAGCCACACTAAAATCAAATTATTAAATGAAAAATAATATATATAGATAAAATATATTTTTTTAACCTTTTAAGGATAAACATAGTAAACTAACTATTGTTATTTAGAAACAACAATATCTTTTTAAATTTAAGATTTCATATTATCCCACTATTTTCTTAGTTTTTCTTTAATAAATCAATATTACTTAAATATTGTCATTTTTTGTTTTTAAAATCTCAAACTATTGCACTACTTTCTTTAATTTTATTTTTATTCTGAAAATTTTGAAATGTTTTGTTCTTAAAGAAATATAAGAAATATTTTTCCAACAACAAAATAAATACATGAGAATACCTATGTTTTCTTTGTTTTCTCTCTTTAATTTATATACAACATAACACAATAGAAATATAAACACAAATATGTGATAAGGCTTGTATTTGTGCTAATAATAATTAGAATAAGTACATACTAACACTAGTAATCAAAGTTACACTCCACATAAAGATGGGTGAGGTCTTTTTAATTTCTCTTATGTTCATCTTGTTTATAGACATTCATACAAGTTCATGCAAATTCATCATGATCTTCATTCAAAATCAACACTTCAAACCATACAAATTAATAATAATATGAAATGAGAGAACCTTTAAGATTCATCTTTACACTCCCATAAAATAACATTTTTCCTCTCTCAGACTTGTGTCATTCTTCTACCACCACCACCAAAGAAGAACTTCAAACTTTATTCCTCTCTAACTTTTTCTCTACTTTCTCTAAAATTCTCTACTTATAGACTACTTGAGTAATAAGAGAATAAATATGATTAATGATGGATACTAAATAAGAGAACCCACAAGTCCTATGATTACTAAATCTTTAAACTATTATTAATCCTACCTTTTCATTTTATGATATCAAATTCTTATAATAATTCTATTCAGCCTTTTAACTAACTAATTATTCGCACAAAAAATAAATCTTCCGGAATTCTTTTTTTCTTCTTCTTTTAGAAACTGGTCAGTTTTATGTCCAGCACCCATTTTCTATTATTCACACCCCTGCAACACCTTATTTTGTTTTTATTATATAAGTCCAGAACTAATATATTTTTATTCTAGGCCCAACATAATAAACATATAATGTTACACATTTAAAAGCTAATTGCAAAAACTTGTAATCAAATAAAATATACTTATAAAAGAAGTCATACAACATCAATTCACACAAATACATTACTCAAAGAATTAATCATAATTTCTTGTGATAATAATTCTCTTTAAATCAAACAATATTTATTTTAGGAAATATTTAATTTCCTAAAATAAATCAATTCCTATAAAGTGAAAATTGGGATGTTACATTTTTCTAAAACAAAGTCTTAATAGTTGTATGCTACAAGTCAAGCATGTTACTCATTGTATCCCACAACTATACAAATCTCTTATGCTATCATGAAGAAACCTCTTCAATCTCTCATATGTGCCTTCAACCCTATTATGCAACAAAATGAAATGTAAAAAATTTTGCAATATTAAAAAATAATAAATATCAAAGTAATTAAGCAATTCAATGAATTTATGTACCTATTTGTTTTTATGTTTCTGAGATGCATGACCTAATCAACACATGCTTGTACTAATTTCTCCTTAAAAGGCGTCAACCATGTATTTTGGATATAGTCGACAAATACTTTTATAACGTATGCACCAGTTTAAAAAGTTTTTCAAACATTCATTATATGATTCTTCATTCGAATATTGTAGTAACAGTTTCCAAACATTCATGATATTTTGTCCCTCTTCAGCCTTATCTACATGGATTTTGCATTTTGCATTGATATTTTTTGTAATGTGGAATAATAGACATAACAAGTCGGTTGAAAAAAGAAACACAATCTCTAACGAATTTGTGAAATCAAGATTCCTATCGACAATAACTTGAGGCAACACATCATCTTTCAAAAATAATCTTTTCACCTTACTTAAAGCTCATTCAAAATTATCAATTATCTAAGAACTTAAATAAGAAATGGCAACAACAAAAGTCATGTTTGTTGAAGTGATATCAACAATTTCCAACAAATGGAAAACGATACTTTTTTCCTTGTAAGTTGTTCATAAATCAACATTATTGGAATTGAATTCAGGAGTTTGATTGAATCTGGATGTGCCCACAATATATCTATGGTGACATCTTCATTGTCTAATCGTCTAAACTAGTAAACATATTTGCTGCATTCTATCAACTTTATGAGAGGTTTATTTTGTTCTTGGATCCCTTTGGCTGCAATGATATTTATGACGTTCATTGTGTATGATTTTGATGGTGTCGACATTTGTCTAATCTTGATCTTTGATTGTCAACAAAATTTGACCAAGCTTTACCATGTTTTTGGTCAATTGATTAACTAGAGTTTTTTCTTCATTGCTTAAACGACCAGCATATGAATGATCAAATAATGTTGTCATCACTTTATGATTATGAAAACCACATTCTACTGTAAGTTTTAAATCTATGGTTCTCAAAAACCTCCCTTTTAATTTATAGGGTACCTACATTTTTTGGTTTCAGTACTCTTGTGCAATAACTTGTCTTTGTACTTTTTTTCCTCATTTTCGTAACCCAATATAACATTTTTTTTTACTTACTTTAGACTTTTGAATCAAAACCACAAACTTGTGCTCCTTTCCCACATGTTGAGTCCAATTCAACAAATCACCATGCTCTTGAAAAATCTAAAGAATCAAAAAAATTATTCAATAACAAAACACAGACATATAAAAGTCATAAAATACATATCATCAATCATGAAATAACTAAAATTGTCAGGATAGCTAGGTTGCGACAGCATATTAGTGTCATCACCACCCACATTTTCATCATTATCAATCCTCAAACCAATATCATTAGGCTCGATTCCATATAAAAAGTCGGTTGATAAAAGAAAGCTTGGCTTCTATCATGCATATTTTCTCATTCAGGTGGCATTGTAACCTCATCAAATATAAAATTATTCTAATCCATTGACCTACAAAATCAATAAAAAATAATTGGTTGTTTAAAAAAATTGTTTGGTGCATAATTTGTAACCCAACAGAATCATGATCTTGTGGTGTATGATTTTTTGTTATACAATAAAATTGCGATTCCGTTGGGTAACCTATAAAATTTCTGACTGTCAATTTCTCGGCAACTCATACACTATGACACATCACAAGGTGACACTTCACTCAATATTCTTGTTGGTCAAAACCATTCGTAGGTAACTCTTTTTGAGACATCGATAATGTTCTTCGACTGCTTTTAGGAGCAATGATTGTTCTCACAAATTAATACGAGACTTTTTAGTGTGTTTTATCTTTACTCACACTTTTTGAAAAACTTTCCAAATGACCACTCATTCCATAATTACCAGCTAAAGCACACTTAATTGTGGGCATGATTCTCGCCATCAAACTTGAAGCTCCTAATTGTAGCTTATGCATCAAATGGCCAATTGGCGTGCTTTTATTGAGTTGGGATGCAGTCCAAACACGGGCTTTGGATATTTATTGAGTAAACTACAATTTTGATACTAACAAAGTCTAATTTTATTGATTAAACAGAGTACTGAATTATTATAAATTTTTAAATATTATTTTTAATTTTTATAAATAAAAAACAGCTATTTTAATTCATGAAAGTGTAATATATTTATAATAATTTATAATTAAATAATGATATAAAATTACATCAACGAGACAAGAAAAAGGATGGCAAGGCGGCTTTCTACTCTAGAACACGCGTTTTCCAATTGTTGTTAAATGGTGATGTCTTTTTCAACAAAAGCGTAGAAACAAAACAAAAATTGAATGCACACTAAAAAAAAAAAAAAGGGATGCAATCATGTCTGATGAATAAATGTGAATATTTTTCTTATACCAAAGAATATCCACCAAAGAAAACTAAAAATATCAGGACTTTTATTACAACTAATATCATTTACTTTTATTAATCCAAACATAATAGTTTAGTGCCTTACTTTTTTCATTAAAAGAGACTGACTCTGAAACAAAAATTATTTTAGGCTAAAAGAAAATATTAGATGAATATAAAAATTAAAAAAATGGCGTATGTTTATATCGTTAATATATATATATATATATATATATATATATATATATATATATGGACTACAGGACTTAATGATTTCTTAAAACTTAAATACAACTAGTTAAGAATAAGAAACTAATTTCTCAATATGCGATGCGCGAATATCTATTTATAGAATTGACAACTTCACATCTATAGTAGATATTTTTTTCATGCACATAAACATACTTTTACAATAATGAATTAGCTCGGTGGTGTCAGACAAGTTAATGTTTTTTTTTTATCAAATTATTATAATTTGTCCAAACAAATTAATGTAATTTTCTGTCAAAATATTATAATTTACCATTTTTTGGTGCAAAGGATTTTTTTTAATGAAACATGACTTCATTCTCATCATCAGAATCATGAGTCACCTTATCTTATCATCACCGATACAATGGATAGAAAGATAGATAATAGTTATTGAGGTTGTCTGTCAAATAATATTGAGGTTGTCCCATGCATCGACTTTAAAGTTTAAAGTAATGCCACGCCCTATCTTTTATTTGATTTTTCTTTCGAGAACACCAATATTTCGATGCAAAACTCATTGGATCAGTTCACTTTTAATAAACGTAATGTTAATTAGAATATTTACAAAAAATTATGTAAAAAGTAAGACAATAAATAACCATTGTATTTATAAGAGGTCTATATCATTACTCCATATATACCTAGTATTCGGCTTTTGTACATGGTGAAATTATTTTATAAATTACTAAAATTGGTAGATTTTAAAAGATTACGGAAATAGATATATTGTGCTTCTAAAAACGATTTCAACATGTAGAAATAATAATTTCAAAACGATTTTACTTGTTTGGTTTTAGTTTTTTTTTTTAATTTTAACGATTAAGAAATCGTCACAAATTGCTCCTTTAGCCACCACAAATTGATTCATTACATAAGAAACAAAAAATTTGTGGTGGTTTTACCGCTACAATTTTACATTTTCTTTATAAAAAAACAAAAATTGGAAAAGTGAAATCATCCTTGGAAGTACAATTTCTTCATGTTGAAATCTACCCATTTTGATAATTTATGGAAAAAGAATTACACCAATTTAATATAAAAACCCCTAATATTCTCTTTGTAATTATCTTGTGGTATATATATCATATAAAAAGATTGTGAGAATGAAAATGATCAATCTTAATTGATATATTAAAATGTAAGGTTAAGATTAAAATAGAAAATTAAATATCTTAAAAGATTTAATTTATGTCAAGATTAAAATATTTTAAATTTAAATTAAAATTTCATTTAATCATAAAATTTACCAAATAGGAAATCAAATATGTTTATGTTCTTTATTGAAAAAAATTAATTTATGTCAAGATTATCATCACAACAACTATCATTGTTATCACCACCTTCGCCGCCATAACCATCGTTGTTGATGCTGTTGTTGCCACCATCACCGGTGACAATGGTGGTGGTAATAACAATGGTGAAGGTCACGGCGACAGTGACAATAATGATAGTATCTGCAATAGTGGTCATGATAATGACAATGAAGATCATGACGACAGGGATGGTAACGGTTGACAACAATAGTGATGATTAATGATGATAGTGATAACATTGGCGATTATGGTGGTGATAGATTAATTAAGATATTTTATGGAGTGATGATGTGTTAATTAAGATATTTTAGAAAGTGATAATTAAGATGTTTATAAATTTATTTGTTGTTTAGTTAATCTTTTAGAGATTTGATAATGTATTAAATTTTAATTTTAATCTAATAATTATTATTAGTTGTTCTCACATTGTTATATAAGATAATGTTCCTGACAAGAAAAAAAAATTAAAAATACACAATATTTGAATACCTAACAAAGATTCATTATCAGATAAGTTATATAAATCCCAATAATTAAGTCCCTAGAATTAAACTTGCGGCAAGGGACTAAAATTAGACTAGCGAAGAGTTTGAAAATGAATTTTACTTAATGCTAAAATTTGAAAAAAGATTATTTTTTTAAGAAATATACTGAATTTGCTTTCTAAAAAAAGCAAAGAAAAAAAATATTTTTTTTAAGCAATAACAGTTTAAACAAACACTGCTTATTTAATTTGAAAATATTCCTTTTTAACAAATAAATTTAAATAATCGATAATATGTTTTAAAAAGTTGTGAAGAAATGTAGAAAAGAAAGTCAAAATAACATGTTAATCTTACTTGTGAGAACCGTGACCTTTATTAATTTTGCTCCACGTAACAATATGAATTTATGCTTTGAATATTCGGAAGGCATAACGCATAAGTCTATCTCAACCTTGATCACTGAAGGTTACAATGTTCATCAAGAAAGACGACGATTATTAGAATCGAGAAACTAGTATTTATTCATACTATAACGTTATATACCTTCCTCAAAAGCCAAAAAACAACACTAATGAAAAAAATCACCCACAACACAGTTACACACAGCTTGCAACTTATCAAAAAAATGTTATTTTAACAATACATTCTCATAAAACATTTTTTTTTCTTATTTCTCTTTTCGTCACATCACCGATCTCATTTTAAACTTGTCTTTTATTTTTATTCCTTTTTTTGTTGTGAGAATGTTGTTAAAATAGCACTACTCTTAACCCCAAACAGAATTTCTTACTACTGGCAGGTATATCACTACCAAAAGAAACTCCACCCAAGCAACAAAATCATTCACCAACCTACAATTCTTTAGATTCAATTATTTCAATGCCCTCCAATTTTCTATCTCAAACACTTTAATTTAATCCCTGTATAAGCCAGGTTCAAATGCCTTATCTCATAGCATCTCTTTAAAGTTAAAGCCTCAGCAATACATTCTCCAGAAACACCCTCACTATTGTAAACTGGGGCAAATGGAAACAATACATTGCTGATACATTCATCATATCTTCTCATAACTATCTATAGTCTTCAAAAACCCTCACTTCTCAAGTTTTCAAACAACATCAATTGGGAAAGATGGAATTTAACAAAGTAAAATGAACTACACCAGTTTCCATTTCTTGACTATCCACAACATATAGCACAACATTAACAACCATTAACAATTCATAATAACAAGTATTATTAGTGAAAGTTTAGAGTGTTAGACCTCTACTCCTTTATATGCAAAATGCAAGAAAAACAATTCTACTATATTTTAAAAGAAATATTTTCAACAGTTTAAAAGTATATATTTAATGACTGGTAATGAACTCGCATGTATATGTTGATTGGTAAGTATACTAGATAATTATCATCACCTAATTTAGTTAGTTTGAATCTATGCAGAAATTAGATTAAAAAGCACCAAACAGTTGAATTTTATTTCATGTAGGATTCGTTTAGTAGAGAAGATGGAAATAGAAGGATTTTTTAATTAAAGTAGAGTGTAGGATGTGTGGGTCCCACACAATTTCCCTTCCATTTCTCTCTTCACCCACCCTATTTCTCTCCTACCAAACACACCAATAGGCTGCCGCACCAGGGTGATATATGCAAATCAATAAAAATGCACATGAGAAAAGAATGACTGATAAAAAAACCACCAAACAGTAACAAGAATAATCTCCAATCTTCAGAATGAAATGAAAAACAGTGTATTAATCTCACCATAGGATGAAATGAGATACCCAAGTATCAATAACATAAAAGAAATCAACAGGAAATACTCAAGGAACCTACTGTTTCCTTGCCCAAGCCTAAAGCTGAATTTCTTAATGACTAATTGCCTACCTCCCCTTGACTCCTCAATCTCTCTATAACAGAATCCTCTCTAGTATCTACCTCTGGATTCTTCGCCACCTTTTCCCCTCCTAGAATATACTTTTAACCCCCTTAGTTTCATAGTTCACCTGCTGAACCGATAATATTTCCTTGTCCTTAAAATTATTGAAATCAAGGGTCTCATCAAACTGCTACAGATCAAACCACTGGTGTAGTGTTTTACCATATTTTAGTTATCTACAATATAAACAGAACTAACAAGAAGCAAGAATGGCTGCCAGAGAAAACAAATTGTAGTGTCTAAAACAGAAATTTCAGCTCTAAACCCTAAACCAAGTACCGAATTGCTCTAAACCAAGAAAGAACTATTGTGTTCTAACTCTCCATGTAAAGAGTGCCCTCCATGCACATCCCAAAATGCATTTATGTGCTATAACAGCCGTTACAGATGCTGGATCACAACAATATGTATATATTTTCAAAGCATGGTTATGATAAGTTGCTAGCTACTGTCTAATCAATTAATCAAAGCATGGAATCTACACATTGAAACTTTCAATGTCTTTGTATATCAACATGTGAGATGGAAAGGAAAAGCTTTTACAAGTCCAAAGCTTCCAAAAACCAGAGCAAAAATGCCTCCAATAGACAAGGATCTACTTTAAACATTTCATTTCATTCAATATATAATTTACTGGAAAGAGATTGTTGTAACATCCATAAGCAGTTTTAACAACAGAACTAAAAAAAGTGAACAAAAGCAGTTTATTTGACCACCTAAACAGGGCAACAGGAAAGGGGTTGGAGAAAAGCCAAAATGCTAACACAAGCCATTGTCCTAACCATCCATTTTCAGAATAGCAACCTAAGCCATGACTGTGGATATTCAACAGTCAACACTATCCACAAGAAATATGTCAGGCATCATTAAACATTTGCTACCTAATGCCCTCTTTCAAATCCAATGCGAGTCCTACCTGAACCTCCCTCATTACCATCCCGCATCGATGATCCAGCACTTGCCCTCATAGTCCCTCCACCACCCACTTTCTCCATGGCCTTCTTACCCTTCTTCACCTCAGTCAAGAACTGATCCAAACCAAATGGATCAGCCTCCTCATTCTCAAACTCAACCGGCCGATCCCTTGGACCAGCCCTCTCAGAAGCCCCAGAAAACCCTTTATCGGGCTTAAACCTATCAGTCTTCATAATCTTCTCCAACTGCTCATCCGCACCTCCATAAGTCTCATCATCAATATTCTTCTTCGGCCTATACAATGTGGAAAGTGTGGGCTGCGCAGTAAACAACCCATGCTCATACACATTGTACTGATCATCAGTGGCAAACCCAGACGCAATTCCCTTATCCTGGTTAAACAGCCTCTCATCATACATAACCTCAGTACCCGGCTTGGTAGAAGCCATACCAAGAGCAACTTTTTCACTGATATCACGATCCCTATCGCGCGTAATCTTGCTCCTCTTCCCCATAGCAGCATCCTTAGCCTCCAATCTTCTCTCCCTCTCCCTCTCCTTCCTCCTCTCCTCGCGAATTTTCTCACGCTGCATCCTCTCCTCCCTCTCATCTCTACTCTCCTTCACAAAACTCCTCTCCCTCTCCCTCTCCCTCGGATTCTCCTTCTCATGATCATAATCAATTCTCATATCCTCCTCATCCACAGGCACAGACGGTGGTGCCGCTGGTACAACCCCAATTCTCTCCCCTCCAATTCTCTCCGACCGCGCCTTCTGTGCCAATGCCCTCAACTCCTGCTCCTTCCTCTCCTTCTCCTTCAACATCATCTCCTTCTGCACCTTAGACCTCATTGCAACCGCCTCTCTCGCCTTCTGCTCCGCCACATACAGCGCCTCCGATAATTTCGCAAAATTGTCATTAATCTGAACCTCTTGAAGGCCTCTCCCATCAGCAGCAAGCCTCTTATCAAGAGGAATAGTATAACCCTTCGGATTCTTCCAATTCGAAATACAGGGAGGAATCTTCCAATCCTGCTGATCCTTCACCGTCACAGGCCGCGGCGGCGAGTGCATCACCGGCACCGGCGGAGACCCCGACGCCTTGGGAACACGCTTGTGCTTGAACTTCGGAGGCTCAAGAGGATCCACCGCCATCTCAACCATCCTAATAACCCTCTCCTTAGCACCCGAATTGAACGCCGCGGATTGCTGTGAGGGTTTGTATTTTATATACTTCGCATCGGTGTTCTGCTTCGGAACGTTCTTCGGTTGCGCAGCGCTTAACCTAACGTTCACAATTTTCTCCAAAGCGGCCTTGGTCTCCTGCATCGTTTCCTCGATCTGTTTCTGCGTTTCGTCGTCGGAAACGTCGTCGTCTTCTTCGTCGTTCTTAAGAAACTTAGGAATGAGATCCTTCTGCTGCGTGTAGACAATTTTTCGCGCGTTCTCGTTTTGCTTCACGATGGCATCATAGGCGACGTTGCCGTTAGCGTCGACGGTGACAGGAAGGATTTTGGATCCAGGTTTGGCGCCGGACTTTTCTCTTCCCATGTCGAGAGGATACTGTGCCACGTGGATCTCCGGGAACGCGCCGCCGTCGCCGAAGTCTTCAATTCTCCGGGGGACGAAACCGGCGCGCTTCAGGTAGGGCGGAACGGGCTTCTGCTTGGCGGCGGCGGTGGCGGCGGATTTCTCCTCCTCCTCCGAGGAGAAACGCTGCTTGAACCATGGATCGTTGGTGTGGTCGTAGTAGGCAGTGGAGGAGGATTTCGCAGGAGGAAGAAGCTCTTTGAGAGTGGCCATGGTGATTCTGTGGAAATTCAGAAATCGAAAACCATAGAAGGATAACCTAATTTGATTTCAGAGGGAAAAAGAAAAACCCTAGACGGTGATCTTGGGAGGATGGGAACATTAGTTTTTTAAGTGTTTATTTTAGGTAAAATTATAGGCAAATTTACTCAAGGGGGTTGCTTTTGAAAACTATTTACGGATGAGGGTTTCTTTTAAAACAAATTATCGGGGGGTCACTTCTGGACGTTGGTGCCGCCATTGACACTGACAGGAAGCTTGAACTGCAAGTGGCAATGGCGGGATAGGCTGACTAGGAGAGAGGGGGAGAGGGGGTACCGCCAATAGCAATGGCGGGATAGGGGGAGAGAGGGGGTACCGCCAGTGGCTTCTGCGGGATAGGGGGAGAGAGGGGGTACCGCCAATGGCTTCTGCGGGATAGGCTTGATGGGACTGCACCTAAGGTTCACGTGTTCAGGCTTTCACGTCTGTGTTTCAGTTCTGAAAAGCCTAAGCCTGCACCTAGGGTTCACGTTGAAGGCTTTCACAGTCTGCACCTTGCAATGTTTAGTTTTCAGTTCTGAAAAGCCTATACTATATAGCATGTGAACGTTAAAAATTTTTGAACGTTGAGGTTTAAGTTTTCAGCTATAAAAAAAATGAACTCATTCTTTACGCTTACACAGCTTAGTGAGTTTGCTTTCTCTTTCTTTCTTCTTGAGTGTGAGAGATTATTGTGTTTGTGTTGTGCTTGCTGTGCTGTGCTTTCATCCTTCAAGTGCCCTTAAATTCCTGGTAAGTATTTTCAAAGTAAATATGTTAATATATATTATAAGTTTAAGTTAGTTAGTATTAGTATTAACAAAAATTCTAAGTTAGTTAGTATGTAAATAGTAGGTTAGTTATTATTAACAAAAGTTCTAAGTTTAAATTAGTTCGTATGAGTAGCTATTGTGTTATTATTTTTTACTTATTAATAGATATTCCAATGTTAGATTAGTTAGTATGAAAATATTATTTGGTTAGTTAGAATTAAAATTTTATTTGGTTATTGTTATTGTATATATTGTTAGATGTTATTTGGTTATTGTATATAATATTTTAGTATTAGTAGTAATTACAGCATAGCATAGAATATTATTATTAATTTTTTTTATCAAAGAATGAGAATTTTATTATCAATTCTAGAAATATCTGTAAAATAAAATATATTCTAACTCAAGAAATATAAAGTTTTCTAAAATAATTATTCTTTCTTATCAACTTGTTTCAATTATTTTTCTAAATTTATTTTATTTGTATACTACATATGTTGTATAGAATCTAAATTAATTGTATTCTTAATTATTCGTAGAATTAAAATATATGATGTACTTTTGCAGGGGGGTTGACAAACTAATTATTCTTATGAGTTTTAAATAAGAAATTATTTTATAACTTAATCTCTCCTCAAAAAATTGTATGAGTAAGTATAATTGAAAAGAATATTATATATTTGTTTAGTTAGTATAAAAATATTACGTGTATATATATTTAGTTGTTGTATATATTCTTAAATTTTATATATGTGATATTAGCTTTTGTAGTATTAGGTATATATTTAGACGGATGATAGTTTAGTCTAATAAATATATATACATGCATGATACTTTAGGATGACATACATAATATTAGATTTTTTAGTATTAGGCACAAGTTAATATTAGCTTTAGATATATATTTATAAATTTTAGACACACGTAAATTTTTAGTTTTTGTAATATTAAATATTTGACACTTAAATAAATAATTGTAATATTAGACACTTGACACACGTAAATTTATCTTTTTAGTATTATAATTTTGTATTTTAAATAAATGAGTTGATAATTTAATATTATTTGAGTTAATTATTTTTTAGTTAGAATGGTATATATATTATTTGTTAGTTTTAATTTATACGTTAATATTATTTGTTTTAGAAAATTTACGTGATTAAATATATGATACATTGTACATTATTATTATTTTTGTATATATATTATTGAAATGATTTTTTGCATTTTAATATTTGTTTGTATTATAAATAATTTGTTAGTCCATATTTTATTCAATTATTTATTTGTTAATTGTAGAAAAAAAAATTACTAATAAATTAAAGTTTTCTTCACATGTATTTTAATTTATGTATAGAATATATTAAAAATTGGCCAATTTGATTTTTTACAAATTTATTGTTATATATTTAAAGTTTACTAATAAATTAAAGTTTTCTTCACATGTATTATATTTTATTTTGCAGTAGCAATGACATCTTCATCATCATCTTCATCACATATTAACATTAAATCTGGCCCCATCCATACTAATGTATTATGGATGCAACCTAAACATGTTTCAGAACATGTTTGGAATGGGTAAGAAGAAAGGAAATTACATATCAGACGAGTTGTCTCCACGTATCAAGGGAAAGAACAAAGTCCAGAACAAATTTTTCCTTTTCTTCAACAATCTGGTTTCGGGTGGATTATCAAGATGGGATACTTAAAAATAAATGTCTCACTAATTAGTGCTCTGATAGAAAGATGGAGGCCGAAAACACATACGTTTCACATGAGATGCAGAGAGTGTACTATCACTCTACAAGACGTCTCTGTGTTGTTAGGTATAAGTGTGGATGGTTTACCATTAATCGGTCCAACAAATCTTGATTGGGCTGATTTATGTGAGGAATTATTGGGAGTCAGACCACAAGAAGGTGAAATTAAAGGTAGTGTGGTTAAATTAAGTTGGTTGGCTCACCATTTTGATCAAATTAATAATGACGACGACGAAGAACAAGTACGAAGGTTTGCCCGTGCATGGATACTGAGATTTATTGAAGGTGTCTTGTTCGTTGACAAAACCAATAACAGAGTTTCACTAAGGTACCTTCAATTTTTACGTGACTTTGAAGAATGTAGCAGATATGCATGGGGAGCTGCTGTACTTGGTTTTCTATACAGAGAGATGTGCAGTGCCACCGATTATAAAACTAAATCAGTCGGAGGTATGCACATCTTACTACAATTGTGGGCATGGGAACGATGTCCAACCTTGGCTCCAAAGAGGACTCCTTCCCAAATAGAAAATATACCACTAGGGCACAGGTCAGTCATTTTTAACAGCGTCTTTCATTTCAATAGAATAAATGGTTTTAGGGTATATTAAATTTTATTCTTTGTAGGTGGCTGCGACGTGGAAACCAACATATCGGCAATGATGATGTGAAAGTTTTTTGTCGCAAGTTGGATATTATGAAACGTCATGAGGTAAGAACCATGCTACTGTATTTGTAAAATACAAAATTATATGTCTTATTTTACTACAATGTTCACAACTATGTTGTTATATGCAGTTTGTGTGGGAGCCTTACCCATCAACCGTTATATCATTGTTGCCTCCCTTTTGTTTAGTCGGAAGTCTCGCGTGGTACGCGGTGGTGCCACTAATTTGTCTTCAAGTTATTGAGTGGCACCAACCGGACAGAGTGTTGAGACAATTTGGGATGCAACAACCAGTTCCAGAGTCTCCTTCACAACCCTTAAACATTCATGGCATAACATTAAAAGGGAAACATGACGAAAATTGGGGGCAATTGTTCGCCCCAATGATTCAGCAGTGGAATAATCGCCATGCATTTAGGGTCGACGCTTATCCCCGACAAGAAGGCCTATTGAGTTTTAACTCGGACTACATGGTCTGGTATAGGCGAAAGACAAAGATGTTTGTTGACCCAGAAAATGCAAAGACGGCTACATTGGTATTTTTTAATTTTTTTCAAATTTTAACTTGAACTTTTATTTAATGATGGCCATTAATTTTCTTACCCTTATAAATGCAGGCTGAAGTTGCGGAGACATTACAATACATGGTGTCTCCTCAAGGGAGGAATACATGGACAATTGATGATCTCGTGCCTTATGTGGAAAAAATTACAATTTTATCCGAAGAGCAAGAGAGAGTCACTGAGCCAGTGTCACATGGTCCCGCATCAGAGCGTCAATTTCCCGCACAACAGTTTCACATGCTTCAGTCAAGTATTGAAACTCAGGGGATAGACAGAAGAAGGGACACTGTTGAAGCGGAAGAATATTCCCAACAAATGGCGGAGCATGGCCATGGAATGTATTACACGCCACAAACATTTGCTGAGTATCTCACACAGATGTATCAGTATCCTTTTCAGGGTCATCACACTGATACTTCTGCAAGCCAACAATCGTTCGGTGGTTTTGCGGAAACACAAGCTCATTTTTCATGGCCCACAATGACCCCTTCACAGCAATATCATGGCCCAATTCCAACACCTAATGCCCCGTTAGGAACACAATGGAATGTACCGGGACAAATACCTAATACGGGTGACTTATTCGGTGTTGATTTGCGTCACGCATTTTCTGCGGAGGCTGACGAAGAAGAAGCGGGGAGGCATTGGGGCAGAAGAAATCCTTATCGTCAAGCACGAAGATGAGATCGACCATGTGGTACATCCTCACGACATCAAGGACACCAAAATGAATGATTTGCATGTCTCCATTTATTAAGGCTTTGTTGTATATTTGTAATTTGACATTCATGGCGTAATGTATGATATTCAGTTTATTAAGGCTTACTTATGGATAGAATTTATGTCGCGTATCAAACTATAATAATCAATGAACCCTAAACCAAATAACAAAGGTAGCCAAAAGGAAAAAACTAATGTTTCTAAGTAACGATGAACTTCAATGTGAACTAAACCCTAACCCATAAAACATAAAAAGTAACACATAACCCTTAAAATAGAAAAACTAACCCTAACCCGTAAAATATAAGCACTTAGCCCTAAATTGTTATGAACTAAACCCTAACCCAAAAATAAAAAACCTAACCCTAACCCCTAAAAATTAGCCCTGACCCTAAAATGTTCAGAACTAAACCCTAACCCTAAAATAGAAAAACCTAACCCTAACCCCTAAAAATTAGCCCTAACCCTAAATGTTCAGAACTAAACCCTAACCCTAAAATAGAAAAACCTAACCCTAACCCCTAAACATTATACCTAAGCCAAAAATGTTCAGAACTAAACCCTAAACCCTAAAATAAAAAACATAACCCTAACCCCTAAAAATGAGCCCTAACCCTAAAATTTTCATAGCTAAACCCTAACCCTAAAATAAAAAAACTAATCCTAACCCTAAAAAATAAGAACTAAACCCTTACCCTTAAAAAAAGTAATTTTATTTCAACTTCTAAATGTAATTTTATTTCATTAGAAGTACACATTCAAAATTTTATTTCAACTTCTAAATGTAATTTTATTTCCCTAAAAAATAAGAACTAAACCCTAACCCTTAAAATAAAAAACCTAACCCTAACCCCTAAATAAAAAAATTAACCCCAACCCTAAAATAAAAAAACATAGCCCCAACCCCTAACAAATAAGAACTAAACCCTAACCCCTAAAAAATAAGAACTAACCCTAACCCTTCAAATAAAAAACTTAACCCTAACCCCTAAAATAAAAAAACATAGCCCCGACCCCTAACAAATAAGAACTGAACCCTAACCCCTAAAAAATAAGAACTAACCCTAACCCTTCAAATAAAAAACTTAACCCTAACCCCTAAAATAAAAAACATAGCCCCAACCCCTAACAAATAAGAACTGAACCCTAACCCCTAAAAAATAAGAACTAACCCTAACCCTTCAAATAAAAAACTTAACCCTAACCCGTAAAATAAAAAAATTACCCCTAAACCCTAAAATAAAAAAACTTAGCCCTAACCCCTACAAAATAAGCACTCAACCCTAACCCCTCATAATTAAGAACTAAACCCTAACCCCTCATAATTAAGAACTAAACCCTAACACTTCAACTAAAAACTTAGCTCTAACCCCTACAAAATAAGCACACAACCCTAACCCCTCAAAATTAAGAACTAAACCCTAACACTTATAAAAAAGTTAGCCCTAACCACTAAAATAAAAAAACAGTAACCCTAAACCCTAAAATAAAAAGAACTTAACACTAACCCCTAAAAAATAAGCACTAAACCCTAAAATAAAAAATAAGAACTAAACCCTAACCCCTAAAAAACTTAGCCCTAACCCCTAACAAATAAGAACTAACCCCTAACCCCTAAAAAAATAAGAACTAACCCTAACCCTTCAAATAAAAAAATTAACCCCAACCCTAAAATAAAAAAAACTTAGCCCTAACCCCTAACAAATAAGAACTAACCCCTAACCCCTAAAAAATAAGAACTAACCCTAACCCTTCAAATAAAAAAATTAACCCCAACCCTAAAATAAAAAAACTTAGCCCTAACCCCTAACAAATAAGAACTAACCCCTAAAAAATAAGAACTAACCCTAACCCTTAAAATAAAAAAACTTAGCCCTACCCCTACCCCTAAAATAAAAAAACTAAACCCTAACCCTTAAAATAAAAAAACTAAACCCTAACCCTTAAAATAAAAAAACTAAACCCTAACACTTAAAACATAAAGCGTAAACCCTAACCCCATAGTTCTAAACACTAAAACCTAAGGCTTAGACCCTAAACACTAAACAAAAATACTTAGACACTAAACCATAATGACTAAGTCCATAGTTTGTCATTGTAGATAGTTAAAAAAAACTAAGGTAGACAAAATACTTAGACACTAACGTTTCTAACTAACGATCAACACCAATGTCACTCAACCTCGATTGATCCACTCCATTTATTTCAACTTCTAAATGTTATTTTATTTCATTAGAAGCACACATTCAACAAAAAGTAACTGACGATTTCATTGAAGACCAACAAGTAAATACATTGAACAAAACCTAAAGCAATACAAGTCAGTCATGTAACATACATAAATCAATTAAATGAATTACTCCCACGGCCAGATTGCATTGGACATCGGTGCCTATTGTGCCCTTCAGCTCCACATCTACTACATTTTTGTCGGTGGTCAGATGGTTCGACACAATCCATCTCATTCCTTATCCTTGTTGATTTTGGCCGACCTTTCGCACGAATTGTAGTTGGGTCAGGGATTAGTGCCCATGCCTCATCAGAAGGACGAATTGCCGCTTCATTCACAAGAGGCCACCACTGTGCGGAGTATGCTTTTAAGATGTGCTCATTGGTGTAAACAACATCTATATATTGGTAGTAGTTCATGCTCACGTAACCACAAGCTGCAATAATGTGTGAACATGGATAGTGAAGCGCAGAATACCTTCCGCATTGACAATAATGACCATTCAAGTTAACTGCCCATTTTTGTCCGCCACGTTGCGTAATAGGATTGAAGGTCTCCTCTACTTCAAACCTTGTCGAGTGGATATCATACACGGGAACGATGTGCGAACAAGCTTGTTCTTGATTTTTCCTAAGTTCTGTAACAAGCTTAGAACAATAAACTTGGCCTTCTCTTAATTGTCTTTGGGCTTGGCGACCACGATCAACAAAGTACTTTCGGCACCTACTATATGTTGACTTGACCAACGCTGTTATTGGAATGCTGCGACAATCTTTCAACACCTTATTCACACATTCTGATAGGTTGGTTGTCATGTGACCATATCGTCATCCAGATGTATCGTAAGTCATGCTCCATTTTTCCTTTGAAATGCGATCAATCCATCTTGCTATGGCTGGACTCAGTTGACGAAATTTTTCTAAGTTTTGATCAAACACATGCTTGCAAGGAGTGTACGCTGCATCAAATTTGTTATCATCAAAAGTTGTACGTAGACATCAAACTCAAATTAAATTAATGTATAAAATAAACCTTACCCAATTTCTTGAACATCTCTTTTTGTTTCGCGTTGTTGAATTTGCGATTGAAATTGCTAGCTATGTGTCGGACGCAGTACACATGATATCCGTGGGGAGGTTGCCAACCAAGATATTCGTTAGCAACAACAGACTTTATACTCGCGTGACGATCAGATATTAGACAAATTCCATTCTTATCTGTGACGTGTTCACGCAAGTGGGCCAAAAACCATGACCATGCTGTTAGCGTCTCGCCTTCGACCACGGCGAATGCTAGAGGAAGAACACCACCATTTCCATCTTGCGATGTGGCCATTAACAGGGTCCTACGGTATTTGTCGTATAAATGTGTGCCGTCAACTTGTATGATTGGCTTACAGTACTTAAAAGCCTCTTTGCATTGACCAAATGTCCAAAATACTCGATGAAACTGACGATGTTCGCGACTTACCCTATTACCAACAATAAAATCGTCATGTAGTATTTGAAAGTAAGAGCCGGGAGAATGATTTTGCATGTGTGTTAGCCATGACGAGAGTTTCGCATACGACTCTTCCCAATTGCCATATTCAATTGCAATCGCCTTTTGTTTGGCCATCCATGCTTTTCTGTATGAAATCTTATAGGAAAATTCACTATTTATCCTTTCTTGAATCAAAGAAATTTTTATTGATGGATCTTCTCTGATCATGCCTGTAATTTAAATAATAAAATCAAATTACAAATTAAAATAACAAATAACACAAAAGTAGGATAATATGAACATAAAAAACGTACCTACTACGCAAGTTGCAATTAAATTTGAATCAAGCTTCTCATGGTCTTGTGTCATAGTCATATTTAGACATGTGTGCGGTCCACCCCAATGTGCCACTTTCCATGCATCAGTTTTTTTGGATAAAATTGCCCTCATATAAAAAGGGCAAGGAGACTTTTCGGTGTTGTTGGGGTAACAAACGATATATTTGTGTGATTTCGTTTCAACAACCTTAAAAGTTTGATGCACCTTCATCACATATTGTT
This sequence comes from Glycine max, assembly GCF_000004515.6. Taxonomy (NCBI): domain Eukaryota; kingdom Viridiplantae; phylum Streptophyta; class Magnoliopsida; order Fabales; family Fabaceae; genus Glycine; species Glycine max. The sequence continues at coordinate 7,934,034 of NC_038252.2, read as the reverse complement.
TCAGTGCATTTTTGACCGCATCTTTACTGTCAAAATCCATGCCAACATATAATTTTTGTCCAACATTAAAAGTCGTTGGCATGTCCAGACCACAAATGTCCTCCTTGTCCGGATGACTCCAATTGATATTATTATAATGCATAGCATCATTCCAAAATGGATTTTGAATTTGTGGTACACCTAATAATTTAAAAAAAAATCATGTCAACAAACTACTCCTATTTAGTTACCATTAAATACAATTCTCATAAAAAGATAGATGTATTCAACTAATTTTGTATTTCACAAACATTTACCTTCGCTTGGGTGAACAATTGAAACTGGTTCAACGATGTCAATGACTTCATCGTCTGTATCAGATATTTCATCATCACTATCATCTTCATCGAAAGACTCTTCAACGTATGAGTTAGATGCAAGGTAATCATCATCATCATCATCTTCATCATCATGTAAATTGCTTATATTTCTTGGCAGTTCCGACTCATGATGAGATACATTACGTCCACATGACGTAACAGAATTTGCAGCATGAAACATCGAACCACCAGCAACATCCTTTTCTACGTACAATTCCAGAACTGACATTTGTTGTTGTTGTTGAAAACTTTCGATCATAGTTTCAACATCTTCGTCATCACAAATTTGCAACGCAACATATTTTCCTGAAACTAAAAATCTACAACTTATAGTAGAAATAATTTCATTATTTTCTAACTTTACCTTATCTCCAATTTTTTTTTCAAAGCATTGAAACTAATTCCGTGTTTAATCTGAATGACCTTTTTACTGCCTTCAAATATTACACCATCATTGTCTTCATATACTCTTCCATTGAAATACAACACTGTAATAATTGAATTCATGATATACCTACATCATCAAAATTAAAAATAATTAATCATAACAATAGTAGTTTTAAAATAAATAATTACTCATACTAATTTTATAATAAAAATTCTAATTAAAAAAATTAATTCACTTAAACTTTAGCTTCAAATATTAGTCTAACAAATAAAATCATTACTTCAATTAAATATAAAATATTTATTTGCTTCCTCTATTAAACTTAAACTACACATTCATACTTTATTCTAAAAAAAAGTACTCTAATTAAATAATTTATGGAAAATTCCTCAACTTCAAAAAAATTCCAAACAGACATAAAATGGAAGGGTTATAAATGAAAGGATTACACTTAAAAAAATTTCAGACGGCACATGGCCAACACGCCTAGGCGCCCCAATATTTGTATCTTCGAAGTCATTTTTCAGTACTAATTAACGAGAACAACTTAGTTTACTTAACTCAAATGACATATATTCTGTAATGAAGAATATATCATATATATACATATGAGAAAATTAGTAGGAAAGTATACTGTCTATATATAGGAGTGGAGGAGACAGACAAATAAGGCGTAATTTTTCCTCCATATCCACTTAATAGTCTCAATGGTTAATTAATTAAATTACATGCACGTATATGTAAGGCAAAAAATACTCGGAGAACAACTAATTTGAAACTTAGTGAGACAAGGAGATAAAAGAAATATATACAATTCAATTATAATAACTAATATGATATATGTGATAAAAACAAAGAGATACAAAATTAGTGAGTGTTAAAGAATTAATTCAACTATATTTTTTAATTTTCTGCACTAGTGATTGCTTGGAGAGATAAAATATTCACCTATTATTTTTCGAAAACTGGACAAGTATTAGACCTGATCTAGTATAAAATAATCTAAAAATCCAAGTAAACTTATTTTAAGATTATTAAAAATCAATAAATTACTAATAAATATAGTAACGAAAAATTGTTATTCCCATGTTAGTAAATTTAAATGACGGGACTTTTAAAATTGGTAATATTTTTCTTATTGTTTTTATAATTAAAACTACAATTTCCTTTTGTTAACTTATACTAAATTTTATTACAAGTAAAATAAAACTTCGTACTCAGAACAAACCACAAAATACTTAAGAAATAGCATGTAATTATTTTTTGTCTTAAATTAAATTATATGTCAAATAATACTTCAGACGCAAAAACCATTAACAAAAAGGCTTACAAATAATTAATACTAATATTTTTAAAATTTAAAATGTAATTTACAAAATTAATACACTTAAATTTGAGCTTCAAATTTCATTCTAACCATAATATTTGTTACTTCAAAATAAAAAATTTGTACATCATAAATAAACAAAACGAAAGAAAACTTTAATTAAATAAATATAAAACATCCTTACTATAGAATCAAACTTCAAAACTCTTTCTTCCTCTTTCACAATACTCTCTTCAGTCTCAAATTTATGCAAGTGCAAAGTATGATTGAAGTTTGCTCTATTTAAAGAAATTTTTTAGCAAAAAGCTACGTACGCAAATTTATACACCATTATTAAAGTAACTCTGTATGGTCACCTCCTAGATGCCTAGCTCTTTAAGCTGCCATGCATGCATGTGATTTCTGATTTCCCTATCCAAACAGTGCCCTATTCTCCTCCCTAGCCCTGCATAAAAAAAATTTCAGTGCATGTGAACCCTAGCTGCATCAGATCAGGCTTGAGTCTCATCATTCAGCATCACTCTCCAAGCTTCAGTCCCATCAAACCTGTCCACGTGGAGTGGTTTAAAATTATTATTATTATATAGAAAACTGTATGTTTGATTTATAGAAAAAAAGTGTAAGAAAAGAAAAATAAGGAAGGAAAAGGAATAGAAAATATATAAATGATTTTTTTTTTCAAATTGTATGTTAAGAAAGAAATAAAAGATAAGAAAATTAGTATTGTTCTCTTCTTGTATAGTTGTATAGAAAGAAGAATAAAAAATGTGTTTAAAATTATAAAACAATTTAAAACAAAAAAGATAAAAAAATTGAGAAAAACATTGTTTAATTTGTGCATGAAAGAGTACATTTTTTTTGTTTTCCATCTTCTATGTTTGAACAGAATAATTTTTTAGTTTGATTCCCACAAAAATGTTTTCAGTCTTCTAAATAAAAAGCTAAACCATGAAAAAGATAATGAGCCTCACCTTTTTCGTCATTTGCCTTTTCCTGCTTCCACATTTTGGGAAAACAAACACTAACAACTAATAAATCAGCTTAACTTTTGGTGGTTGATTTTCCAATTTGCAACAAACGTAATAGGAGAGAGAACTTCATATTGCCCCTATCCCGCCAGCTCCAAAGGCGGGACATGCCCAGGAGAAATGGCGGTATGCACTGAGAACACGTTTTCTCACTCCTACTCAGCCTATCCCGCCAGAAGGAATGACGGTACCCCTTGCCTGTCCCGCTGCTGCGACTAGCGGTACCCACTATCCCGCCATTAGCACTGGCGGTTCAAGCTTCCCACCAGAGTCAATGGCGACACCCACGTAAGAAAAAGACCCCCTCTGCAATTTGTTATAAATGAGACTCCCTTCCGTAAATTGTTTCTAAAAGAAACCCTGTAAAGTAAATTTGCCTAAAATTATAATCTTGATCCAATTAAAATACGTGACAGTCTCTCAATAAATATGTGACATGTGATTAGTAATTAATAGTCATATTCAATTTTGAGATTCAGAACTAAAATATAAATTATTAAAAATAATTAAATTTATGAATTAAATTATAAAAAAATTAAAATCAAATTATGAATCAATTAGAGAGATAAAATTTACAATTTTAACTTTATCTTATGACATAGTTTAATTTATACAATAGGCAATGAGGTAGGGTTGGCCCCGCTTTTATAAAGTGTTGTTTTACACGAAAAGATAAGCAATTACAAGTTGTAACATATGGAAGTAATATATCCAATGGTGTGTTTGGTATGCGGATAAAAATAATTTTTTTTAATTATTTTAAGTATAAAAGATGTGAATTCTTTTTTAAAAAATATAAAATTAATATCATTTTTATATGTTTTAGATTGAATGTAAGTGAGAAAAATAAATATTAATTATTAGATTTTATCTTGGTCAAGATTAAAATATATTAAAAGTAAAATAGTCATATATATTTTTAAGTAATGATATGATATTAAGTATTGGTTATTGGTGTGTGATTATATGATTTAAATTTAATGATTTAAAATAATCATATATATTTTAAAATTTACTAGAAAAAGGGTACTTTTGAAAAATGAAAAAAGATTTTTAAAATTACTCAATAGGAGTTAATAGCAATGACATCATGGCCAATAGCAAAGCCCTTGACAAAAAGGTCACATGTTGGTAAAAGAGTTGTAGTTATTCATCTGCTTATAGTTACTAATAACTAAATACAGTTGCTGACAACTATCTCTGTCTTTGTATAAATACCATAATGTAACATTGAGCAAAGTGGCTAATGAAAATCAGTTTTATCTCTTCCTTTTTTCTCTGTTATCAATTCTATTATGGTATCTAAAGCCTAGTTCGATCAAGCGATCAACAATGGCAGAATCAAATAGTCATTTCCCTCCCTTTCCGCGTTCCCAAATTCGATTGGTGAAAAGCTTGATGACTCCAATTTTCTGCTATGGTGTCATCAAGTTAAACTAATGATCAAATCACACCGACTTCAAGGATTCATTGCAAATCCTATGATTCCAACGTGATTTTTCACCAATGCTGATTGCGAAATCAGAAAAGAAAATCTAGCATATGAGGTATGGGAGCAACAAGATCAAATGCTTCTCATGTGGCTGCAATCGACTCTCTCGAAGTCGATACTTTTGCACTATTTGGAAAGTATTCATTCCTATCGAGTCTGGGAGAAGATCCACGACTACTTTCATAAACAAACGCGAGCTTAGGCTAGACAATTGCACGTTGAGTTGTGAGCTACAACTCTCAAGGACAAATTGATGCATGAATTTCTTCCCAAGTTTAAGGAGATTGTTGATTCGCTCACGTCGGTTTGAAGTCCGATTGCTCCTTAAGAACACGTTGATGTGATTCTCGAAGGTATTCTACGTGGTTATAGTTATGTGATTTTTGTTATTGAAAGTAAATTTGAGCCTTTTCCAATTGCAGAAGTTGAAGCTCGACTTTGTAAGTTGGATGAATTTTCAAATTTGTCGTCCATCAATCTGACGCATGCATATAGATCTGAAAAATATTCAGTACAAAACAAATCAGAGTTGGAGAATTTTTCGCCCAATACTCACGGTAGTTTCTGTTGCTGCTGCTTCTCAACCTACCCATGTTGAGAATTCAGCTTTTGTTGATGGTTCTGTTGGGCAGTCAAACACTTTTTCAGTGACTCATGCTTTTTCTATTGAGCATTCAGTATCTATTGTTCCTAATGTACCCCCTTCTCCTCCCATACCTACTAATACTCATCCTATGCAAACAATATACAAATCTGGAATACATAACCTAAAATTCACCCTTCCCTCCTCTTAACTCATTGTGAACCAAAAAGTGTTAAACTTGTTATTTCTGGCTGCATGCTATGCAACAAGAGTACACAAATTTAATTAAAAATCATACATGGGGTCTTGTGCCTCTTCCGTATAACAAGAAGGCTATTGGATGCAAATGAGTTTTAGTCAAAGAAAACTATGACGGCTCTCTCAACAGATATAAAGTTAGGCTAGTGACTGAGGGTTTTCATCAAATTCAGGGATTTGACTTTCATGAGATGTTCTCCCCTGTCATAAAGATTGTTACTATCAGACTTATTATAACTCTGTCTTTAACAAATCATTTGAGATCTTTTCCAATTAGATGTCGACAATGCTTTCTTAAATGACCTTCTTGAAGAATCTGTATATAAGACACAACCACCTGATTTTGAAAACTATAAAAAGTCTTTTTGGTTTGCAAGCTCAAAAAGGCTCTCTATGGCCTTAAGCAGATCCCAAGACAATGGTTCAACAGGTTACAATCCAGTCTCATTCAGTTTGGCTTCAGTGCAAGCAAGTGTGGTCCATCTTTGGTTGTCTACAAAGCTCCACAACAAAACTATATATCTATTGGTCTATGTTGATAACATTATTATAACTGATAGCTCTACTTCACTGATTCAACAACTTACATCTAAGCTCAACTCTAGCTTTTCTCTTAAACAGCTTGGCAAGTTGGATTACTTTTTGGTCAAAGCCTTGCCAGATAACTCCGCCAACACTTATACATTTAATTTAATAAAATAAGCATAAAGGGAACATGGAACACTTATTTCTATTCCGGAAGGTAAAAATTACCTTACGAAATAACTATTCTATAATAGGTTTGGAGCATTCTATTCTGAAACGACTTTTTTAGAAAGTAATTTTTACATTTCAAAATAATTTTGAAACACTTATTTTTATTTCAGAAGGTAAAAATTATTTTCTAAAATAGTTATTCTGAAATAGTTTGTATCACCCTATTCTAGAATGCTCATTTTGAAAGGTAATTTTTATCTTCTAGAATAGCTTTTGTGAAATAGTTTTAGAACACTTATTTCTATTTCAGAAGGTAATTTTACTTTCTAGAATAGTTATTTTGAAATAATTTTAGAACACTTTCTTCTATTTGGGAATAGTTATTATGGAAAGTGAAAATTATCTTCTAAAATGGGAGTTCATGATACCTTCCAAAACAGTTAATCAGAAATAGTTTTGTATCATCATATTATATTTTAGAATGTAAGTAAATACTTTAAAAATATTCTAAAATATCTATTTCAGAAAGTAAAAATTACCTTCTAAAATGAACATTTAAGAGTAAGAGTTTTTTGTGAAAGAACTATTTTTGTTCACATACATAAGATGGGAGCTGCAGGATACAAGTTGGAGGTGCAGGATTTAAATGCCTACAATGAAGCTTTGGCCCATGTAGTTTATCAAAAACAATTTTTTTTAAGAAAACGAGGTCGTTTGGGCTTTGGAGGTTTAATACTCACTCTCCCTGTTACCTTAGTTTCACTGCATCGCCTTCGTCGATCGAAGTGGAGCTTCGATTTCATAGGCGGCGTTGAAGGTACGATTTTCCGTTTCCATTGCTTCTTTTATTTCCCTTATATTAGGACAAAGCGTTGGAGAGGGTTAGGGTTAGTTCACAAAATGAATTAGTTTTAGCGGTGATGGGTTGAGTGGTTGTGACATTTTCGCAAACAACAAAGGTTGGTAATCAAGCAGTAGCTTGGTTGGGGGATGACATGGATGTCTCTGTTTCTTACGTTTTTGTAACTTATCCTTTAATCTTTGTCACATCTCGTGCTAAAGGTTGGTAATCAATAAGTATAATTCATTTGCCTATCAAAAAAAAAAAAACTAATTATAATGGCATTTGTTGTCGTTATGTTTGATTATATAATTGAAAGATGGTATTAGCAAATTCGTTTATTGCTATATGATGCAGATAGATAGTTAGCTGACTTGGCTGCCCCTGAGCAGGAGGAATAAGATGCCTCCTTACGATTGTATGTTTCTGTTTAAGCCACATATTAGGAAGGAAGCCGTGATGGATTTAGTTGTAAGGGTGGGAAAACATGTGTGCAGAAGAAATGGGGTTGTCATTGATATCAAGAGTCTCGGAAGAGTTCAGTTGGGCTATGGTGTGAAAAAGCTAGATGGAAGATATTATCAGGTGAGATTGATTATTTGTAATGTTGTAACAAGAGTTTATGCATTATAGGTTTTTTATATGCTGTTTTATAATGCCTGATTTGAGCCTAGAAGTCACTTCAAGAATGCAACCGATCCTTCATTGACTTCTACTTTCAGATTAATGAATTCATTTGCCAATAGTATAGTTATTTTTTTCTTGTAAGATTAATTCTGACCTGTTATTTATTTATTTATTTATGTGTTATACTATACATTTATGTCTATGACATTTTCTCCACTTTCTATTTAACCTCATTGCAGAATCTGAGCTACTAGTGCACCAGTAATACATGATCAAAGCACCACCTTTTTTTGGTGAATACTTTCAATTTTTTTCTGTTTAAATTAAAATCTCATTGCTTGAACTGTGTTTTGCTATCAGGGTTGTATTAGTCATGGACAGAGCTATGCATATAAAATTACCAAATTAATGTAATGTAGGTTGAATTAAAAAAAAAAAAAAGGCTTTGGTGGTACTGATATGTCAAAGGATTTGGTGATTTGGTGATATGTTTCACATAACTCTAGGTTTGAGGTGGTGCATTGTAGAAGTTGATTTATTAGACATGTAAATGTATGACTATCAGTACTTTTCAATCCAACGTGGCACAAAAAAAGTGAATTGGAACATACTATTGAAAAATGTTTGTTGATTATTGAATTTGCGGTTTTCTGCTTGCAGCTAGTGAAGTGTCAGCAAACTTTGCTTAGTTTGAGAGCATGTCTTGTGAAATAGGAGGATTTAAAAATTCTTTTTTTAAGTTTGAATAAAAATTATGCAATCGTAATATAATGTGTTTCCATTTTCCATTTTTAATTGCTATAGGGCCTGCTGATGCAAATGAGCATGATGGCTACACCGGAAATCAACAAAGAGTTGCATTACCTAAACAAGGAAGATCGGTTATTGCGTTGGCTTTTGGTTAAGCAGCGTAATACAAAATTTGGGCTTGACTCCTATGGGGATGAAGGCAGATATGAGCTAAGCAAATTCTCCCAGATCGGTAAACATGGTGATGAGGATGAGGATGAAGATGATGAGGAATATGAAGTGAACGAAGAAGAAACAGTGAACTAAAAGATAGCTGAGTATTTTATTAGTTTCCATTATGAGAGGACAAAACCGTTTTGCGTAGTATTATTGGTGCCAAACATGTGCTCACTTACGGTACTAGATAACAATCAAACATGACCAGTGTGGGCTTGAACATGTAATTTCGTGAACTCCGAGCTGTCTCTAGCTATTCTACAAAATAACATCTTTGTAGCTTGGGTGAAATAATTTATTCACAAATGTAATGGGTTGTCTTTCCCAGGATCCACGAGCAGTTGGGTTCATCCAATATACTTCTAATTCTTGCTTATGTTAATAATATCTTGAGAGAAACAATTTTTGTTGATGGATAAGACTTAAGAGCAATTTTAAAGTTCATCAATATTTTTGGGTGTAACATTTCATGCAAAAGAATAAAAAACTTAACCCAATGTACTATGACGATAACTAGGGTGCATAAGGGAAATAATTTGGACACCAAGGGGTGGAAATGAGCCAAGGTAAGTTTTATTGAGCTTGAGCTCGGATTGAGTTGAATACGTAAGGTTTGAGCTTGACTCATTACCTGTCATAGGCTTTTTTCACAGGCTCGACTCGGCTCGACTTACATAAAAGTCTAGCTTGACCTACAAGCATATTTAAAAGTTTGTTTAAAGACGTCTTTGATCAATTAATTATTTTAAAGCCTAGTGAAATAATAACTAAAAAAAGAAACACAAAGCCGTTAAAACATAAAGTATATCAAAAGAAAATAAAAAAGAGAGCATAGTATTAAAAAAATGTATGGATTAGAGATGATTTATACTAACATAGCCAAACAAAAATATTTAAATTGTCTAAAAATATCTTTACAAAATATTCTTTTCATTGAAAGTATTAATATGGTTGCATTATCCTTTTAATCTGAGTCTTTCTCTTTTTGGAAATTTTCCACATGCAAGTGAAACTCTCTAAGCCCTTTATATCACTTCATCCTACCCTTCATAATGCCATAAAAATGGTATAGATAATCATCGTTAATCTCTCAGTTGCTATAAAGCTAGCAAACAAAGTATAATTCAAGATATACACCATTAAACCAATAAATTAAAGTGCAGATGATCATCGTATAGATAATCATTATTTTAAAATTTTTTTATTTAATAATAATAGTAGTTATAGTTATTATTATTACTTAAACAGGTCGGCTTGTCAAGCTTAACAAGTTTTTTTAATAGTTTGGGTTTGGCCTTTTTATCTAAAAAAGCTTTTTAAAAAGCTTGAGGCCTTTATAGCATGGTTGTTAAACTCGTGATTTAATTCGTAAAATCGTACAATTTTACGATTCTACTAAGGGTTGGCGAGTTAAATCGGAAGCAACATCGAAACCGGAGTAGACTCGTCCGATTTTGCGTAGACTTGGACGAGTTTTGGTAGACTCGCGAGTCTGCTCCAAGTCCACGGGTCTACGAAAACCTGAAACGGTGTTGTACAACAACCCCCAAAAATGACTCTCGCGACTCTGTCTACTCACTCACTCTGCCTTGTTCAAGCTACTCACCCCAGAAAATGACTTTCGCTAAGCTACTCGCGTTGTGGTGGTTGTCATCATCGTTGTCGTGCTAGACTGTTGAGCTACTCGCGTCGTGGTGGTTTTCGTCATTGTTTGAAACTTGAAAGCCCTCACTCGTTGAAAGCCCTCATTTCATGACCTAGCTCCAAGCTTTGCTCCACGACGCTAAGGTGTTTTCTTTCTCAAAGCTTCTCTGTTAATTCATCTTTGTTAATTGAAAGTTTGAAACGATGCTTATTAAGGGAGTATCAATTAATTGAAATTTTGGCAAGGCTATTGTTAGCTTCATTGTAGTGTTGAATTTTGGGTTCTGTTGCTAAATTAAGGGAGTATCTATTAATTGAAAGTTTGAAACGATGCTTAATGTTGAATTCTAGCAACGCTAAGGTGGTCCCCCGAACATGGACAAATTATCTGTTAATTGAAATTCTGGCTTCATCAAGGGTGGGTAGTGGGTTTTGTTGCTGCCTTTTAAGTAGTGGATTATGTTGCTAGTACACTTTTACCCTTTGCAACTTCATCAAGGGTGGGTAATGGTGGGTTAACTTGGTTGTTATCATCAGAGATCCAAATGCTAGAAAGGAATTAAACCATGTTCATGGATCGTAAGCTCTTTCCATTCTTGCAATAGAACTCATCAAGGGCGAGTGAGATTGATAGTTGTTGTATGTGTTAAGTTGTGACTAATTAGTTATTGTTTACATGAATTTCTTTAACTATGGTTTTCTTAGTATTGTTAGTTTGCATAGTATTGCCTAAAGAAAGCCTGTGATTAGTTCTAATAGCTTTGCATTGGAAAGCAAAATAAATGGGAGCTACGAGAAGAAAGCAGTTTGGGGTATATGATTAAACTGTTGTGTAAGATTCTGAATGACACTTTACCCATTTGTTAAGATACTTTGGATCATTGAGCATGATGTAGTATCTTTTATTTAAATGATAGGATCTTAGTTAATAGTTGCTAACTCAAATTCTAAAATTTCCCAAAAATCCTACAATTTAATTGTTCTTACAAACTTGGAAAGTTCATCAATATTTTTGGGTGTAACATTTCATGCAAAAGAATAAAAAACTTAACCCAATGTACTACGACGATAACTAGGGTGCATAAGGGAAATAATTTGGACAGCAAGGGGTGGAAATGAGCCAAGGCAAGTTTTACCGGGATTGAGTTGAATACGCAAGACTTTGAGCTTGATTCATTACCTGTTATAGGCTTTTTTCATGACTTGGCTCGACTTACATAAAAGTCTGGCTTGACCTACGAGCTTATTTAAAAGCTTGCTTAAAGACGTCTTTGATGAATTAATTATTTTAAAACCTAGTGAAATATTAACTAAAAAAAAGAAACACAAAGTCGTTAAAACACAAAGTATATCAAAAGAAAATAAAAAAAGAGCATAATATTAAAAAATGTATGGATTAGAGATGATTTATACTAATATAGCCAAACAAAAATATTTAAATTGTCTGAAAATGTCTTTACAAAACATTCTTTTCATTGGAAGTATTAATCTGGTTGCATTATCCTTTTAACTTGAGTCTCTCTCTTTTTGGAAATTTTTCACATGCAAGTGAAATAAGCACTTTATACCACTTCATCCTGTCATTCATAATGTCATAAAAATGGTATAGATAATCATCATTAATCTGTCAATTGCTATAAAGCTAGCAAATAAAGTATAATTCAAGATATACACCCTTAAACCAATAAATTAAAGTGCAGATAATCATCGTATAGACAATCATTGTTTTAAAAGTTTTTTATTTAATAATAATAGTAGTTATAGTTATTATTATTGTTATTATTACTTAAACAGACTGGCTTGTCAAGCTTAACAAGTTTATTTTAATAGTTTGGGTTTGGCCTTTTTATCTAAAAAATCTTTTTAAACAGCTTGAGGCCTTTATAGCATGGTTGTTAAACTTGCGATTTAAATCGTAAAATCATACAATTTTACAATTCTACTAAGGGTTGGCGAGTTAAATCGGAAGCAACATCGAAACCGGAGTAGACTCGTCCGATTTTGCATAGACTCGAACGAGTTTTGGTAGACTCGCGAGTTTGCTCCAAGTCCACGGGTTTATGAAAACCCGAAACGGTGTCGTACAACAACCCCCAAAAATGACTCTCGTGACTCTGTCTACTCACTCACTCTGCCTTGTTTAAGCTACTCACCCCAGAAAATGACTCTCGTTGAGCTACTCGCGTCGTGGTGGTGGTCGTCATCGTTGTCGTACTAGACTGCTAAGCTACTCGCGTCGTGGTTGTCCTCGTCATTGTTTGAAACTTGAAAGCCCTCACTCGTTGAAAGCCCTCATTTCATGACCTAGCTCCAAGCTTTGCTCCACGACGCTAAGGTGCTTTCTTTCTCAAAGCATTTCTGTTAATTGAAAGTTTGAAACGATGTTTATTAAGGGAGTATCAATTAATTGAAATTTTGGCAAGGTTATTGTTAGCTTCATTGTAGTGTTGAGTTTTGAGTCATGTTGCTAAATCAAGGGAGTATCTGTTAATTGAAAGTTTGAAACGATGCTTAGTGTTGAATTCTGACAACGCTAAGGTGGTCCCCCGAACATGGACAAATTATCTGTTAATTGAAATTTTGGCTTCATCAAGGGTGGGTAGTGGGTTCTGTTGTTTCCTTTTGAGTAGTGGGTTCTGTTTCTAGTACACTTTTACCCTTTGCAGCTTCATCAAGGGTGGGTAGTGGTGGGTTAACTTGGTTGTTATCATCAGAGATCCAAATGCTAGAAAGGAATTCATCCATGTTCATGGATCGTAAGCTTTTTCCATTCTTGCAATAGAACTCATCGAGGGTGAGTGAGATTGATAGTTGTTATGTGTGTTAAGTTGTGACTAATTAGTTATTGTTTACATGAATTTCTTTAACTATGGTTTTCTTAGTATTGTTAGTTTGCATAGTGTTGCCTAAAGAAAGCCTGTGATTAGTTCTAATAGCTTTCCATTGGAAAGCAAAATAAATGGGAGCTACGAGAAGAAAGCAGTTTGGGGTATATGATTAAGCTGCTGTGTAAGATTCTGAATGAGACTTTACCCATTTGTTAAGATACTTTGGATCATTGAGCATGATGTAGTATCTTTTATTTAAATGATAGGATCTTAGTTAATAGTTGCTAACTCAAATTCTAAAATTTCCCAAAAATCCTACAATTTAATTGTTCTTACAAACTTGGAAAGTTGTCTTTAGAAAGGGAATCCATTAGGAGGATAAAAGCATGTTGCCTTGCTAATTTCCAAGAGGATGGGAGAAGAAAATTAGGAATTACTCTCTATCCCTTTATAGATCAATTATTGAATGTGTGTTTGACTACTTTATATATTGTTAAGCTCTTCTTAGAGCAGTAGTAGAATGTTTACAATTTAGTGTTTGATTTTTACTGTTTTTAATTAGTTTTTGAGCAATAAAATAAGCTCTATCAATACTATTTCCCTTAGCTTTATCAATCAACAAAACAAAGCTGTAAGATGCAAGAATATTGTTAAAGTTTATTGCTTTTAATTGATTTATTGAATTATTGTTAAAGTTTATTATTTTTATTTATTTTAGGATTGAAATATTTACTTATAATTTTATATAAAAAAATATTAATATATATTTTTTATTTAAATAAACTCTTACAAATTTTCGATTCGATACTATTTTATGAAACCTTTATGATTCTTCGTAAAATCGCGAGTTTAACAATCATACTTTATACACTAAATAAGTCAAGCCAAATCTTAAATAGGTCTCACCAAATGTTGCATCCCTAACACCATGCAAAGTTTTTTTAAATCATTGGATATATTATTTTTTTAATTAAAGGCTAAGATTTTTTCATTTTTCCCTTCATTTTTGCCACTTTGTCCCTCTGTCCTCATCTCTCCCAAGTCTAATCCACCACTAAAATGGGCGTCGCTGCCACCAAGAGCCAACGGCCATGACACCATCGAAACCACCACGGCGAAGACAATGACGAAACCACCGTGAAGTATCAGGAAATCCACCAACAACCCACACCGTGAACCCACCGTAGCGGCGATGGCAACGACAACGGCTCTCCCTCTTTTTCTCAGATCTAGAAACCAAAAACCGATCAAGAAACAAAAAAAAAAAAACACAACTCTCTCATCAAGGTCGAGCCCGACATCGACGGCATGCCATCGCCACCCCGACGCCGTCGACCCCTCCATCCTCCGCTCCTTCTGCACCAAACTCCTCTCCGCAACTACACTGCCTGGTGCTCCCACCTCCCACCTCCCACCAAAACCTCCGTCTGGCTCCCCGACAACAGAAACAACTGTGACGATGACCACCGCCGCTTACATCGGTTGAATAGATTTGTTTCAAACGAAGCCAGTACGACGATGAAGGCAAACAACGGGGGAATGAAGGCTGCCAGCATGATTTGGTCCGCCGTCGGGAAGGGAGAGGGAGAGAAAAATCTAGGTCTCATTATCAGGAAGATGATATCAACTCACTTGTGCACCCTAGCCACCGCCAGTATCACCTAGGATTATATTGCGGGTATATAAGTCAGTGTACAAAGAACTTTGCATGAAAAAATAAAAACTTAATTACAAATTTTACTATCAAATTTTTATTATTTTATGAATTTTATTATTTAAGTTTTTTTTTTTTATAAATTTTATCATTCAACTTTCATAATTTTACAATTTTATAACTTAAGATATTTTTTCAGAATTTTAACTTTTCAACTTTAAATATTTCACAAATTTTATCATTCAAATTTTTAATTTTTATGCATTTTAGCATGTAACAATGTGATGTAAAATATCACTTTTATAATACATTTCAAAAGTCACTTTCTATGTGCTTATAATTACAATTGATATCAAAAGTTAAAATCTCATTTTTCATTAGTGATTGTAAAATGCAAAAAAATTAAAAACTTAGAATGATAAAATTTATAATTAAACCAAAATAGAATTACGCATGAAATAAAGAAAAAGAAAAATAAATCCATTTATGATTATTTGTATAGTCTGCATTGTATGCATTAACTAGGGTTGGGGTAAACAACAATGAATCATCCTTTTAATAATAAATTAAATAGGCCTTCTATTAATAAGGCTAAAATATATAAATAGTCTCTTAATTTATTTTTTGGTTTTAAATTGGTCTTCTAACTTTTAAAAGTTCTAAAATGGTCTTATTTAATTCATGACAAATTAGTCCCTTTGAAAAATTATTCATTTTCCATTTTTAAACATAATTTTAATTTTTTTATTGATTCAAGACGTGAAACGTGTTCCATTAAATTCACTTACATGAAAATTAAAGGCATAAACTAATGTTTGAAACAAAAAATGTTATAAACATAGTGAACATTGTATGAAAAATGAGTTTCGTGAGTAATAAAAAAAGAATGTGACATTAGATTTTTTAGTTTTTGGTTGCTCATAAGACTCAGTGTTCATACATTTCTCACCATGTTTATGTCTTCTTTTAGTTTGAATTTTAGTTGATTTTCATAGTTTTGATGCAAATGAGTTTAATAAAACAAATTTTATGTCTTGAATCAATAAAAAAAAAGATTTAAAATCATACCCAAAAATTGAAAATGAACAAATTCCCAACAGGATTAACTTGTCATGAATTAAATAAGATGACCATTTTAGAATTTTTAAAAGTTAGGGGACCAATTTAAAATAAAAAATAAGTTAAGGGACCATTTGTGTATTCTAGCCTAATAATAAAACATACTTTGTTTGCATATAATATTATATAAAATAATGACTCAAATATGTTTTTATACCTCAAATATACTCCTTTTTTAAATTGTTACTTATTTAATATTTTTTTCCTACTTGATGTTTTCAATTTTTTGGCTTTGGTACTTGCCATTAATATCTTGTTTGTTAAATGATTCGTGACAAATGAAGTGTCACATTATCACTAACACATCATCCTTTTTAATTTCTATGTATGTAGTAAAAAAAAAACACGCCTTTAGAGTCGGCTTGATAGACTCCAAAACCAACTCAAACTCCAGCGGTAGTAGCAACAAAAACCCATAACCCAAAACATCATCAAACTCATTAGCATACTCTGCTTCTCCTAGTCTTCTTCGTCCTAATCTTCATCGTCAAAGCCATTACCAACCTCTTCACCCATTCCAAAAATGCTACATTATAAATCAACTCCTTCGTCTTCAAAATCGATGGAGACCTCGCTCCTTTGTCGTAGGACCCTCCCCTCTCGTTGCTGCCTCCCGCCGTCACCGAAGTTGTGACACCCTCTACCCCTCACATATATACTAATAAGGAATAAAAAAATTCAAATATTAATTAAAATTATTTTTAAAACATTTTTTTTAAACAAGTCTTTCAAAGGAGAAAAAGGCTCACATTCATTTTCTTCTACATCATATTCAAACTTGTCCAAATAAATAATAAAGTATTCTCGACTCAACAAGGTCGTCTAAGCTTCATACAATTAATATAGAACCTATATCCTAATGTCACATCCTATCAGAGCGTTGTGTTCCCGTGTCCTCTAGCATGAGGTTCTGCATAGTCATCCACCTATTCATCTGCTCCCCCGAACACAAGTTCAAGATCATCACAGGATCCAAACACAACAACACACAGGGAGTGAGTTATCACATTCATAGCTAATAGAGAAACAAGACAATTAAATATACATATTATATAAATGAGATACCGCTTGCTTAAACATAGCTCACGTAACTTCACCACTTCGTCATTCAAAATTCACTTTTCAATTATCAATCACATTACACAAGAATCACACACTTCGATCAAGATATAATAACACATCAATTAGCAAGCATATGCAATAGTTATGCTAAGACTCAATCCTATATGCAATGTGGTACCATGTCAGTGAAAAACCACCCTGGGGTGCTTAGGAGTACATAACAAGACACATCACACAATGGATTTGTCAGGTCACTCTCACTAAGTAAGATCATAGGGAGACCAGCCAGGGTCACGATGTTTTGCGAGAATGTTACAACCATATGAGATCAGCATAGGCTTAAAGGAGCACTCAAACCCGGTGACCCCCAAGGCCTACACTCCGAAGAGTCCGTCAGGGCCTCTCCCTCCTGATTCAGGTCCAACCCCTAAAATAATTTTTTTGCATGCAGACACTGCTCATGAATTATACAATACCCACGACCTTACACTCGTGTTTTAAACACGTTCAACACAATTGTGCTACGATTTAACACTGGTTCCTAAATAGGAAACCTACATTTTCTCTTTAACACTGCGCATCAACGTTTTTCTCAAGATAACGCTGGTCGGGTTATTGTACATTTCATAGCTTACAACACAAGTGATTTCACATCAAGTGTTAACTACACACTTATCCACAACTAGAACTCATTCACAATTTCACATCTCATAGTGTCACAATCCACCATCACATGTTTACACGTATCTCACAAATTAACACATGTTCAACTTTACACTTATACTCAATCTCAATAACAATATTATAATCTCAAAGCAACATGTTATTCTACAATTCATCACATACTCACAATTTGAATCATCATTTCATATCCTCAATATAACAATTTATATAAAAGACTATCACAACATGAGGACTAAAACCCCTCAAATAATATTACACAATTATATCAAAATCATAGGTCGAAATATACAAATATCAAGAACACAATTTATCAAGCAATTTTCATTAGGACATCAATATTTTATTTATAATCATAAAGGAAAAATTGCAATTTAACAAACATCCCAAAATAAAACCCCAATTTAATCCTCTAAGGATCCCTACACATGTTCTCACTAATCCCCAACTGTGAATAACTCATCCCTTACCTCTAAGCGGGCTCACGTGTCTTCAGCCAGCGATAGCAACATCTCTAGCGGTTCCCGGAAATTCTTTCAATTATTCATCCGACTGCTCCGATAGAATTCCCAAACGTCAGAGAGACAGAGAAGAGATTGAAACCTCCACTTGTAATGTCTTCATACGATTCCTTTTTATCCCTCCACGAATATTATCTCGCAAATCCCAATGGTGGAAGCGTGCGGAATTAAATTTCGAACAACATATCCAAATTTCATGAAAATCCAACGGCTAACGAAACCGGGATCGTAGTTTTACCGAGATAGTTTTGGGTTTCTGCGGGAAAGAAAAAGACTACAATGCGAAGGGTGTTTCTCTCAGTTCAGACACGATATCGAAATTCCCAACGGTGAGAATGCTCGGATTTGTGTTGCGAACATGATACTCAAATTTAACGACGATCCAACGGTGAACGGGTTCGAGATCGTCATTTTTCTGAGACTGGTTTGGTGGGCTGCGGAAAAAAGAAAGGATTTTGAGAGGAGAAGGGGAAAAACGAAAATGAGGCCAAAAGGAGACAGCTGACTTAACATAACTATTTATACCTAGGGTACTCAGCCTATTATTTGCTCTATATTTATTTATTTATTTATTTTTTTACTAAAAAGCTTTTTAAATTTATTTACGAAAAATTGGGATGTTACAGAAGTCGTCATCAAGATAACCAAACATCAAATTGCTAATTCCACCTCCAATGCCAATTCCACAGTTGACTCCATTGTTGATTCCAGCGACGCGTCTTTTCTATCCCCTTGCCTGCGACGGAACCCTAAACTACTCTAACCATCACATTCTTATTGCTATTGAGAGATTCAAATTTCATGTGTTCAAGTCCATCACATTCTTCAACCCCTATCTTAAATTTAAAGTTATTGTTGATTAAGCCGACACTAACAACAAACAAACACTTAAGCCAAAAAATTGAAAACGTCATGCAAGAAAAATAAAATAAAATATTGAATAAGTAACAATTTAAAAAAACGGGTATATCTCATATATGAAAAATATATTTAAGCCTAAAATAATTATCCTTTTTGTTAACAAAAATGGTCATCTTTAAGATTAATTTTAAAATTAATTTTTTGTTGTTGTATTAACAAAATTACTAGGCAAAGGATGATTTATTTTAGACTAAAATATGTTTTTCATTCTCATAAATATGAAAATGTTTGAAATTCATTCTTGCAAAATTTTCAATACATATTGAAATATATTGATTTTTGCTCAGACGTAGGTTTGGATAAATCTGAACCTACGATGATAAATTTTTTACACCGATTATATATATAATCGATGTAAATGTGATTTTTTTAACATCATTTATGCATATAACCGATGTAAAATGTAATATGTTTTGCATTGAGTGAGCATACAACCAATGTAAAGATCACACGTAAGCTTGGATGTCCAAACCTTATTTTGAGCTGAAAAAATAACATATTCCAATTTTGTGAGAACAAAATGTACTGAAAATTTTGCAGACGAATTCCAACTATTTTCATATTGATGAGGACAAAAAACATATTTTAACCTTTATTTTATTTATGATAAATGAGATGAAAGAAAAATTTTATTATATTTCATTGTAATATATTCACATAATGGAAAAATATATATTTTATTATGCTATTTTACATTTCTACTCATTTTATTTCATCTCATCTTTTTCTATCAATATAAACATAACTTTAGGAATTATACAGAAGAACCGAATTAACATGTATTATTATAGGAAACATCAAAACCAAAGCTTTGTTATATTTGCCATTATGGTATTCCCATTTATGTCTTATAATTTATATCTAATAAAGAGAAAACTCGTAACTCGTAAGGTTCACAAGTTATTTAGTACCTAACTTTTCTTCATTCAAGCGCTGTGTATTCTTTAGTTTTGGCAATTGCCCTTGGAACGAAGAAAAAGGATATCACAAAATATATTGTTATCTACATCGTTCCACTCGAAATACATTTTCAGAGAAGAAAAAACGAATAAACATATAATCAACCAATTCAATTTTCAGAACAGTCTACACAAGAAACAGAAGCTGCCACCCATTCATTAATCATTGGCTAAAGCAAATTCCAATCTTCCCAACTCCATCTTGCAGCAGTTTCTCAAAAGATCAACTTGAGACATAAGATGCCTGTACGTAAGTTCCTCTTTTGGTTTGCAATGCTCGAGTCATTTGCTGGACCATTATCAAGCCACCCTAAGCAGTGGCATTGGAAATGTACACTTGAAAATATATGTAGCCAGGAAGATATTATTAACACCTGACACATGCCCTAGATGGAATATTTTTGATAAGTCACGGTAAATTCTGGTTAGAAAGTCCCATAGATTCTGCAACTTCTCTAGCAGCCAATGTGTCAGCTTGTGCCTGCATAGAAGATAAAAAATAATTCAGAATCCACAAGATTTTACTGTTTTTTTTTATAGATCAGCTACAAAATTATATTAAAGATGTCGGTACCACAAGATTTTACAGTGATAAGCTATTCAAAGGTATCAGTTTAACATGGCTGCATGTATCAGTAATTGTCATATATTCTATATTGCAATCAGATCTTTACCTGAAGGCGATGCAAGAGATACATCAAGAAGAGATGTACAAAAACCTGTTGCAATTTCTCAAGGTTGGTAAGTAAAATTTCAAATCCTTTAATGGTATTTCATCTCAGCTAAATTGACATTTTAAACATGTAATGAACTGATCTCACCAAGTAGAAAAATAAAATAACTCGAGCTGTTGGATATCGCCAGAGAAATCTTGTGGCCCTGACAGCCCCTGAATCTAATAGTTTCACTGCTTTTTGCAACTGCATGAGACATGCCACATACAAAGTTAAAAATAATGCTACATTGGAGAATGAAAATGACATGAAACATGATGGTTGTTATACCTGAATACTTGCACCGACCAAATGACGGTGATGCATAGGAAGAGGCCTGCAATTTTTACTTTATAAGTTTCTAAACTTTACAACAGGAAATGAAAACAGATGGTGCAACCTTTTGGAGAGACAGAACATAGTATATAGAAGTATTAATAAAGTCATCATAAGCAAATCACAACTATAACTTTACCATTTATGAAGTAATGAATAGATTAGAATGCTGATAAAAAAAATGAATAGAAATAGATTAGAATAAGAAAATGCAAGAGATAATTTAACATAGGGAGGATAAACAAATAGAGTTGCATGAAGGATGAGTGCATTTTAATGGGTTTGCAGGAACCTCCGTTGCTGGTGGCAGGGCATATGACTATTCAAGGATAAAGTTTATGATTGTTTTAATCAAATCAAATGCATTACAGGTAAACAAGATAGATACTATAAGACAGTAAGAGGAAACATACTCAAGGGATTTTATTTCAGTCTCGTCTTCCCAAGATGATGATGCTCGACGAGAAACTCTACTTCTTTCAGCCTCTGCCTGTTCAATATAACAATTATTTGAAAATCAAGGTGAAGTCAAACTACTAATGAAGCAGCCACAGGAACTTAGTTACATACCTTTGCTTCCTGAAGACGCTTAATTTCCTTTTCCAATTGAAACTCTGTGGCAGCCTTTTCACTGACCATGGTTTCTAATTGAGTTTGTTTGTAGTACTGAAATGAAGATAACACATAAATTTATTGAATATCACAAGTTACTTGCATGAAATTTAATCATGACAAATTACCAAAAGGTCTGTCAGTTCCCGATAGCGTTTCTCTAACTCCATATGCTCCTGTTACAACATTAAGATGATGCTTTTAACAAGCAGTATTCCAAAATTATCATAACACCAAAGCATAAACTTGTTAAGAGTACTAAATTAACTTCAACTTTCTTATATTTCAACCCACGCAAGAATAGCATGATAGGCTGGAGAGTATAGTGTGTGTGTGGAAAAGAGTGTCAAAGAAAGTATTGCTAGCATTACTCAAGGTAATATCTGATTGATATTAAATATATGGCAAGTGACTGGGAAGATGCATGGATGCTTATGCTTATCCTTTTAAAAAATCAATCATGACATCCATTTTCAAACGCGATGCAATTCTTTTTCTTGGTAAAATAGTGTAGAGTCTAGACCACCCAGTAATCAACCATAAATATATTTCTGAAGATTTGGATGATGGATATGACTAAGAGTAATTTATCATTTATGCTACTGAAACTGTAGATGCTTAGACAAATAGGATAACATTCCATAATAACATTAAAAAAATATGCACCTTTATATCTGGAACTGACTCCATTCAAATTCACAGGTATACTTCCATCCAAAGTTAATATATCAAATGCCAAAAGGTGATGTTCAAAATATATTTTCATGCATGGTAAATATTACAAAGGATTTAATAGTAAAAAATATTCAGTTTAGAAACAATTATCAATTAACCACTTAGACTACATGGTTAATAAGTAGTAACCATTAACTGATCATTCCTCAACTGGAAATGGTTTTACCAAGACTTTTTTTACTGTTATTCCCCCCCCCCCCCCCCCCCCCTCCCCCCCCAAAAAAAAATAAATAGAAACAAGACCATTTATATGACAAAATCTACAGAAAGTGATGCAGTCCAATCATGAGGACATAACTTGAAATTTAACTTGTAATGCAGCAGTAAGAGAATGACTGTATGCCCATTAATTAAGTCTAAGCTCTCCCCACTTAAGACACAAGGAGGTTTTATTTATTTTTAATCCAATTTGTGAATTTAAATTTTATACAAGAGAAATTTTTTACAGAAACACTATGATTATTACCTGACGTGAGTAATGCTCAGCATCCCTCTTCATGGCAGCCATTTCAACTCTCATTTTTTGCATTTCAGCCTGAAACAGTGAAACCAAACATATCAATAATGGGATGTGCAACTTGACCTGCAAGACAGGAGGCGATTATCTCAAATAAACTTCATAAGAAAAAATAAAAATAAAAAATCAATCTTGCCTCCAAGGAAGATAGCTTGTTTTCAGCTTCCCTCTGACCTTGACGTGCACGCTCCAATTCTTCCTGCCATGCCTGCTTCTAAATATATGAAACTCCCATGGTTATAATTCCATAAGGATGAAAAATTATGACTAATATTATCATAATTGTCATCTAGAAATGGCTGTGGCAACTTGTGACATGGGCCTAGCCGTTCCCAGGTTCAACTATGAGCATGGAAAAATTTTCCACAAGCCCCACTCCTTCCCCTCTTGAATTTTCTTTCGGTCGAAAAAAAACCGACATTTAAGTCTAATTTGTATTTCAAAAGAATTAGCAGGACAAACATAAAATTAGTAAGAGTTTCAGTTGTGTAAAAGAAGCAAATAGAGGGGAAGGTCTAATTTTGAACAGGACAAACATAAAATAAATGCGTTCTATTCATATTTATACAAAAAATCAAATGTGCTTTGAAATGGTTTACGCAATCAAGCAAAAAGGACACTGATTCTTTAAATATGCTATACACTTATTGATAAACTTTGTAGAAGATGTGAAATATAAGGGAACCTAATGTAGTTGCAAATCAACCTACTCTCTTATCAATAATCCAAGTCTATACCTGAATTACTTGATTTGCCTCTTCTGGTGCCTTTTTTTGTTCCCGGCGCACACGGGCTTCCATATCTTGTAGTTCTTGATTTAAAGATGCACATTCAACCTGATAACAGATATTACCAAAAACTATTTAGTGGATCTTTCTTTCAGAATAGTAATCACTAATCAGCCTTCACATTCAAAATGGAAAAAGTTAACTGTTATTCATGTACCTCGAGAAGTGCCACCTTCTGCTCAAGTTCTGTGGCTTTTGCTGTCCTCTCATCTGCTACTCTCTGAAAAGAGGAGCAACTAACAAATCAAACTATATATTTAACCTAACGCCAATAATAATTCACCAAGCAAAATAGCTGGACAGAGTGGACCAAAGCAGCCTTATTAACACAAGGTTTATCATTGTGGACTTGTTACTATTGTACATTTTTGTTTTTGGTAAAGTAAATCTCTATTAAAAATTTAAATAGCAAGACCGAAAGACATCATTGGTGACAATATGATGCCAAACTTAACCAAAAATCTTAAGGGAATGTAGTCAGACTTGCGTAGCAACATTGAACAAGCTGGGATGACCCCACTTCTTCAAATTTAATGTGACCAAAATCTTTTAACATTTCTGCTGATGAAAATTATTTTATAATCATCACAAGATTCACTATACAAGACTCTTTCATATTCCCAGACACCCCGGCAAGTGAAGATTCACACATACTTTTACACATACCAGGAAGATTATTAGGATATAGAATTGTATATATGAACTTTGTGTTGTTCTTCTAATAGCTGTGTTAATGAAGTAAACTTTTCAGACTTAAATAGAGATTGGGCAGCTTTGCTGCACTTTTTAACTTTCTAGTACTTTCTTTTTTCTGCTGAGGATGCCTTAATCTTCGTTATTTTATACTTCCCCTCTTCCTTCTAAAAATATTTCTCTGTCCCTACAAGGATGCCAAAAGCAATATAAGCAGCCCATAGCTGCCCAAAAATGCTCCAGCCAACCTCATCTCTAAGTAAATAGGCTAACACAAAAAGATGTGTGAAAATATCGCAAAAATGCAATCCCGTAAGTAACTGACAGTGATAGCTGCCTGAAAATATCACAAAAATGCAATCCCGTAAGTAACTGACAATGACAGCTGCCTGAAAACATCGCAAGGCTTGGATACTAGTATTCTAAACATGTGTTATTTTTAAAAAAAAATTCTCTACAGTAAATTTCTACCTGTGCTTAGAATCTGATTACATGTTTTCTGAAAAAGCTCTAGATTACAAAGTTCATATACAGAATTTTTTAGCCGCATAGACAACTTGACATGCAGCTAGTATATCAATTCAATCATGATATAAACTAATGACATATGGCAAAAACCAAACAAAAAACAGTGCTTTAATATGTTTTGCACTCCATTTAAAAGTTAAGCCACAGTAAGTGCTTACATTACCTGTATCCTTGCAAGTGCAGTGGATGACTCAACTGCTCTGTGCTCCAATTCCACTTCTCTTTCCATAGCAGCCTGTTCTACCAATATCACAGAATCACTAAAATATAATGCAAAACACAAACTTGAGAAATAAATAATTCAAGTTAGAGACCATTTTGGTAGCATTATGTGCGACACGCTCCTCTTCTGCTCTTCGCTCAGCAGATGCTAGCTCCTCTCTTAGAGCCTGCAAGAACAACAGTTTTAATACGAAAACATATTAGAGTATATGTAAATAACTGTGAAAACAGTTTGCAAGGGCTGTTAGCTTTTGCAAACAGCACTACACTTGTATCAGGATGTTAGTTTACTAACAGAATTCTGTTATTCTATTATCATGTTATAACAGAATTCTGTTATTCCATTTTGTGCTTAGGCTGAAGGTCTAGAGGTCTATAAATACCTCTTTTGTAACTAACTTTGTAACTAAGTTTCAGACTCAAATATCAGTTTCATTTCTCAATATTTTTCTCTCTTTCTCTGTTCTCTAAACCTAAAATGGTATCTAGAGCCAGTTTTTCGTGAAAGCTCTTCTCTTCGATTTTTCCAGTTCCTTCTTCCACATCCATGGCTTCTGAGTCTCAAGGTTTTGTGTCGCACTCTTTTCCGACCTCCATCACTGAGAAGCTAGACAATTCCAACTACCTACACTGGCAACAACATGTCAAACCAGTAACCAAATCGCCCAAACGGTTTGTGGTGAATCCGATTGTTCCACCTCGATATCTCATAGAAGAGGATTGAAATGCCGATTGCATCAATCCAGAGTACGAGGCCTGGGAAGTTTGGGACCAAATGCTCCTCGTTTGGCTCTAATCCACTCTTTCAAAGTCTGTTCTCTCACGTTTTAGGCTCGAATCACTCCTATCAGGTGTGGGAGAAGATTCACGAGCATTTCAATCTTCACACCAAATCGAGAGCATGCCAACTGCGAACTGCGATGCGTGCAGTTTCGCTTCAAGGAAGATCAATGGATGAATATCTCCATAAGATTAAAGGCTATGTCGATGAGCTTGTGGTGTTGGTGTTCTGGTTCACCATGAGGAGTACGTTGATGCAATTCTGGAAGGTCTCCCTTCTGATTATGCGTCAGTTATATCAGTGATCGAAAGCAAGAAACGAACTCCATCCACTGCCGAGATTGAAGCTCTACTTTACGGTCACGAGACTTGTCTTGTTCGTTACAACAAAGACACTCAATTGCTCACTTCTCCATCCTTGAATTATACTCAAGGTTATTTGCATTCAAGTTCATATAAATCTTGGTGCTTCTTCTGATTGTGGTGGTGGTCGCGGTGGTCCCGGCAGGGGTAACTTCCAGTGCCAAATGTGTCTCAAATAAGGACATACTGCTAATGTATGTCATTTTCGAGTTGACATGAACTTTCAGCCTCACGAGTCACTTACCTTTTTTGATCCAACTACACTTCAACCTATTCCTTATTCATTTGGTTCAATTAGATCCTCAAACACTTCGGTTAATCCTAATCCCAAACTTGTTGCTCAGCCAACCAATCAACCTAGTGCTATGCTTACAAACTCGGCCTCTCATGGCAATGGTCAAGGTAGTTCAACCTGGATTCCAGATTCTGGAGCTAGCTTCCATGTGATTGGTGAATCACATCATATCAAACAGTTTGCACACTTTGATGGACCTGACCAAATCTTTATAGGAAATGGTGAAGGCTTGAGTATTTCTAGTGTTGGTTCCTCATCTTTTGTTGCCTAATGACTCTCATATCACTTTCAAACTTAATAAGCTATTACATGTTCCTTCGATTTCAAAAAATTTGTTAAGTGTGAGTCAATTTGCTAAAGATAACTCTGTTTTCTTTGAGTTTCATCCTCACTAATGTCTTGTTAAATCACAGGCGACCAATAAAGTTCTCCTTCAGGGTGTTGTTGGTGTTGATGGTCTCTATTCATTCCATAACATCAGATTTCAAGATCACTCTCCTCAGCTGCTGTCAACTTCCATTTCTACTTCAATCACATCTCCTACTGTTACTAAAAATTCTGTTATAGCTTCTAGCTCTATTATTTCAACTCCTAGTACTATTAGTCTATGGCATGCTAGGTTAGGCCATCCAAATAGTCATGTACTGAAGTTAGTCCTCAACCAGTGTAATATTTCACCATCTAATAAAATATTTTCAGATTTTTCTGCTTCTTGTTTCATGGGAAAATCTCACAGGCTGTCATCTCATTCTTCTACTTTTGTTTACTCTCCTCTAGAACATATCTTTACAGATTTATGGGGGCCATCTCATTTAACTTCCTATTCTGGCTTCAAGTACTATGCATCCTTTATTGATGCTTTTTCCAGGTACACTTGGATCTTTCCAATTAAAACCAAAGCTGAAACTACATTTGTTTTTCAAGATTTCAAATCCTAAGTTAAACTGCAACTTAACACCAAAATTAAAAGTGTTCAATCTGATTGGGGGGGTGAGTATTGACCCTTTTCTGCTCTCCTAACCTCCTATGGTATTTCTCACAGATTAATTTGTTATCACACCCATCATCAGAATGGTGTGGTTGAGAGAAAACATAGGCACATAGTTGATCTAGGTCTCACTTTGTTACATCATGCAGCTTTACCTCTACAATTTTGGGACTATGCCTTTACTACTGCTGTCTACCTAATTAATAGACTGCCTACTGCATCTCTCAACTTTGCTATTCCCTTTGTCACTCTTTTCAACAAAGATCCTGACTTCCATTTTCTTAAAACCTTTGGTTGTGCTTGTTTTCCTTTGTTGAGACCTTATCATACTCATAAACTCAATTTTTCTTCTCAGGAGTGTGTGTGTTTTTGGGGTACCCCTCATTTCATAAAGGCTATAAATGTTTGTCTTCAACTGACAGAATTGATATTTCTAAGGATGTTCTGTTTAATGAGCTGAGATTTCCTTATTTGGATCTATTTTCCTCATCTTCTAACCCAGTACAAAACACTAACTCCTATTTCAGTCTTAACCTTGACCTGTCTCCTCCATTTGTAGCTCCTACACCTCTTTCCCAACTGCCTTCCTCTCACTCACCTTCTCCTCCCTCTATTCCTCCTGGCTTTTATTCTGCCTCAAATCAACCCTCATCTAAGTCTACTTCAGCACATCCTCAGTCATCCAATATAGGGTCTCACAGTGAATCTATACCTGCTCCAACTTCAGTTCCTACTAATACTCATCCCATGCAAACTAGATCCAAGTCTGGAATTCATAATCCTAGACTGCATTCTTCACTGTTCCTTACTCATTCATAACCTAAAAATGTCAAACAGGCCCTGGAAAATCTAGAATGGTTTGCAACTATGCAAGAGGAGTATAATGCTTTACTGAAAAACAGAACTTGGGATTTAATTCCCTTACCTGCTAATAGACAAGCTATTGGGTGCAAATGGGTTTTCAGAGTAAAAGAAAATGTTGATGGTTCTATTAACAAGTTCAAGACCAGGTTTAGTTGCCAAGGGTTTTCATCAGGTTCATGGTTTTGACTTTCATGAGACATTTTCTCCTGTGGTAAGGCTTGTTACAATTCGTGTTGTTCTCACTCTTGCTCTCTCTCAAGGATGGGATTTATTTAAGCTTGATGTCAACAATGCTTTTCTTAATGGGTTGCTTGAAGAATCTGTTTTTATGACTCAGCCTCCAGGCTTTGAGGTTGGAGATAAATCCCTGGTTTGTAAGCTTAATAGGGCTCTCTATGGCTTAAAACAAGCTCCAAGGCAATGGTTTGACAAGTTAAAATCTACACTGCTTCAGCTTGGGTTTGTAGGAAGCAAATGTGATTCTTCTTTGTTCATCTACACACATCAAAAGCATACTGTGTATCTTTTAGTTTATGTGGATGACATCATCACATGAAGTTCTGTCTCTCTTATTCAGCAGCTAACTTCCAAACTAACCATTGCCTTCTCTCTTAAGCAGCTGGGCCACTTGGATTATTTTTTGGGACTGGAGATCAAATATCTTCCTAACAACTCTATACTTTTTTTTGAACGGCCAAAATATTATATATTATAAAAGATAGTACCAGAGGTACTACAGAAGTACATAGAAAGCCATAAAAAAAGGCTAGAACACAAAAGCTGCATAGACCACCCTAACAACTCTATACTAATGACTCAAAGCTAATATGATCGTGATTTACTTCACAAAACTCAAATGGTCGAGGCACACTCTATTTCCTCTCCCATGGTTTCCAACTGTAAACTGTCTAGACATGGTGCTGATCTATTTCATGACCCAACACTCTACAGATCAGTAGTAGGTGCTCTGTAGTATGCTACTCTCACTAGACCTGAAATCAGTTTTGCTGTTAATTAAGTTTGTCAGTATATGGCCAGTCCTCTGGACTCTCATTGGGCAGTGGTTAAAAGGATCTTGAGATATCTTAAGGGTACCTTGTCTCGTGGTTTACTTCTTCAGTCTGCTCCCATTGTGAAACCTTGGCTCTTTTTGCTTTCTGTGATGCTGATTGGGCATCAGATGTGGATGATAGGCGTTCCACTTCAGTACTGAAGCTGAATATCGTAGCTTGGCTCAAACCTCTACTGAATTGACTTGGATTCAAGCTCTTTTAACAGAATTACATGTTTCCTTCCATACTCTTGTGCTTTATTGTGATAATCAAAGTGTTGTATCCATTGCTCATAATCCAGTGTTCCACAGTCGCACGAAACATATAGAAATTGATGTCTTCTTTGTGAGGGAAAAGGTTCTGGCTAAACAGCTTTCAGTCTTGCATATTCCAGCTTTAGATCAGTGGGCTGATGTTTTGACCAAACCCCTTTCTTCAGCAAGATTTGATATTCTTAGGGACAAACTCAATGTGAAGAGTTTTTCCTCTGAAAAATCTGGGGGGGGGGGGGGGGGGGTTATTAGAATATATGTAAATAACTGTGAAAATAGTTTGCAAGGGCTGTTAGCTTTTGCTAACAGCACTACACTTGTATCAGGATGTTAGTTTACTAACAGAATTCTGTTATTCTGTTATCCTGTTATAACTTATAACGGAATTTTGTTATTCTGTTTTGTGCTTAGGCTGAAAGTGTAGAGGTCTATAAATACCTCTTTTGTAACTAAGTTTCAGAGTCAATAATATCAGTTTCATTTCTCAATATTTTTCTCTCTTTCTCTGTTCTCTAAACCTAAAAAAAAACTTCATCATTGTATAATTATAGTAATCTTACATGCATAACAGAATCTACTTACTTGCATCATCCTTGTTTCGCTTAGTTCTCGATTTCTCATCATTGATTCCATACTTGCCTGGTAAGATATGAATAGTGTTACCCAAGCCATAACTATAAATAACACTCTAGCATTAAAATATATTTAAGGTACAAACTATAGTGAAATGATTAATCCTACACTAATGAAAGAAATTAATGAAGAAAACTGAAGGTAAATCACTATGTTGCCCAGTCCAACAAGTTCACAATAGCCAAATATTTTACTGATTTATTGAGTAAATATATTCCCCAATTCTGCAAAGCAAGTAAATTTTAATAGACATCACATACAGAGAAAAACACAAACCGCAAATCAATGACAATCTTATAGCTATAACACGGGCAGCAAGAAAACCATATTATGTTCTGAAAGAAAGTAGTGTTAGATTTCTTCTGGATAGTGGGAAAAGTTGGATAGGTGAAAATGCATTTCTAGCAACCCTTGTCGTTCATAGACCAAAAAGTTCTTGGTAGAACAATAAAAGTATACAAATTAGATCTTAAGATTCATAGACCAACTTGGGGCAGGGATTACTTAAACTTCAATCAATATGTCACAATTAGCCAAGATTGTGTATAAAAATGTATGATGCCAACACTGAAGCAAATTCAACATGTTCATTATTCATTAAAGAAAAAGCTTCCACCAGATCAAAGCAAATTGAACAGAATATGGTTTAGGTGGAAACAACAGTTGCACGGGAGGAAATAAAATATTTCGAGACACACTTCAATAAATTAACAAAGAGGAACCTGCAGGGAAGCTAGATTTCCTTCTGACAATGCAGCCTGCCTCTTAACAGCATCCATAGAACTTAAAAGTGCCTCAATTTCAGCATTTTTTGCTGCCAAAGCCTCAACCATATTTGATTCAACTCTTGTCACTTCCCTTTTACTTTCAGACAGATCCTTCTGTAGCTGTTTTATGCTAGCTTCATATGATTTACTCAGCTCTCTCTGTAGATTTAGAATTAATTTAAGTGATATGATAGTCAATATGTTTTCATTTCAAGCATATAATGAGACTTTTTATTCCTTTAACAGGAAATAGTGATGGTGCTTCACCTCTGAAGTGAGAAGTTCCTCCAACTGTGCATTTTCAGATTTGTATTCTTGAAGACGGGATGACAATCCAGCACAGACCTGAGCATCATTAGGAAATAATAATCAGGCATCTATAATAAGCAATTAGAAAGATTTTATTGGTTTAAGCAACACCCTTACCCGAGCTAACCTAGCCTCTTTAGACTGACCAGTAGATTTTGTTGTTTTAAGCAATCCTTGAGCCTATGTACCAACTAAAAAAATTAGTCAGAAGAATCTTTTAATAAAGATGTGCATAAGTAAGAATGTCTAAACTTCTCCATTATAAGTATTACCTCATCAAGTTGATCCTGTACTTTTTCGGGGGAGATGTCAGCTTTGTGATCCTCTTGGCTTTTCTCGTCCACAACAGATTCAACTTTTACATCAGAATCTTTGAGTATAGGATCATTATTAGGAGCTGTGTCAGAAGCCACAGAATCAGATTTCTCTATATCCACATTTTTACTGGCATCTAAATCTCTAGATTTGATAATTTGGCCAGTACTAGTGGGTTCATCACTGGAGCCCTCAATTCCTTTGGGAGCTGGAGGAGGATCCATCTCACAAATGTCTGAAGCACTCTCTTGGACAGGATCACCATTACCAGCAATTGTGGCAACTCCAATATCAGCATCATTTACTAATGCTTCCGCATCATCTGTGTCATGTTTACCAACATCATCGCCTAGAATTTTTGATAATGAAGAGCCTAACAAGGGTGATGTTGCATCGCTAGGTTGTGGCTCCTTTGGTTGGTTTGTAGACGTGGAAGCGCTCACATCAATTTCAGGATCAACTTTGTCTATTGAAGTTGCTATGTCCACAGGTGCTGATGGAGATCCACTTTTCTCGTGAGTAGTATCACTAATTATAGTTGGTGAGTCGGATAGTGCCTTTTGAGCCTGCACAATCTCAAAAGACAAATGTGAATATTATTTGTGGATGTTGGATAGTAATGCAGTGGAAATACCTTTGGTTTTGATTTTGTCCTCTTGCCCTGAGATCCTTGCCCATTTGATGCTATTTATTAAAAAGGAAACAATAAAACAATTTGTTAGCATTTCTGATATTGGAGAATATGTATCCAAAAGACATAATTCCTGGTTCATTTGTTTTCGGCAATGAAAATATTGGGAAATTATTCCTTATTTTTCAAAAGCTCTCCAGGGAAGCTAACAAAAATAGGCAATGAAAAGTAAGCAATTATTTCTTCAAAATAAGCTGAACCAAACACATTTAATGTTTTAAACCAAAATGGTTTGTTTATACCAAGCAAAAGATTGTGAGAAAGAGAATAAGAAACGGAAATTCAGGTTAAAATTGGCAGCACAACTCTGCAGCAATAACCCAAGTCTAATTTTCAGCATGTATTGATGGCTAACTAGGTGGTGAACGAAAAGAACTAAAATATAAACCTGGAGACTTAGAATCACCCTGCTCCTCTGATAAGTCACTGGCAACAGCCTTCGCTCGTCGATCTACAACTTCAAATAAACCTGATCAACCAAAGCCAAAAAAAAGGCTATACGTCAGAGTTAAGTCAAAATGCATCTCAAGCGATGTAACTCCCTCTCACCAGTCACCATCACCCACGTCACCTAAACAATAAAAATGACGCAATACTCCTAATAGGCAATGCAGTCCTTCACTGAATTACAAGTCTTAGTTAGTGTATTACATTGATGAAACCATTAGCACTTAACACAGAAGATATAAGGTTGGTTGGTCGGGTGGTTAAGAAGGAGGGGAAGGAGGAAAAGGTCGCAGGGTTCAATCACTCCTACTAACAAAAAAACTAACAAACTAACAATTAACATTTATCGATAAAAAACATTAACACTTAACACTCACCAGTCCATTCCCTAATTTGTTAATTTCCAATACATTATAAGCATCACAGTCCTTCACCAAAAATAATATCAAAAGTATTTGGCAAAACCATTTGATGAACACAATTTAACGCATGAGCACATCAACACATCAGCATTAACCATCCATCAAAGATTCGGTGATCAACAAAACATTGCGATTATTAAAAACAACAAGACGCAACATCAACTAAAACTACGAGCTCGGTAAGATTGATGGAATCAAAAAACGAAATTGGAGGATTTTAGGATACGAATCTAAGGGAGCGAGATCCGTTACCTTCAGCGGCTTTGAGCCACGAATCCATTGCCGGAAACGATCAACGACTCAAGATTCGAATCCCAAAGAGTTCAGAGATTCAACACTTGTTGAGCTACTTTCATCGCACAATGAACGACGTCGTTTCGACTCTGCACTGCACTTGCCTGAAACGAATCGCGCGAGAAATATAAAAACCGCTTCTTTCTCTCTGATTCTAATTCGCCACTCCTGTCTTCAACCACCTGATCACCACCCCTCCAAAAAAACTGCACCCCTCTTACGTTACGCAATTTTCTTTTATTATAAAAAAAAGTAAAATGGGGTGTTTTTACTTTTTAGTTATTATTACAATCAAGTAAGAATGTGCCATATACTACTTAAAAAAACCTAATAAATATTTTTTTAAGTTTGAAAATGAAAATTAGTTTTTTCATTTTTTAATAACTAATTTAAAACTAATAATACACTAATTAATAAAAAGGTAATTTGTTTTTTTAATATTAGTGTACCTTTTAAAAACTAATAAAAATATTTAATAGTTTTAAAATATTTTCTAATTAAAAAATAATAAATACATTAATTAAAAAATAATAAATAGTGTTTTTCATATTTCTTAATCTGAGTAAACTTTGTCCAAAAAAATAATAAGGTACCATGTCTTTGTCCAGGGTCGTTAAAAACAGTCATTGCTTCATGCCCCTCATGTTTTTCAACCTGCACCCCATATGAAAATTAAAAGCTCAAAAATACCCCTCAGCCTGACTTTGAACCCTAACCCGCCTTTGCCCGACTTCTAAAGCTTTTTATTTTTATTTTTATGTACAATTGATTAAAAATATATATAATACAAAAACTTATGAAGAGATCATCTATCCTAAAAGTCAAAGCACGCTTCTATTTAGAAAAAAAATAAAAACACCCAAAATAAAAATCCCCTAAAAAATCAATCCAAAACCCCGAAGCATTTTTCTGTATGACTCAAAATAATCCCCCTGTGGCCATCATTAACAGCGGATTTATACTCACGATTTGCAGTATACTCCAAAACATTAAACTACTAAAAAGCATCAATAAAAGCTTAATACTAAAAAAAGGCTTCTGGAATTATAAATCCTGAATGTGAAAAAGCAAAAACTATTAGAATCATGCATCCGGAATATTAAAGAAGACTTCCAGAATTATAAATTTGGAATGTTGATAAAAGTCTTCCGGAATTAATAGTCCAGAATATACTAAAGACCTCTCGAATCACTAATCTGGAAAATAGAGTGTTATTTTTTGAATTTAGGAATCCGTAACATGAAAAAGATTATTACGGATTATGTTTTCTAGATTGCAATTTGTGAACTTCGAAAATTTTAATCCAAATTATTTGTGGGGTGTAGGAAGTAATGACCTTAAAAGAAGGAAGGTAATTTGGAGATTTTAAAATTTATGAAATTAAAAAAAGGGTGCAGGCAGGGAGAAACTTGTGGATTATAAGAAGTAATGGGCTTAAAACATTAATGCCAGCAACAATGTCACACGTCATCTTCAAGGTAAGGGAATGCAAAAAATCTGGTTGGGCCAAACCAATCCAGAACCAGGCTGCCCCAAATCAGGTAGTTGCTACACGCACTATGCATAATTGCTGATACACCCAGCAAAATAGTAAAACTCCATTTTCGCCCTTTCATAAAGCTGATACAGATTGATGAATCCATAAGTTTAATACGGATTATCATTTTGTAAGCCTCATACGAATTGGTTAAAATTAATGACTCATGCAGGAATCAAACTTGTAACTTTCGTGTTATTAACATGACACTTTAATCAACTGAACTAATAGGTCAATTATGTTATAAAATAATTAATGTCGTTATATATAACAATAAAATTTTTAATATATATTTAATACACATATAAATTCAAATAATAAATTTCATGACAATTAATTTTGATCTAATAATTAATTTATTTATATATATAAATTTTTATGAAATCTATAATTTTTATTTAGAATGTGCTTACGAATTCATCAATCCCTAACAGCCTTGCAGAAGAACAAAAATGGGGTACATTACATTACAGAAGGTCGAAACTATAGTGTAATTTTACAGTACCTGAAACAAAATTTGCAGGTGCGAGAAATGTCACTCTTCAAATAATCCATTTGTTTGTCCAATTCATTCTAATAACCATATGGGCATCCAATAAAAGTACATAAAAATCCAAAGTCTGAAGTCATAGTCACGGACTAGCGGTGAAATTAAACGGCTTCGAATTTTGAGATTGGTTGGATCAATTGCTAAAATTAGATTATTTTAATTATCGATTATCATTTTGTTTGGGTAATTTGTAGAAAAGTGACTTGGAAATAATTAATTTTGTTTGGATGTAAAAAAAATCAGCTTGTACATAGTAAAATAGTATAAAACAGCTAAAAGAAAAAAAAAAGTTGTTAGAAAATAATCATAAGTTACAAATTCTCAGCTTCATAAAACAACTTAATTTTTCAAAAAAAAAGAAGTTTTTTCTAAAACTTAAGCTAGGATCACCCACATTCAACTTAGTTTGAAAACAACTTATTTTCTAAATAAAAAAACAGATAATATTTTAGATTATAAGTTGTGCAAAACATGTTCAGAATAAGTTAAATTTAGGAATCCGTAACATTAAAGCTTCCAATTAGAATTTTATATATCTTAGTAAATCTAAATTAAAATAACAGCTAAAATGTGAATTATCTTATTTTCATTCAAAAATATAAATTCATAAGCCTAAATGATTTTGTTTTATTATGGGAGTAATTTTTTAATCGTTTGTGAATCTTAAGGACCAATATTTTTGTTATTTCATCTTTAGTTATCAGCTTTGATTATATATGACTCAAGGCTTCTATTGTTGCACTCTTTAGTTTTAAAATTAAAACTCTTTTTTAAATTCAGTTTTTAAAAAGTCAAACTAATTTCCTCCAATTAAATGGATATAGATTTTAAATCAAATCCATTTAACTCTGGACTTGGATTGGATATAAAATTTCTTTTAAGAGATGGGGTACGGAATAATATTTCTTTTACTAAAATTTAAATAAATCTGATTATACTATCCTACTTTAATAATTAATCCTGGTTTTATAAAAAGTTACAAATAACTGTCAACCGAAATTAAAAGACGCGCACACAAGCATATATCTGCACAAGGTCTTCTTGTGTCTTTTTTATTTATTGTTATTATTATTATTGTTATTGTTATTATTATTATTATGTTGAATGCTTTAAAAGTAATACTTTTGTAAAGACAAAAGAGACATGAGGAGTCCCAGCTTTATCTATTAAATAAAATGTAAATTAATTACAATCACTCAT
Source organism: Glycine max (assembly GCF_000004515.6). NCBI lineage: Eukaryota > Viridiplantae > Streptophyta > Magnoliopsida > Fabales > Fabaceae > Glycine > Glycine max. The sequence continues at coordinate 7,897,157 of NC_038252.2, read as the reverse complement.
AATGACTTTTTGGTCAATACATTACAGACATGCATGTCAACATCACAACCTTGGTGTTGGACGCAAACCCAAATATATGTAGATGATTCTCAAATTATTTCAACCGAAAGAAAAAGAAAACCTCAAATTATGGATCATTTTTACGAGGAATATGGATATTTGGAGTACATTATTTAAGTTGATTTTTCTTAAATATCAATGAACTATACTATCTCCTATTTTAAACATAACTTTTGTAGTTTTTATATATTAACATTAAGAGATAATTAGTTTTTTATTTTAAGTGTAATTATATATTAATCAAATTATTATTCTATTTTATTTGTTTTATTTAATCTTCTCTTTTAATAATATTTTTCAATTCAGAACATTCGAACTTAAAATTTTATTTAATAAAATTGAGTTGAATATTACTCAAATTAACAATTTACTGATGATATCACGTACTCTGATTTATCCTAGTAAATAACTCTCCCTTGTCAATACATCATGGTGTAAAGTTTGCGGTTATAACAAATCAACCAGTGCTGCTTCTTTTAGTTTAATTAGCAGTTGAATTAAATATACAATTATATAAAGTATTTGAAAGATTTTTTTTATCATTTTTAACTCGAGTAGAAGTATATCTCATAATTATTGGAAAAAAAAGTTTTCAAAAAACATAAGTTTATCTCAACCATTGGACAGGTTTAGTTTATATTTTTTTATTACAAAATTGTAGAACAAACTTCGTCCCTTCACTCCAAGAATATCTCTTTATTAACACTATGGCAAAATATTGGATTTTTATATATATTTAATGTATATTTAACATTTTTTGAGAATTTTTAGCAAATCCTGGAACTAAAAAAGTTAATAATTGATCTTTAATTTTCAATTTAAAATTTTTGTAATTGGATTAATACTGATGTATTAAACCTATTATATATGTAGGTTATTTATTTATAAGTATATATATATATATATATATATATATATATATATATATATATATATATATATTATAATTTAATATATATTATACTTAAAATTAATTTTAACATGCATTTTAGTTATATTTAATTATTTAAAAGTAATTTATTAAAATTAATTCTATTTCACTTTAAAAGTTTGTTAACAAGTTCAAAATACAATAATTTTTTAATACGTTCTGAAGATACTCCAGGTACAAATATAGTAAAACTTTCAAAAACACTTTCACAATACATGCATCGGTGTCAAATGGAATATGATTGATGTCCAATAATGAAATTGATTGCGACAGTGAGTTTCTAATCAAATAGTTAAATGTCCAGTGATTTATATAATGCTGCCATGTGTCAAAGGCTGGCTCTAAATTTGAAGATATTAAAATTAACTCCAAGAAAAAGGTTAAAATATCGTTCACAGCTAAAGGCAAAACTTACAGTTCAGCCAATTAGTACAATGTAGAGAGAAAAAGAGAGTTAATTAGTGCTTGAAAGGGACTCTGCAATCCAATTATAGAGCACTACTATATCACGATTCCTCACCAACTCTTTATTAAAATGATTAATTTTCCCCACTAATGCTTTTCTTTTCTTTTCGTTAAAATGTTGCCTTTCCTTCATGGCCACTTTAATAAAACTACCAACAAAGTGTAATAATTAAGCTAGTTTTTTTTTTTTTGTTCATATTTGATTATTTAAATTAATGTGTTAAGATCATGTATATATCATGCATGTCTACGCAAAGAGAACCCTACATAATTTACACAATAGTTAATTAATTTAGATTCTCTAAATAATATTTAGAAGGGTAATTATATTGTATCATTTGAAATTAATTTCTCATCTAATGTTCACCCATCACATGTGATTAATCACATAGAGAAATATAGTTTTTAGAGATAAATATATATGCTTGATTTTATCTCACAAATGATTAAGAGTGAATAAATATGTATATACAATTATCGATTTGTACTTGTAGCACTGGTGGTTAAATATGTTTGAAAAGTCGTTAATAATGCCGTGATATTATTAAAATATTTAATAATTATTATTTTATCTCATAAGTGATAATGTAAAAAGAGTTATAAGATTTATTTGGTGGTAAAAAAAGAAGGGATAAAAAGAAAGATTGTGAATTTGATTTTCTTCATTTAAAAAATTTAACAATTAATAACTAATATTTAACAATAAAATAATTTGTAAATAAAAGTGATTAAGATATATGTAATTGTGTATCATTATCAATCTATACTTCTGAGTTGTGATACTAATAATTAAATATACTTTTCTTAAAAATAAATGTGTAGAGAAAAAAAATTATCCCAAATTAAGTGTCATGGTAATTTTTTAATGTAATATTAATTATTTTTTTCATTAATATTTTCAATAAATATCACTTTAGTTTTTCAATATAATACACTTATAATAAGTTTAGTTTTATAAAATTATTGTTTTCTTTCGTATATTTGTTAGCTTTTTTTAGCTTAACAACCTAGAATTAGTGACATTTATTTTGGAAGAGAAGGAGTATCTCACAAGTAGTTAATTAACAATGATTAACTATTTGAGTGAATGCTGGCTGAATAATTCCAGCAAGACAATGACAAAATTTTCTCTTTAGATCAATTATGGTTTAGTGATGTACGAATTGACCATTAATAAATTAAATTTCTTGCTTGTGTATTATCAATGAGATCATTTTTTTTGTTAATTAATTTACTTCTTACTTTCAGTGTTTTCATCTAAGAAGTTTTGTTGAACTGTATTATTTTTGTTAACTGATTATATTAGCAAATGATTAATTAATTAATGTTGCCAATGCTTAATTATCATAAAAAAATCATGTACAAACATTTTTCTTTATGATTGTTTATAATTAATTTCTTTTCTTTAAATAAATATTATTTGAATTTTTTTGAAGAATAAAAGAAGAAATCTAAAAATAGCAAACTCTTATATTTATTAAAATTTAAGTGTTAATTACTTTAATCTTTAATTTTTAACATTCTTATTTTTGTCTTTTACTTTATAAAATGTTATTTAATTGAATTTTTTTAGTACAAAATAATAATAGAAAATAAATTAGAAATGGATTAAAATAAATAAAATTTATAAAGTTAAGTATTGAAATTTGTTTTTTGTTACATAAGTTAAGTATTCAAATGATTTGACGCTTACAATCTCAATAATTAAAATAGGAATCCATTCAATCTAAAAATGAAAAAAGAATATAATATTAACTTTGTTAGTAGCATTGTTTTTTTTTTCCCACATATTTGTTAAAAATTAGTGTGTTGTTATTTTTTAAATACAGTAATATATAATAGTATATACTTTTCAACTGCAATATGACAGACATTGATTTTTGATATGTATATCACTTAATGTCTTAATTCACACAATGAATACGAATAGTTAATTTTTCTACGACTAAATTTATTGTTCAACAAATGACACTTCATGTATTTATCACCGAGTCTTTGTTCTTTAGTTTTATTTTTTATTCCGATTGAGTAGAACATATAACCGTTTTTTCTTTTAAATTAATGGTTTACGATAAGGTGATATTTCACCAGCCTTATTAATGATGATAGGTTTTTTTTTTTTTACATGATTAATGATGATAGTGAAATAAAAGAAATAAATCTCGTATATGAAAATATGTCACATGTTATCCCTATTTTATAATTGAGAGCTAAAAAAAGATAATTTTCTACGAATGACAAGAATCACATTACATATTTTCATAAACGAGAAATAAAAAAGAGATGATATTTTTTTACTGCAGAGATGATTTATTTTAAAAAATATAAAGATAAATAATAAAATATTTATAAAAACTAAAAACATATTTAACCCATTTTATATTTTATGGTATTATTATTTGTCATTTTCAAAATTTACAATTACCTTTCACTCTATTAACATAAGCAAAGTGACGTGAAACTTTTTGTATATTTTAAATGAACATTTCAAAATGTTAATATCTTTATCATATTAATTTAGAAAATTAATTTAGTGCTTATTTAGAAACTATATATTTTTATTATCATTAATTCGGTCTCTTTGGCTTGGTTTCAGCTCATGATGACTTTGTGAGTTGAAGTAGTTTTTGGAATTCTTAACTTTCTTTATAAATATTTTATTTTGTTGAAGTATAAGTGTGAGGTGAAATTTCATATCAAATAGAAGTGAGAAAATTGAACAGTATATAATTAAAAAGAAGACATATAAACTTGAATCTTAAAATTTTAATTTAAAGTGGGATATCAAATTTCTGTTTCCTTATATGATTGCTCCTGAATTTACAATAAAAACAAACCAAACCTTTCTAGTTCCCACCATTGTTTAGTGGAGTTTGTTATATATGAGACTTGCCTATAGGTGAATAAGTCATTTATAACAATATCATCACACATCTCAAATAATTTCATTTATGGTTATTTGAGTTCGTGAATACAAGAAATGAATTGTAATTTAATAGCTCGTGATTATTCCAGTATATGGGTTCAATTCGTAGTTTATTGAGGATCATCATGGACAACAACACCGATTATATTTGTTCTATAACAATTAACATCGATTAATTAATTACCGAAAAGCATATATATATATATATATATATATATATATATATATATATATATATATAATTAACTTTAATAAAATATAGAGTAATTAATTAACATAACTAATTTGTATTTATTGTAAGTTAGGAATAGACGGTTGCTGATTCTAATTATAACAAATATGCGCGGAGCAATTAGTAATAAGAAAAACTAAATTGATTACAAAATGTTTAACTTTCGTGTTTTTTTTTTCTGAATGAACTTTCGTGTTTGTCACCCTATAAAATTAGCAAAAAGTTTATTTATAAGAAATATATCAGATACTACCTTAATGAATTCAAGTAAAGAGACTTAAATACACCCACACTACGTACGTATACTTTGTTTTAAGTTTTTAACTGTATACTTCAATTTAATTACACGAGTTATTATAAGCGTGTATATATAAATATTGAAGCAGAAACAGTGGAACCAGAACCACCCTCATAATGCAGAGAGACCAATTCAGAGACAAGAAAATAAGACTCAAAACAAAAGGCTAATAAAGCCAATTTGTAACCCACCAACCAACCCTGAAAAGCTGCACCTTTAATTTCTGTACTTAACGACCCATGGCCACGGATCTAACGTTTCCTTGCTTTATTATCCATTTTATCGGAGAAGAGCAAAGTTTTTACTGAGAGCCAAAAAAATTTCCTAACTACAAGGACAAGCACAGACACAAGTCCCTTTTGTTGTGACCTTTCCTACTTCTTTTTGTTACTTACTGCTATCAACAATACTGATAACACAACAAAACCGTTGAAAAATATCTAAATCTCACATCGGTTGTCTCACTCCTTAGAGTGTGTAGTTTTTATTGGACAACTTCACTTAATACTAATTAATTTTAACATGAAATCTATCATGGTATCAGAGTTAGACTTTGTCCCTGGACCTCACCTCTTCTTTCGCTACGACCACCCACTATTTGTTGTTTACACACCAAGCACAAAAAATGTTGTGCATGAGAGAGTGTGTTGGAAAATATCCAAGTCCCACATTGACCGTCTAACTCCTTAGAGTGCAACTTTTATATATGTGTTGGACAATAATGGATGAAATCTAACAAAAGCTAAACATTTCACATCACAATAATGGATGAAATTTACTCTCTTATTATCAAATGGGAATATACATGCATTTAAAAAAAACTAGGTGACTAAAAGACAAAGTTATGTACAAGCTGCATCAACTTAACACCTATCCATCTTAAACTATGATGCAAGAAAACTTAAACAACTATACATCAAACATCAAACTAGTTAAAGTCACACCTCAACCGTAGATGCGCCATTAACTAACTCCGTGCAAATAATTAACTCGCCATGTGACTTTTTTTTTTACTTGACAAAAGATTGTGAAAAACATGAAGAAGGTGCTATCACACAAAAAGGTGGTTGCGATGAGTTGTGTGACATATTAAGGCTATGTTTAGATTTCCGTTAAAAATATAGTGGACAACTTCTAAGATAAATTTAATGATCTAGAAATTTAATTTTAGAAAAGGAAGAGTTCGTTTGTATGTTTTTGTAAACCTCTTTTTGCTTCCAAAAGTCTGTTTGCAATGATAAAACAAACATACACTGAACAAATCTATGATATCATGATAATTTTCAAGGAACATGTAGTCGAGTATTATTAATTATTTTCTTGCAAACTAAAAAAACTGACTATATAGCATGTAAAAATCAACCGAGATCATAAACACGTGATAGTTGGAAAGCATAGAATAATAATTTCTGGATAAGAAAGGAACGTGATAATAATATTTTTCATCTGTCCCACAAGTTATAATGGTAGGGTGAGTCAATAGCAGCCATCTTCTGCTGCAAGTTGAGGTCCTTATAGAACCTTTTAATGAACTCCTCAGCCGCCACGTCAACTTGGTTATCGTCTCCACCTTCTTCGTCCTTCAAAGGAAAGGGCGAGTCTGTGATTCTGATCAGTTTTCTCCCAATTGGACTTTTTCCGAACCCGGGTAACGGAGAAGCCTCAACCTTGTTATTGTTGAGTATTTCGAGCACTTTCTGTACGGTCGAAACGTCGTCGTGGTGGGGGAACTTGGTGGTGGTGGTGCAGCGGTGGTGGTGGTGACGGTGCTTATTGGTGCTGCGCTTGATGACGTGGAAGAGCGCGGGGCTGTTGCTGCAGCTGAACTCGTAGTCGCGCGGGTAAACGGCGTCGTCGTTTTGGGAGCGGTGGAGGATAGTGTTGGCTATGGCCTTTGTGGCTGCCAGCTTGCCACGTTTGAACGACAAGTTCAAGTTGAAGTCAGCGGCGAGTTTGCTCTTTGATATGCCCTTTCTCAACATCAGGAACACGATGCGTACTATGTTCCATAGCTTCCTTGCCACTACTTGCTTCGGGCTTGGGCTTGGGCTTGGGCTTGCTTCCATTTCCATTTTTTGAGGAAGTGTATGTACTGATGGTGGTGACTAATTCGTGACTGGGACTTTTTTGTTGTTATCTATGGGAGAGAGAGGATGAATTGGAATTGTGGCTTGGTGTGGAGTGGGAGAGTGGGGGTTGGAAGGGTATATAAAGGGGTACAAGATAAGTATCTCTACTAAGAATGTGCTTATATAATATACTAGTGTTTCGGATATTATAATGCAAACTTGTGAAGTTCCACTTTCATTAAGAGCGCGTACGTGCTTGCGTGGACTATATATATATGTATTGTTTTGTTGACTGAGGGGAAAAAGAGTTACAGCAATAGTACACATTTAGTGTATGCTTGTGTTAGCTCTTATTTAATTGTGTCATTATATATGTTTTTAGACCAATTCAAGGGACGTGAGATTTGAATTATTTTCATCAGCGTAGTTTCAGGATCAGAATTTGCTTTGATACCATCATCATCTTAAAATGTATAATGTGAGAAGTCTATCTCAACACCAAAAACTAGTTCAAGAGATGAGGGTTATCTCTCACTTGTATATTCTAATATATGAGATTACTTTTAGCCGAGGTGAGACTTAAAATATTTTCAACAAAAATATTGTTGCAAGGTTTTCAATACAACTCAAACATATACTTAATAGTTAAATAAAATCATATTGATCATCCAATGAGACATGAAGATGTTTTGTTTATTTATCTTCTATTTTATTATAGATGTAAAATATTCATCAATTTGATTAATGATGATTTTTTGTTATAAATCTAACATATTTTTGCAATATTTTTTTTTCAACTATAAGATTAGAATATGAAATCTTAATTATAACGTGTTTGATTTTATGTTTAAAAAATGATTTTCAAAAACTAAAAGTTATTTCCATGCATATCAAACCAAATCTTATGACACATAAAACAAAGATGCATGTATCAACTCAAAGGAGGTTGGAATTCACGAGCCCGAAGAGCGTTTGGGAAGCATATGAATGATTGGGTTGCTAATATATTGTTTGTTTGTATGTTTATGCTTTGCATGGAAGTTGGATTGGAATTTACTAGAAGGTGTAGATGATGCGGTTAGCATTTGCCGTAGAGACTAAGTTTGTCATAACACAACACAACCGCATAATCTTTGCCGTCTATTATTGTGATTTCTGTAACATAGTATGCGTGTGTTGACCACGGTCAGTTTTCAGACACGTACTATTGAAATAATTGATTGGTCTATTAAAATAAAATAAATTAATTAGTCGACACGTTTACGTTTATGTACAATTATATATGTGATCTTTATTTGAGTTCGTAACTCTCTTTGTTTTCGTATAACAGAGATAAAATTGTTTTTGTCACTGAAAGATGTAAATAGATATTATTGAAATGTTTTTATATAATTTAATGTTTTAAAATAAATATTAACCTCTTCAATAATCAATATATAAACAAATAAAATTTCCTCCCTCGTGATAGGCGCGGAGGTGTACGTATATTGTCCACACCTGCCATTCTCGTTGAGCCCACTCAATCGTCGAAAGTTCGAACTGGACAAGCAAAACAGTAAACCTTTAAACAAGGTTCTGAATTTCTGATAAATGAATTGGGTTAAGTTGTACAGGTATTAAATTCTATCCAATGCGAAATTTTGATAAGTTGTTTGCAGTGATTAAAGAAAAAAGGCAACCTTCTTTTCTCTCTGTTTTGCTATTTCAAACTTTAAAAAAAGGATTAAATTTGATTTGTTAATGTATAATATATAAATTTTTAAAAGACTTATTAAATTTAAATTTAAATGTATTTTATAATATAAGTTTTAAAACAACTATATTATTATGCTATGTAAAATATTATTAATTAAGTAAATAAATTTGATTAACAATGTATAATTGTTAAAAAAATTGTTTTTTAAAATTACATAAAATATCGTATAAGACTTGTGATGACTTGAAGTACAACCCAAATAATTTACTAAACACACATAATAGAATAAGTTCATGCACCCACACATGTTAGTATTATGTCAAGAATGAACCCCGACCATTTCTCCTCTCAAACTCAAACAGAATTCCTTTGTTTCATTTGGGAGGCTTTCTTATGGAAGATGTTTATATTATGAATGTGAAGGTGTGTCTCTAATATCAGTTTGTAAGTTGTCAAATTAGTTAGAAATAATTTTCTGATAAGTTAGTTGGTGACCAACAATTAACTATTTTTCAGTTTTTCTGTTATGGTAGTTTTCTTGTTGATAGTGTGTATGTTATGGTAGTTTTCTTGTTGATAGTGTGCACGCTTGAGTGCTATATAAACATAGGAACATTTCCTTATGGGTATGTTGCAGTAGTGAGGTCTCATTCATGTAATCACAATGAGAGGAAGATCAAAGTATGTGGGAGAGATAGAGTGAAACTTGGGAATTCTTGATGTTGTTATATTGAAAGGACCAAACAAGATTCTATTTGTATACAGAGATCTTTGTAACTCTTGCACCATAATACATCAGTTTTGCTTCTTTCCCATGGATGTAGGTCCTTTGTGATTGAACCACGTAATTGCTCATGTTCATCTTCTATCCCTTATTTTTGTTTGACTTAGTTTTTTTCTATTATTAGCTTTTGTATGGTTGTTGTTGTGTTGCTCTGTTTGCTGGTTTTGTAAATCAGTTGTAGGTTTTGAACCATAGTAACTAGCGGCGTTTGTGGGGAAAAAGTGAATAAAGAAGATCAACCATGGGTTCAACCAAGTTCGATATTGAAAATTTCTCTAAGAATGATTTTGGCTTGTGGAGAATCAAGATGCAAGTAATCTTGATACACCAAGGATTGGGTGATGCATTGAAAGGTGAATCTTCTCTCCTTGCTACAATGTCAGAAAAAGAAAAGAAAGATTTAACTAAAAAGGCAAAGAGCACAATAATCTTTTGCCTTAGAGACAAAGCTTTGAGGGAAGTAACAAGGGAACCAATAGTTGCAATAATATGGTTGAAGCTGGAATCACTCTACAGGACAAAGTCAGTGGAAAATTGACTTTTCTTGAAACAACAACTTTATTATCTCAAGATGACAAAGGAAAAAATGTTGTCAGATCAAATTGCTGACTTTAACAAGATTCTTGATGATCTTGAAAATCTTGAAGTGAAGATGGAGGATGAAGACAAAGCTCTAATGTTGCTCAATGGATTTCCAAGCAACTGTGAGCAGTTTAAGGATGCTATGCTATTTGGAAGGGATCAAACAATTACCCTTGAAGAAGTGCAGTCATCAATTCAAACCAAGGAAATGCAAAGGAAACAGGAATCCAAGATTGATAACAATGCAAAAAGATTGAATGTGATGAGGGGTAGATTAGAGAAAAGGAACTCAAAGTCAAACAAGCACAAATCAAAATCCAGAAGTCAATCTCAAAGCAAGCTCAAATATTTTCACTGTCATAAGAAGGGTAATTACAAGAAGGATTGCCCTTAAAGGAGAGACAAAGATTCAAAGAAATCTCAAGAACCAGGAGATATGAACATTGCTAAAGCAGGTTATGAAACTGTTGATGTTCTGGTTGTCTCAGATTAAGAGATTGAGAAGGATTGAGTTATGGATTCCAGTTGTACCTTCTATGTGTGTCCAAGGCGTGACTACTTTGAATCCTTGATTTTGAATAAAGGTGGAGTAGTGATGCTAGTAAACAACAAACCATGTAAAGTCCAAGGTATGGGTTCAATATGACTGAAAATGTTCAATGGTCAAGAAACACTATTGACAGGTGTAAGGTATATACCTGAACTTAAAAGAAACTTGATTCCTATAAGTATGTTTGATGCTTCAGGATACATTGCACAAATTGAACATGGCATGATGAAAATATTTAATAACTCTGTGATGATTGCTAAAGGAATTAAAATGAATGGTTTGTATATCCTAGATGGTTCTACTGTTATAGCACAAACTACTGTTGCTAGTCAAAACGAACATGATAAAACCAGTTTATGGCATATGAGGTTAGGACATGTTAGTGAAAAAGGTTTGCTTGAACTAGAAAAATAAAATCTTCTAAATGGTGATAAAATAGAAAAACTGCATTTATGTGATTATTGCATTTTAGGAAAAGCTAAAAGGGCCAGTTTTGGAATAGGCTTGCATGCTACAACTAGACCTTTTGAATATGTTCATTCTGATCTCTGGAGTCTTGCAAGGACCATGGCTCATGGTGGTTGCTCTTATTTTCTATCTATCATTGATGATTATTCCATAAGAGTTTGGATCTTTGTTCTTAAAAGTAAAAGTGACACTTTTGGAAAATTTAAGGAATGGTATACTCAGATACAAACTCAAATGGAAACCAAGGTTAAATGTTTGAGAACTAACAATGGCATGGAATTTGTTTCAAAGCAATTCAATGAGTTTTGCAAGAAATTAGAAATCCAAAGGCATAAAACAATGGCTAACACCCTTCAATAGAATGGCTTGGCAGAAAGGATGAAAAGAACCATCCTAGAAAGGGTCAGATGCATATTACTGAGTGAGGGTTTACCAAAAACTTTTTTGGGGAGAAGTTGTTACAACTGCTGCCTCCTTAATTAATAAATGCCTTTCTTCTGCATTAGGTTTTAAAACCCCTATGGAACTTTGGAGTGGAAAACCAGCAGATTACTCAAATCTGAGAGTGTTTGGGGCTTTGGCTTTTGCACATATCAAGCAAGACAAGCTTCGGACTAGAGTTGTTAGATGTGTCTTTATAGGATATTTGTCTAGAATCAAGGTGTACAAGCTTTGGAGGATGGAACCAAGTGTATCATTAGTAGAGATGTAATCTTCAATGAAACCAGAATGACTATGAAGGCTAAGGATCAACAACATGATAGTAGTCAAGGCAACAACTTAGACATTACTGAAGTTGAGGTGGAGCTACCAAAACAAAGTGTTCAACTCAAGAAAACAGATAATGATCAACAGCCTTAACTTATAGTTAATGATTACAACTTGGCTAGAGACAGAGTTAAAAGAAACATTGTGCCTCCTAGAAGATATGGACAAGTTGATCTAATCTACTTTGCTTTGACAATTGCTGAAGAGATTCAAGCTACTGAACCTAGAAAATTCAAAGAAGCCTTGAACGACAAGGAAAATGAAGAAGAATGGATCACAACCATTGAAGAAGAAATTCTTTCTCTTGAGAAGAAGAAAACCTAGATTCTAGTTGATCTACCAAGAAATCAAAGAGTGGTAGGTTGCAAATGGATATTCAAAAGGAAATAAGGTGTTCAAAGTGACGTAAAGGCTAGAATCAAAGTAAGACTTGTTGCAATAGGTTCCGCTCAAGTTGAAAGGGTTGATTTCAAAGAAATTTTCTCACCTGTTGTGAAGTATTGTTCCATTAGAATATTGCTGGCCATAGTGACTCAGTTTGACCTTGAATTGGAGCAATTAGATGTCAAAACTGCTTTCCTCCATGGAGACTGTTCGCTGTGTCGACAAGTGTACCGATTCGCTCAAGTAGTATAAAACGGTAAGACCGAGTATCGTATCCTCATGAAATTTGTTTTACTCATACATTGTACATTTAGTATGCAAACATTTGTATGGATTAAAAGCAAGGTAAATATCAAGTTGAATCTTTTACTAAAGTCTATTTGAATATAAACTAAATATCTAGAATTTTGGAAGTGAAAACAGTCAAGTAAAAAATGTTGGGTCGTTCTACTGAATTTCTCTTGATGTTAAAATGTATTTTTCTCTATCTAATGTTATCCTAGTGTTTTTATGCTGAAAAATTACTCAAATCAAGATCCCTCTAGTGAATGAGCCTAACCCTCTTTAAACTTTGTCCTTGATCCCTCAACAAACTTAGTTTAAAAGAGTTGCATTAAGCCTACAACATAATATGAACTAGATCACTGCACTCCATTCCTAGACATACAGATTTCTAGCTTGCTCTAACAAGTTCTAAGGCTTTAAAGCATTTCCCAATGCTAAAAATCCTAATTATACATACAAATGGGTGATCAAGCCAAAAGTATGTAAACTAAGCATAGGTAGAAGCAATGAACACATAAAAATAACATTAAATAGATAATGAAAGAGTGTTACATCAAGGTTTCAGCAGAACTTCCCAACAAAGAGGCTTAGCCTTCCATTACAAGCAATATACTCTCAATACAAGAAAGGATGAGTTTTGAGTGAAAGAAAATGACAAAGGCTGGTTGAGGATGTCTCCTACAACCTCTAAACCCTAAACTTCACTCCTCTAACCTATGCTCTATTTACTGCTCTCTTTTTGTCGCTTCAGCTTCTCCTTGTGCTCTGTTTTCGACTCTTTATACTCTTTTCCGCCAACTTCAGTGTTTTAAAGGCTCTTGGACCTTTCAGCTTCCGAAGGCTTGCTTAGCGAGACTGGCTCGCTAAGCGAGAGTAAGTGAATTTTGGCTTAGTGAGACAGGGCGCGCTGAGCGCGAGAAGAGACAACGTCCTCGCTGGGCGGGCTAGCAACGCGCTGGGTGAGCACATCTCTGACTTATCCTCTTCTAGGGTTTCTCAATCTGCTAAGCGAGTTGTATGCCTCGCTAGGCAGATGCCACTCGCTAAGCGGATCTACCTCGCTGAGCGAGTCATCAACTACTTGACCTTCTCTTCTTTGACTTGAAACTGAGTTGGATTCAACATTAATTCCCAAAAATGGAGTTCTTACCCTATATATACACATAATAAAGATAACTATGTACAATTCCTACAAAAAAAACCATAAATTGGAGGTAGAGCGCTATTTCCTTGCAAATATTGAATATCAAACTAACTCATGAATAGCAACTAACAGAGACCTTGAAGAAACCATCTACATGCAACAACCTAAAGATTTTGCTAAGGAGAATGGCATGGTTTGCTTGTTGAAAAAAATCTTTATATGGTCTAAAGCAAAGTCCTAGGCAATGGTATAAGAGGTTTGATGACTTCATGATGAGGATGAATTTTCAAAGATCCAACTATGATAATTATGTGTACATTTTGAAAAGAGATGAAGAGGTGCTTTTGTATTTGTTGTTGAATGTTGATGATATCTTATTGGCAAGTTCCATCATGGATCAAATTGACAAACTTAAGGCTATGTTTAGCTTTGAATTTGAAATGAAGGAACTTGGGAAGGCTAAGAGGATACCAAGAATGGACATCAACATAACTAGATCAAAAGGAGAGCTTTTTTTGTCTCAACAAGGTTATATGAAGAAAGTTGTTGAAAAGTTTAGAATGCATGAGTCCAAACTTGTCTCAACTCCATCAGGACAACATGACAAGTTTTCAACCAAGGATGCACCTAACTCAGATGAAGAAAGGGAAAAGATGGCATTAATTCCTTACTCTAATGGAGTGGGAAGCATTATGTATGACATGGTTTACAGCAAACCCGATTTAGCTTATGCTGTCAACATGGTTAGCAGGTTCATGACAAATCCAAGACCAAAACATTGGGAAGCTTTGAAATGGGTTTTTAGATATCTAAATGGTTCATTATCTTCTGGTTTAAAGTTCAAAAGGAAGATGAAAAGTGAAGAACCTATCTAAGGTTACACAGATTTTGATTTCGCTGGAAACATTGATACTGGGAAATCTTTATCTACATATGTCTTCACCTTTTTTTGCACTGCTGTTAGCAGTAGGTCTATCCTTCAATCAATTGTGGCATTATCTACAACTGAGGCTGAGTTTATTGCTCTTATAAAAGCTGTCAAGGAAGCTAGGTGGAATAACTCAAGACAATGTTATTGTTTTCTGTGATAGTCAGAGTGGAATTGACCTTTCAAAACATCAAGTTTACCATGAAATGTCTAAGCACATTGACGTACGGCTACACTTCATTCAAGATGTTATTGAAACCAAGGAGATTTTGGTTGAAAAGATTCCAACTGAAGAAAATCATGCTGATGATCTTACCAAGTTTGTACCACAATCAAAGTTCAAGCATTGCTTGGACTTGATAGGTTTCTATGAAGAGTATAAGTTGTGGGAAGAAGCAAATTGTGATCTAGAGACAAGGTGGAGATTTGTGAATATGTGTCTCTAATATCAGTTTGCAAGCTGTCAAGTTAGCTAGAAATAGTTTTTTGATAAGTTAGTTGGTGGTCAACAACTAACTATTTTTCAGTTCTGTTTTGGTAGTTTTCTCTATGATAGCTTGTCTTCTTGAGTGCTATATAAACACATGAGTATTTTCTTATGGGTATGTTGCAACAGTGTGGTCCCATTCATGTAATCACAATGAGAGGAACGTCAGAGTGTGTGGGAGAGATAAAGTGAAACTTGGGGATCCTTGATGCTGTTATCTCAACGACCAAGTAAGATTCTATTTGTACACATATATCTTTGTAACTCTTGCATCACAATAGATCAGTTTTGCTTCTTTTCCATGGATGTAGGTCCTTTGTGACTGAACCACGTAATTGATCGTGTTCATCTTGTTGGAATTTTCTATTCCAATAATTAATGTGGGCTAATATTATAAGATAATTATATTAGCTATTTATCATTAATGAGTTTTATTTTATGTGATCAAATTAAGTGAGTCTGTTAGACAACTAAATCAGATGATATGAACTTAAATAAATAGTTGTCATTGTTGGCCCATTAGGGGATAATGGAAACCTATTAGGTTAACACACTATAAGACAACTATGGTCCCCAATATACCGATCTATCACATATAGTTTCTCTTCTTCCCATCTGGAGAGTTACGAAGATCTTATTAAGGAATAAAGAGGTTCCTGTTGAGGAAGAATCATGAAGTCACCGATTACCTACGGATTCAGGTTCTAATGCGTTTATTTAATCAATCATTATGGATCCAGGTACCCGTAAAACTCTTCTTGATAATCTAACATAATATGTTCCTAATGGTTATTGATATTTAATAAAGATCCCCTAAAATTAAAACACATCTTCTATCCCTTATTTTTTGTTTGATTCAATATTTTTATATTATTAGTTTTTGTATGCTTCCTTGCTATTGTTGTGTTGCTTTGTTTGATGGTTTTGTAAATCAGTTGCAGGTTTTGAACCATAACAATGACTCCTAAATTAAAACAGCCAACATGTTTGTGCCCTTTGGCACCACACATAATTTATTCCTTTAGTAATAACATTCTGATTTTCTTGGTTAATTCCGTACGTTTTTCTACTTATCCATCTGTTGCAATTTGTCAACTTTTAATTTGGCCTCCTTTATTTGCTTAGGTAAGTTAGGTAATTGTCCACTATTAACTATCTCGCAACATTCCAAGTTACCTTCTACAGTTCATTTTAATGGAACATCCTTGCATTCTTCATTTTGTAGCCATATTTTTTCAAACTTATATATTTTTCTTTTTGTCATCTTGTTGCTATAGGTTTAATTTCAATCAAAATTAAAATATGGCCGAAACAATGCCATTTGAGATTGAAATAAAAAAAAATGACATGCCACACATCTCCAACTTTGTTCAGGGATTGCTTAAATTATATTCTAGCTCTTCAACAGTGTCTCCTCCAGGAACTTCATTCTTGATCAGGTGAACCTATAGCTAATTAACAAAACAACACAATCTTGCAAATCACAATCATTAATGGTTGAGTTATAATTATATATACTTGCATGAAGTCATAGCACTGGAAGGAGTGGTTGTGTGCATGGGTGCCAACACTGATAACATGGCCGCTTTATGTAGAACAACACAGATGGAGGTGGTTGTTGCGGTGAAGTATATATGTATATGGAAATGGAAGAAGATGGGTTTGCAAGTGGAGAGTGAGGATAAGCAGTGGTGGTTTCCATGATTTTTTTATTTTTTATTTATTTTATATTTGCTGATAGGACCAATCATTAATGAAGGACATATGTCCTGACTAGCTTGATTAATGTTTTTAATGTCATTTTGACAAAAAAAAAAGTCATTGAAATTATCAATTTGATAACATATCACATCACATTAACAGATCAGAATTAGTAGATGGTTAAAGATAGAGACTAAATTAATTGATACAATTCAATTTTAAGATTTATTTATTACTATTTTCCTAATTTTATATATTACAATGACAATGCCTTGCAATTTTAGGAAACAAAAAAGATATTTACTCTTAATTAAATACCGGATAGTTAATTATTGTAATTATATATGCAAGAATGTCCTTTGCTTCTTTCAAACTTTCTATGGTAGAGATAAGTATGGTAGTACTAGCTACTGCTACTAATAAGACTCAAAATAAAACTTTCTACCTTCCTTGCTCAACCACAAGCATAGGGCCATTCTCTCTTTTCTCTTTTCCAAATTGGAAGTGTTGTTTTATCATATATGGTACATAGAAAAGCCAGTCCCGTTTGATCCATAACCACTCTGGTCCCAAATTCGTTGAACTCCACACTTTTAAGAGGAGAAAGTACGCCCTACGAAGCAACACATGCATCTCGCTTTCCATGCGCAACAAGTACTTCTAATGTACATTAAACACAATGAGGAAGTAAGCACTTCATTGATCTTCTTTATTAATTTGGTCCAAATCCTCACATCGTAAATGTTTATTACTTAACTCCCTAGTTTGCTGCAATCTTATGAGTTTGGTCTTGCTAATGTTCCAATAACTATTAACTGGTTAAGGAGTTAAATCTGTTAATAATATTTTTTTATTAGGAGATTTATTTATATATTTGTTAACATAAAGTTTAAATTTTTTAAACAATGTCTTTAGACTACTAATTAGCATTTATCTTACTGTTTAACTTCTCATATACTGCTATTACCTAAAGTTCAGTTTTTTTTTCTAGGGCTCAAAACATTGTATGGACGAGAATTAACAAGATCATGAAAGAACAAAGAATGAAAATAAAATAAATTTTCCTTTATGGGAAGTACAAAAACTTTAGAGAAAGAGACGCATTCATATTTTAACCCTATTATCATCACAAGGTAGAAAATTAGTAATGGATCATTGCTTAATTCTCTCATCAAATACTTGATTAATTAAACTTGTCAATTGTCAAACTCACATGACTCTCGTTAAAAATATTCAGATATTTTCTCCTAAATTATTGGTGGTCCAACGAAAAGATATACATTAGGCAGTTATAATTGTAAACTCTTGTCATTGAAGGAAGTCTTTTAATTGTAATGCATCTACTTTTTAGGACTTTTTTCTAAATAGAATCCTTTACACTAAAGTTTTTATGGTAGACTCAGTTTGTAATTTATCGGCCTTTTTGTAATTGTTTGCCATTTGGTTGCTCATGCATCTGCCACGAAAAAATTGGTGCTTATCTGCATAATGATTGGAACATTTTTATCTTATAATATAAATTATAAAGACTATGCGTACGTGTCGCGATTTATATCTTTTAGGTTACCGAAGAAATAAGGAAAAATTAGAGGCAATAATGCAGTAGATATATCGATAATTTAATCAATTCATTTATAGTTAATAAATCTAATTCATTTATTAAAAAAATGAATTGGATTGTTGTAAATAATAATGGTTAACAATTGATCTGTTTTTAAAATTATTAGATTATTACATTATTAAAAATAAATTAAGTTGTTCTTTTCAGTTTTTATATATTTCTATTGAAAAGCTTATTTCTTCTTCTTTCCCATTAGTGTAATTATATTCATCCTGTAACGAAACATGATGAGAAATGAGAGAGTTGAGAAAAAAAAATTGTAATTTGATTTAGTGAGTAGAAATTATTACATCAAGTTATTAATGTACTTAATTGGGATCAAGAATGCTAACCATACTTTCTCTAATTGACACTCTTTAATTTATTGGAATTTTTTAAAACTCACCAACTTTGATACAGTCAGTAGAAATAACGATATTACATCCAGTTATTTATAGGGAGGCGAAATATTAGTAATATAATTTTTTTACACTCTTTTTCTAATACTCTCTTTATCATTGTTAAAGTCTTTTAAAAATTATTAATTTTGGTGATCTTATTTCAACTAATTGTCTAAATAATAATCAATTTTCTAAGTGTAATTAAATCAGAAGAGAGAGTAATAACTAATATACATAAATTTTATAAATTTTAAACAAATTTTACATAATTAAAATAACACAAAGTTATAAGTTATTTAAGCCAAAAGGTACACGGGATTTGCATATTGAAGTTTGAAAGGACCTTGAATAGTGATATATGTTTTTGAATTCTGATGATGATTCAAGTTTTATTGTGCAAGTAATTTAAGTTTCTTTGAGTTCATTTGTTCTTATATCTATTGAAACACACAATTTATTAAATAGAAGTTATATATATATAAAAAATAAGATATAGAGATGGCGATTAACTTTTTTTATGAAAGCATATAGGAAAATTTACACTTAATTCATGAGAATGAATATTTTACTATAAATTTTTGTCTAATCAAATAAAAAAATTATTTTAACTACAAATTTTTATCTAATCAAAATAAAATATATTTATTTTCTCAGTTAAATAAATTATTAAAATTATTTTAAAAATGTATATGTAAATTTATTAAAATGAAAATTATACATAAAAAATAGTACATGAGATGAACATTTTTTAAGTATGTAAGAAAAATTGTAATTAATTAACGGGGATGGAGTTTTTTCACTAAAATATTTTTCCAATCAAAATTAATACCCATGAATTATTATACTTTAAACAAAACTAACATATAAATTATTTGGGTAAAATTATAATTTTTTTAATTTATTACTACAATAATTAAAATATAAAAATATATTCCCTACCCACTGTCTTATAACTTTATTTATTTATTGATTTTTTTAACATATGAAGTATAAATAAAATATAACAAACGGGAGGGACATTTTTCATAAAAAAAATAAACTTAAATCATATGATGAATAATTTAACTTAAATTACATTAACATTTATATATCTTAGGAAAAATTATAATTTTACTGTTGTAATAGTTTTAGTATGAATTTACTTTTTTCTTACTTACCATCTCTTGACTAAACTAATTAATGTATTAACACAACTGATTTATGAATGTTTTAATTTTTGTAACATGTGAAGTATAAATAAAATATAATAAATAGGGATGAACATTTTTCATGGAACAAAAGGAAACATTAAGTCATACAATGAATAATTTACCTTAAATCATGTGAACACTTGAATAATTTAAGAAAAATTATGTTTTATTATAATTTTATCATTTTTAAATTTATTGTTGTAATAATTTATTATGAATTTATTTTTCTCTTGCTTGCTATCTCTTAACTAAACTAATTAATATATTGACACAACTAATTTATGAATGTTTATTTTTGTAACATATGAAGTAGAAATAAATTATAACAAATGGGGATGAACATTTTTCATGTAAAAACACTTAAGTCATGAAATTTTTTTTTTACCTTAAATTATGTTATATTTGAATAGCTAAGGAAAATTTATGCTTTATTATAATTTTATTACTTTTTATTTTTATTGTAATAATTTAATATGAATTTAATTTTTCTTGCTTATTATTTCTTAACTAAACTAATTAATTTGTCGACTCAGCTAATTTATGAATGTTTTATTTTTGTAACATGTGAAGTATAAGTAAAATATAACAAATGAGTATGAACATTTTTAATGAAAGTATGAAAATAAATACTTATGTAGGATGAAAAACTTGCCTAAATTATGTTTATATTTGAATAATTTAGGAAAAATTATACTTTATTATAATTTTAGTGCTTTTAAATATATTGTGGTAATAATTTTAATATGAATTTATGTTTTTTTTTTTTATCATTTTTCAACTAAACTAATTAATGTATTGACACAACTAATTTAGTTGCAACTGTTATTTATTTATTTTGTTCTAACAGTGACAATAATATATCCACACATATAACACATCATGTGCAGTAAACTTGTTATTCGTTATCCGAAGTATATTTTTATCAATTAATTGAATTAGTGTTTTATAAGGACAGGATAGACTATTATATAAATATGTTTGTGTGAATAAGGTTTTGATAGATTGATGTACACAATGTTAGCAAATGCAGTGCAGGACATGATCATGTATACTTGATCCATATTCTTTAACATATTTATAATAAGAAAGAGGCATGGATATTTTTTCTGATTTTTTTTATTCATATTTACTTTTCATTTATATTAATATAAATTAATTCTTATATAATAATTAAAAAAATACTCATGGATTGCATGGTTCAAAAACTAATTTGAATTAGAATTAGCGTTTAATGGTCAAACAACAATATCATTCCGTTTTTTTTTTTACTAAACAACACTATCATTCCATTACAAGTAAATATTAATATAATTTTTAAGATAATTAAGGTAAAAGAAAACAAGTTTAATAATATAAAATTTTATATTTAACATAGAAAAAGATACATAATACATAAGAAAATAGAATGTAGTATTAAGAGAAGTTCTTGTTGTTAAGAATCAACCGTCAAGAGTCAAGAAATTTAAATATATAGATGGTAACAATTAAATTTAAAGTAGATTATTTTGTTTGTTGAGCGTGATTCTTAGGTTACATAAAATGGTTATTCTTGTCTTACATAAAATATGTTTAAAAATTATATAATAATAATTTTTTTTAAAAATATTTAATATTTTAAAATATAAATAAATTCTTAAATTTTATTAAAATACTGTATTATAAAATTAATTCTTAAAAAAGTTATGAAAAAATTAGAAATTTGTTGCATGCAACAGAGTTGTCTTGATCTGATTGAAAACAAAAAGGAATTATGAAAATTGATTAATTCAAGGATCACTTGTTCACTGGAGGTTTGGTGGTGGCTCTTTCAATGTAACAGGTGCTATTAATTTTCTCTGGGTAATGACAGAATGTGCTCTTATGAATATTGATACTGTTGGTGACCTCTTTACTTGGAGGAAGAATATTCAATATGTTGGTCATGTGAGGAAAAAAGTTGGATCACTGCCTATCCAACTCGAACTGAAAACTCCTTTTCCCTCAAGCTCTGGTTGAAATCCTCCCTCCTTATAATTCTAATCACAACTCCTTGATGATACATTGTTTTAAGGCTCCAAGCACTAAATTGTCTTTATTCCATTTTCAAGCAGCCTGGACGATTCATCCTATCTATGAGCAACTTGTTTCTCAAACTTGGCATGATACAAGGGGTGATGTAATTAGTAAAATGAAAGGTATTTTAGGATGAGTCTATTAAATTCAACAAAGATATTTCTTGTAACATTTTGAAGAGAAAGAGAATGTTAGAAGAGATAATCAAAGGGGTTCATAGACAACTTGATGATAAGATTTCTCTGACCTGGTCCAGTTTGAAAGGCACCTCCAAAGTCAGTATAATGAGGTTTTGGCTCAGGAAGAAATCCTCTGGTTCCAAAAGTCTAGAGAGAATTGGATTAAATTAGGAAATAAAAAACTCTAAATTTTTCCATACCCCAACTATTATCAGAAGGAGACAAAATAAAATCATTGGGCTCTTCGTTGATGCTGTTTGGTGGGTGTACTGATAGTGTTCTGCTCAAGAATATTGCTAATTGTTTCTTTAAACAATTGTTTCAGATATTGGAAGCATGTTTACCTGCTAGCCTCTCTATTCCATCTATTCCGAATTTGGATGATGATTGTTATAATGCTTTGCTTCAACCAGTTTCAGTCTAGGAAGTTAGGAATGTTGTTTTTTCGATGAATCCCTACAAAGCTCCAGGTTAGGATGGTTTTGAACCTATTATTTACAAAAAATATTGGCATATTGTTGGTAGTGAGGTCTGCAATTTTGTGGCTACTGTTTTTTCATATGGCAATTTCCATCCTAACCTAGCTAATACTCTGATTATGCATATTCCTAAGATTGATAGTTCTACATCTTAAAAGGAATTTCAACCAATAAGTCTTTGCCATGTTCCCTTCAAGGTCATCTCCAAAGTGTTTGTTAATAGGATCCGCCCCCACTTGGATTCTATAATTAGGCCTCTTCAGAATAGTTTCATTCCTAGAAAAGGAACCACAAATAATGCTCTCATAGCGCATGAAGTTGTTCATCACATGCATAAGAAGAAAGGTAAAACAAGCTACCCTTTATTCAAGATTGATTTTGAGAAAGCCTATGACTGAGTTGATTGGGAGTTTCTGAGAATTACTCTTAATGACTTTGGTTTTCTGGAGCATATCATTAATCTTATTATGAATTGCACTATTGCCACTAACTTGTCCCTCAAGTTATTGCATGTAGACCTCAAGCAAGGTTGTTCTTATTCGTGGAACTCAATCATGAAAGCTTTTGATGTTCTTAACTTTGCTTTCAAATATCGGGTTGGCAAGGAGGATATCTCCATTTTTTATTCGCATTGGCTAGATGAAGGAACTATATGCCATGAGCTTGATTATGTTCACATATTTGACACTCAGTTGCGGATTAGGAACGTTTTGGTGGACGATATTTGGCATTGGGGTCACATTAAATTCGACTATTCCTTCTCATATTAAGCAAATGATGATAAGTTTGTGTTTTGGATGATATGACGGAAGACACCATCATTTGGGGTCCTTCTCACTCAAGAACCTACACTACCAAATTTGCATATGATTGGTTCATGTAGGAGCTTGTCACTCACTTAGTCTCCACAAAGAACTGGAATTGGGTCTGGAAGCTAAATCTTCCAGAAAACATCAAATACTTTGCTTGGCTTACCCTTCAAAAGCCACATCTTTCATTTGATCCTTTTTGTTGCAGTTGTGGCTTGGAAGAGGAGAACATTGTTCATCTCCTAAGAGATTGTACCCGATCCAAGCAAATTTGGGTTCACCTTGGCCTGGACAAATTTTCAACCTTCTACTCCGTGGATGCGGAAAACTGGTTCAAAAATTAGCTTCAAAAGCAACATGGTATTCTCTTTGTTTGTGCTTGTTGGTATATATGGAAGGCTCGTAACATTGAGATTTTTGAAGATAAAGTCTGGACAGTTTGGTATACAACTAGCCAATAAACACAACTCACGAAATCCTCCTTTCCCTTACCACTTTGTTCAAAGTTCATGTGCAAAGGAGTTTAGCTTGGAACCCCTCCTCTGGAGAATGTTATTAAGATCAATGTTGATGGTAGTAGCATCAGAATCCTGGGTTGTCTGGTTTTGGTGGTGATTGGCTCATGGGATTTTCTGGAAATTGTGGTTTTACCACTAATATGCATGTTGAGCTTCTAACTATCCAGCATGGTCTTCGAGTAGCTTAGGATACTGGTTGCAAAAAAATAATATGCGAAACAAATTCGTTGATGGCTTATGACTTGATCAACAATATGGGTATCCTTATTGGCATACTCATGCTTCAATCCTTAATCATATTAAGTCTCTAGCTGGACAAACAATGGTAGGTCTCTTTTTGTCATACTCTAAGGGAAGGAAACCAGTGTGTAAACTGGTTAGCTAAGCAGGGATCATCTTCTTCTACTCCTCTTGTCTTGTGAGAAACATGTTCTTCTTAATTGGGGTCTCTTTTGTTGGCTGATGCCATGGGATTGCTTTTGTTAGCCCCTAGTTTCAGGTTCTTTGTTTGTTGTTTTATTTCATCATTGATAAAAAAAATTAAGAAAAAAAATGCATAGCTCGTACAGTTTCAAACAATTATTTTATATTATTAAGATAAAGAAAATAAATTTGAATTAGCACAGTGCCGCATTATTTTTGTATAACCTTACGAGAAAATCTTGAAATATGGTAGCCATGGTAAAAAAAAAACATAGCTAAAAATTCTTATTGCACTAAAAATGAAAAAAATCCACCATGTCCGAAGACCTGAGAAGAGAGTCTACGTCCAATCACACGGCCCGAGGCAAAAATATGTAGCAAGCCCAACAGAACTTCGCCACTTCAAAACATAGAGGCCATTTCAGTCATTAACCAGAAAACCAGACCCAATATCGTCTTTTTAGTCTCCGCAACTTAACACAGGCTAGTCTTCCCCCTCGGCTCCAGCAACGACTTCTTCAGATATAAACCCCCGTGAGTCACACACTGAGACTCAGAAGAAACACACACTTCCTCTCTCTTCCTCTCTCTCTTCGGAGCTCAATTTGGCCGTCAATGGCGGCCTCCGAGGCTCTCAACGGCACAACCACCACCTCCATCAGGCACGCGTTCGGCAACGTCCTCGCGTTCTTCATACTTCTCATGATCGGCGTTCTCGCCTTCTCGATCCGTCTCTTCTCCGTAAGCATTTTTCCTCATTCCGCAGATCTGGTTACCTGAACCTCGTTTCGGTTCCGACTTTTCGTTTTCTCAACGCGATTGCATGCTTCTATATTCAGCGTCGCGGATTTTTGTTCAATTTAACCGTTTCATTACTTTCGACGTGTATGTAACAATCACCAAGCATATCTTGCAATATCAATGAACTGTTTAGATTTGTTTTTTCTGCGACTTGACAGAGCTGAGTTGGTTCATTCGCCAGATAAGTCAACGATTTGAAAAAAACTTTTGCACCAGTGGTGTAAGAGTAATGCTTAGACTGAAATGATGAAATGCAATGCGAGATAAGATGTTGCTCGTAATTTGTTATGGCATTTCACATGTGCGTGCATTTGAAAAGAATTTGGTATTTGAGTTATATTAGATTAGAGGATAAATTGAAGTCTTCCTGTTGGTTGAAATTCTAATTTGTATAATTGTATTTCGTTAGGTTTCTTGTTATTTGGTTATGGTTCCAAGAATGTGTCAAGAGCAAACTCGTATTTTGTTGAAATAGTTGTGCAAAAGTGGTGATATGGTGTGGCTATTTCTATGAACTGTATACTTCTAAGTTCTAACTCAAATTTCTGTTTGTATTAGTCTTCTTCTGTTTTTTCCGGCACTGTAGTAGGTTATCTATTTTCACTTGTTGGCCAGAGTTGTTCTTGCTCTTCTTCACATTTTTTAATGCATTGTATACAGGTTATAAAGTATGAGAGTGTTATTCACGAGTTTGATCCTTATTTCAACTATAGAGTCACTCAGGTGAGCACTATTTGGAATGGAACCATTTTGCACCTATTACTACATGATGGAGGAGTTTCTCATGCTGGTTAATGGCTATACAAAAATGGAATTTCTTCATTGCTGTAACATTTGTTTAATTTTACTCTGTTAATCTCAATGCCATAAAAATTCACAAATGACGCTACTTTGTTGGTTTCAGTTTTTGACAAAGAATGGGATATATGATTTCTGGAACTGGTTTGATGATCGAACTTGGTAAGTTGATGGTGTTTATATTGAAACACTTTTTCCTCTATACTTGCATAGTTTAAACAGGTTGTTGTTAATGTTTCTGGATATAATGTCTGTTACCTTTCCATTTCAAGGTATCCCCTTGGTCGTGTAATTGGTGGGACTGTCTATCCTGGTTTGACCTTGACAGCAGGCACCTTATGGCGGTAGGCATTTGAAACACAGTAATGTTGGTTGTCATATGCTGTGATTTTTCTCTTCATTTTATAGTAATAATATTAAATATCCATGCAAGCAATTGTTTTGAAGTTTATCTAAGGTGTTTGGTATTTTTGGACCTTTCCCTTCTGGTTTCAGGATACTGAATTCCATTAACATACCTCTCTCAGTTGAAACTGTTTGTGTGTTTACTGCACCTATATTCTCTGCCTTTGCTTCATGGGCAACTTATCTTCTGACAAAGGTTTGTACATGCCGGAATTGCAGCTTGTATATTCTTGCTGTTGTTTATGTGCTTGCTAATTTGCTGCAGCTGCTTCCTTTTGTAGGAGGTTAAGGGTGTGGGGGCTGGCTTGACAGCAGCAGTTCTTCTGGCTATGGTGAATTTCTCAACAAATTGTCTTCCAATTTTCCTAATGATTATTATCATTTCATTTATGGTGTTAATGATCAAAATTGTTGGCTCAGCCATTCATCATTCTATATTTGAATGATTAACAAATCAATGTTTAGTAAAAGTGATAGACGCTGGTTGAATAATAACCACGTGTGTTGATATGAATATTTGTAAATCAATGATGACTGTTGGTAATAGTTATTCTCTTCTAATATTATTTGGTTGCTGGTCCCTGACGTCCCTTTTATATGTATTTGATCCTGAATCCTTTATAATCCTGTGTCTGCAGGTCCCTTCGTATATATCTCGATCAGTGGCTGGCAGCTACGACAACGAAGCTGTTGCTATATTTGCTTTGATATTCACTTTCTACCTCTATATTAAGGTGATCTGCAAAAGCAAGGAACTTTTCCTTATATTGAACGACCCTGTATAACGACATTGGTTTCTCTAAATTTCCACAGGATTATTAGAGTTCACTATCATCTTTGTCTAACAATGTGTGATTTGAATATTCTGTATGAACTGTAGTTCAGTAGCTTCTATTTAAGTTTCTAACTTGATTTACACATCATGTAGACGCTCAATACAGGGTCCCTCTTTTATGCCACTTTGAATTCCATAGCATACTTTTACATGGTAAGCTTTTATAATACTATTTATCTTGGTTATCTTTGCTTCTGCCCCCTCTTATGTATGTTATCTTCGCTTCTTATCTTTCAGGTTTGCTCATGGGGAGGGTACACTTTTATCATTAATCTTATTCCAATGCATGTTCTCTTGTGCATAGTAACTGGTCGCTATTCTTCTCGACTGTACATTGCATATGCACCTCTTGTAAGTATCTGTTTCAGTCATACAGTTATATTAGAGTTTAAATAAATACATTTGCCTTTTTCAATTGGAAATTTGAAATGCACATAGTACATACCTTGGGCTTGATATAGTCTGCTGTAATTTGGATAATAATTGAGGGAATTTTGGTACGGTTTAATAAGTGTTATCCTACCAGGTGAGGTCGGCTTTTTGGTAAGGTTTATCAGATTGATAAAATGCTCTACAATGAGGTTTACCTTGTTCCAATATGTTGATGCAGAATTTATCTGCATCACTAGATTGGAGAATGTGTCGTTAATTTAGGGTCACATATTTGCTACTTTCTGTGACTTTATCACCTTTTTTGTTCACAATTACAAGCCAGAAGTATCTTTGGTTTCAATCTGGATTTATATATTTTGAACCTATCTCAACTTCATCTTGTTCCTGGTTCACATGATTTTTTCTTAATGCAGGTTGTATTGGGAACATTATTGGCTGCCTTGGTGCCAGTGGTTGGGTTTAATGCTGTAATGACATCAGAGCATTTTGCATCATTTCTGGTGAGTTCCCCCCTAGTTTTTGGATGAAGTTAATTTTCCTTAAAGATAAGGGACCAAGAGTATGTTTTAGCCTAATATTATTATTGCATACCTTTTCTTGTGAGTGCTTTATTTTCAGTGGAATTGTTGTAAAAAAATAATAATTATAATAATAAAATAGTTAACTGAATATTCTTTTTTTTCTTTTGTTTCTGTGGAGGGAGAAATTATGTCCTGATATGTCAATATAGAGTTTAAATAGCCCTTTAGCTAGTCAGTATTCTTAAAATCTGCTTATGAACTTAGAAGTTGATATCTTTGTTGAGATAACTGAAAATTTTACAAAAGATCAATGTAAATTATAAAACACTTTGTAAAGTAAATAAAATTATACTTCTATTTTATGGATAACTTTGGTGTTATGGATGTTTGGTGAAAATTTCATTTGAACTTGAGAGGCACATTTTGATGACAAATTATGCCGGTAGCATTTCTCTCCATTTTGTTCACTCAACTTGTATCCAATGGTTGTTTACATTGCCTTTCTGTATTTTTTGTGGGGAAAAAACTTATGAAAAGAAAGAAAAGAACTCAAACAAGAATTGAACCTTGAACTACTTACTACATCAGGATGGCAGTTGAATTGGTTGAACCTTCAAAGTGTATTGACAAGGGTAGAAAATTAAGAAAAAAAGTATAATAGGGGTGGCATGTTCCACAATGATGATGACCCATCCAGTTGAGGCACAGAATATGTAGACATTAGATGAGACATGACTAAGTTGTGCATGGATACAATGCCTTTTCATTAAAGCCATTTCTAATTTAACTTACTAATTTATAATGCCATTTATATGTGGAATATTATAATATAATTATTTTACTATCTTGTTAACATTGTAATTCAGAAGTTCTGCAAATATCATGAAGCTTTTAAATATAATCGTCTAATCTAATTATATTATTATATAAATGCTTGTTATTTTCGAAATGTATGGACATAATCATTATTTAGCACTGAATATATACTCATTCATTTTTATCAAGTCAACTCATTTGAGCATATCCAATCATTTTTCTTTGTGTATTTTTCCTCTTTCCTTCTCTTTATATCCACCTTATAAGCTTCATTGAAACCTACCTAATTTTCCTTTTGCAGGTTTTCATTATCATCCATGTAGTGGCTCTTGTGCACTATATCAAAGGAATTCTTTCACCAAAAATGTTCAAAGTAGCTGTGGCACTAGTTGTTTCTGTTGGCCTGTGAGTGTCCCTTTGATTGGCTTATTTGACTATTCAAAACATTGCAGGTAGATATTAAACTAGTATGTGTGCTTTTCTTGTTTACTTTGCAGGGCAGTGTGTTGCGCAATGGTGGCAGTACTTATAGCATTGGTAGCTTCAAGCCCAACAAAAGGATGGAGTGGAAGAAGTTTAAGTCTGCTTGATCCGTAAGTGTTTTGTTTGCAATATTATTTACCATTCAAATTCTTAAAAAAATGTTGAAATAATTTTTCCACCTAAAATGATATTCTATGATTAAGGTGATTGTTGGTCATTCAATTTTATAATAACTATGGAATTTACCTAATATAGCCCAAAGAAGTGAAGTGTCTTTGAAAGTTTACCTTTCTTTTTATGTCAGTCTGCAATTATTTTCTTTTTATGATTTGGATCCAATCCTAAGTACTTAATTTGTTTGTTGTGTAACCAGTACTTATGCAAGCAAGTATATACCGATCATTGCTAGTGTTAGTGAGCATCAGCCACCTACTTGGCCTTCATACTTTATGGATATCAATGTCTTGGCATTCCTGGTTCCAGCTGGCATTATTGTGAGTTATTTTTAATTATAAAGATTAAGATTATTTGTTTTATCTTGTCATATTCTACATAAACTAAATCGTGGCAGTGCTTACCTACTGTAGGCATGCTTTTCTCCCCTATCTGATGCAAGCTCCTTTGTGATACTTTATATTGTTACGTCAGTATACTTTTCTGGAGTCATGGTAAGAATAATAATGGAGTTTTTTCTTACTATTGCATTTTTATTATTTTATTGAGGACATAATCTTGCTGAATATCAGGTTCGCTTGATGCTCGTACTTGCTCCAGCTGCATGTATTTTGTCTGGGATTGCTCTTTCTCAGGCTTTTGATGTTTTCACAAGATCTATTAAGTTGCAGTTGCCCAGCCTATCAGGTCATTCTCACGTTGATGTAAGCATTATTTTTTTAATCATCACCAGTTTTGGCATTAGATCATGTTCTGGGCACTTTATGAGTTTGCTTTGTTCAAATTGTGCTTTTGATTATCAAGGCAGGGGAAACCAGTTCTGAAAGTGTTGTGCCAAATGATTTGGCGAAGACTGATAAAAGTGAGGACACATCAAAGGACCGGACCTCAAAGAAGAGTAAGAAGAAGGAAAAGGAACATGTGGAAAAGCCTCCGAGCAAGTCACTAATTAAGAAAAGGCTTTTGGTTTTACCTCTGGAAACATCCATCATTGCTATTATCTTGCTTGTGTTGCTAGGTGCCTTCTATGTGGTAATTTCCTAAGCACAATATCATTCATTGAAGTAGTTTCCTAGGTTTTCAAGGTAGATTATTTTTTTTATACAAGTTTTTTGGTTTTTTCCACTAGGAGTTTACAATTTTATTTCTCCCTTTGTATGTAAATAATATTATATAATATATTTTAGTAGTATTATTTTACAATTTACTTTGTTTTTTAAATGAACCAATAGTCTCTTTATAGTGAAAAATTGTAGGATTCTGGTTATCAATACTCAATTAGAAGTATGATGTCTTATATTGATTCTTTTCTTTTCTTTCTGAACAATAATGCCCTTTCATGCTACTGTGTATGTTAATAACAAAGTTCCTCACTATCTTGATCTCTCATGTAGGTTCACAGTGTATGGGCAGCAGCAGAAGCATATTCAGCCCCTTCTATTGTTCTAACATCGCATTCACATGATGGAATTCATGTATTTGATGATTTTAGAGAGGCTTATGCGTGGCTAAGTCATAATACAGAAATAGATGATAAAGTAAGTTCTATGGGATTTTATTATTTTTCGGCTGAAATGCATGTATGGTGTCTTGTGTACAATTTTTTTACCAATGTTGCCAACCTTGATTATCTTTGCCTTTTTGTCTCACAAGTTCAGAATTTAGGCTAATTACTGATATTCTTTCTGAAAACGATTGTTGGAGTTAATGATGATAGTTGGCTTGCATTATTTCCTGTGTTTTGAACTAATTCCTGAAATTTACATTATGTTTCGAAAATAAATCCGTTGAGGCTGCTGGTAATGAAAATTGAATATTTTCAGTAGTTTGATATTATGGGGAGTGAAATTCAATTGAGACTTGAGGTGATTTAACTAATGTTATTAATTAACTTGGGGCATAGTCTGTTCCTTGTAAGAATTAATTGGTCCCCTGTTTCCTTTTCCATTTTTTTCAATCAGTGGAAATTTGGTGAGAAGTTACTTAATCATTCGTTAATGCTTCATATTGTCACAAGGGATTATGTGAAAATTGTAATTTATGAACTCAACTCCAGTGAAGAAAGTTCTGAAGTAGGCATATTAAGTATTAACCCTTTAGTATGTAATATATTAAAATTAAAATTTTGGTTCATGCATTAACTGAATATTTGAGTGGGTAATGTTTCTAATTTATCAATTATAAATTTTATGGCTTTAATTTCCTAAGATTACATTTCTTACCCCTAATGAAGAGCAAATAAATGCTGGTTAAAACACTATTAAATGTCGAGATATTGATGCTCATAAAATTTCTTGTAGGTGGCATCTTGGTGGGACTATGGATACCAAACAACTGCCATGGCTAACCGAACTGTCATTGTTGACAATAATACCTGGAATAACACACATATTGCTACTGTTGGTACTGCCATGTCTTCCCCAGAGAAGGCAGCTTGGGAAATTTTCCACTCATTGGATGTCAAATATGTTCTTGTTGTCTTTGGAGGTTAGGTTCTTTCTCTCTATTGGGATTATCTTTATTTACCCTGTTCTGATTTGATGCTATAATTATTAACAGGACTGGTTGGCTATCCCAGTGATGATATCAATAAGTTCCTGTGGATGGTTCGTATTGGAGGGGGTGTATTCCCTCACATAAAGGAACCAGATTATTTAGTAAGTTAAACAAGTAATATGGGTTGTTCAATGTTTTTTCATGGCTTTGATATTTTATTTTGGAGAACAGATGATACTCTTGCTTCCTTCAGTAATAATCAGCTTTTGAGGAGTGTTAACACCTTTTTTTTTCTTCAAATTTTAAAAGAGGGACGGTCAATATCGGATTGATTCCATGGCCACACCAACAATGCTAAACTCCCTCATGTATAAACTTTCATATTACAGGTCAGCTTTTCTGTAAAATTGATTGTTAATGTTTGAAAAATTCCAGTTTTCAACTGTTATGCTAGCTAACTCTCCTTACCTTGTTCCAGATTTGTGGAGACAGATGGTAAGGCTTTTGACAGAGTGAGGCAGACAGAAATTGGGAAGAAACATTTCAAACTTACGCATTTTGAAGAGGTCAGATTATTTAACTGGGTCATGTATTAAATAATTCTGTCAGGAACTGTCTTGCTGTGTATCAAATATTTTTTTTTTATTTTTTATTATATTTAGAATGACCAACATCTGTTAATTGTTACCATGTGTATGTGTTTTGATAGTGTTATTCTGCGTTGTTCCTTCCTAATCTACTATGTGTTTACCTTACTAATGCTTTCAGGTGTTCACAACTCACCATTGGATGGTTCGGATTTACAAGTTGAAACCACCAAAGAACAGGATTCGAGGAAAGATTAAAAAATCAAAATTTGTACGTATATGACATAAATATTCGTTCTTAATATTTATTTGATCGGAGATCACTTAACCTAGCCATGACTGATCACTTGTTTCCATGTTTTGCAGAAAGCAAGCTCAAAATCTGCCTCGAAAAGAAAAGGATTAAAAAGGAACCCCTTTTAGTTTAGTTTTTCATTTCTTTTGATAGATGACTTTATTTCTTAGTGTGCGTTTCATGTATACATGTATACAACTAATGCAATTGCCATGAAAAGGATTTTGCCGGCATTATTAGTTACTTGCTTGAGTATCGAATGATCAAACAAAAATTTTGAAACTATATAGTTTGACTGAATGTTTAAGGTCTCATTTTTCTGATTGAAATGCCCATCAGCAAAATGATTTGATAATTTTCTGGCCATGTACACTTTGTATCTAAGGATTAAAAATAAGTTTTTTTGGTAAGATAAACGTAATTTCTACTTGTTACTTTTCTTTAAGGATTAATAAGAGAAATACTCAGAAAAATGTTGGTTAGAGTTTTTTTTTGTCAACATTGGTTAGAATTTTTTCAGCTGACATTAATTAAAGTTTTTTGCCGACATTGATCGAAGGTATTTTTACTTGATAGAAATGTTGATTGAAAAACATTATTAGCCAATGTCAGCCAAAAAAATCCCTAATCAACATTGGTTAAAAAATAGTTTGATTGATGTTGTCCATAAAACCTAGTCGACATTGGTTGGAAAATTCCTAATTGACATCAACTAAAATAAAATCTAGTTAGTGTCAATTGAAAAATAACTTTGACCAATATTGATTGAAAAATGTTCTCGACATAATTTGACAAAATAAATGTTTGTTGATGTTGGCTAAAGATAACCCTGTTAATGACAGCCTAAAAATATCATTGGACGTTATTGGTCAAAAAAATCATAGTCAAAATTATCAATATTTGTGTTTTTAAATTAGTAAACATTTAAAATATTTTTAATTAAATATTCAAAATTAGATAGTTTTTATTTTCTATAAAATTTTATATTGAAATTTCATCTCATTAAACTATAAAAATAAAATTTTGCATATGGAGAAAATTGAATTGTTCTATTTAAACAAAGAATTTAAAATTTATCGAAACAAAACATTTGAAAAGGGAAGGAAATTAAAATCAAAATAATTCAAATTCTAAATATTTTAATTTTTTTTTTTAAAATTTTGAAGTTCCTTTATTATTAAACTACCATTTTCTTGAATAGCTTGACCAAGCAATTTTCTTAAAGATGCTGAGAAAATGACTAATAGACCATGCTCCATTGCAACGCCCATTAGGTGTTTCATTTTAGTTCACAGTTCAAAATGCATTTTTTTTTTCGAATCACATTCAAACTAATAAAACCAAGCCATGAAAGATCAAACCATTTTAAACATTAAGGACGTAAAAGAAACACTAATATAGAACAATAAACATGAATACATAACTTAAAATGTATAAACGAGAGTAAGTTTAGTTACGTTTTTTTATATCAACAAAATATCATATATTAATTAATAAAGGGTATAAGAGATACTCATAACAGTAAATAGGCCAAAATAGCAGGAACAATTGGCAAATTCTGAAGGGTTATTCTTCCTACACTAAACATATTTAAAAAATTCCAATTTTGCCCTTTTTTACTTCTTTGTTCCTTCCTTTTCTCTTTTCTTCATATAGCCTACAGATTGACAATTCACAAGACACTGTTCATTTGGAATTTTTGGTACGTCCATTGGTGTCCTCTGTAAAGCTGGTGTTGGTATTGTTCGTGGTGTGTATTTTCTGTCTGTGGCTCCTCCGTAGTTTCTCCTCCGACAGTTCCTTGTCATCCTCCACGAGTTTCCTTTCCTCTGCCGCCATGTGTAGCATTGCGTTGTCACCGATAAGTTTTTTTTTCCTTTGTTTACTCCATATAGATTAACAATCCGTAAAAACACTTATGGATTGACCATTCGTATGATTGAATTGTCAATCCATATATTCAATACAAAAAACAATGCAAAGAAAGTAGAACTCACGACGACGATTTTGGAACAACGGCGGACACCAACCACAACTACACATTGTTTGATGAAGATGAACCATAGATTGAAGAGAAGAAGATGAGAGAATTTGAGAGGAGAATGAAAACAACATGGATGGTACAATGGACGGATTCCCAATCCGTAGTTCAAATTCAAGTTAAATGAATCAAGGGTAAATTTGGGTTTTCACTTAAAATGTTGGGTGTAGAAAATCCCAATTCCGAAACCAAAAAAAGAAAGCCTAATCAATGGTTATTCCATATGTATCATAATATTCATGAACATATTTAATAACCATTAATTTAGCACACCTCTCCATCTTTGCCATATCAACTCCAATGGTCCCAAACCTAATTTTGAAGAAGTTCACCTTAAGTCCAAAACTAATTCTATGTCAACAAGCTTTCAATAGTCACCACATTAGATAGAGTTGCTTCTCCGAAGAAAAATAGTATCATCCGGATATTGAAGAATAGTCACTTCAACCTTATCCACCCCCCACAAGAAAGCTTTTGTAGAGGTTCTTTTTATTGCTTCTCTCACCATCCCACATCATCCCTCCACTACAATATTGAACAAGAAAGGAGCCTATAGGTTTCCTTGGCTTAATCCTTTGGACACCATGAATTCCTTTGTAGGGCTTTGGTTCACCAAAGTTGACACTCTACTACTAACCAAGCATCCTTGTATCCACCCAATTCATTTGTCATAAAAACCCAATCTTTTTAGCATGTACTATAAGAATTCCCAACTTATTGAGTCATAAGCCTTCTCATAATCTACTTTGAAAATAAAAAATTTCTTCTTCAATTTCTTTGCCTCCTCCACCGCCTCATTTGCCACCAAAGTGCCATGTAAAAAACATTTCTCACCTAAGAAAACACTTTATCACTTATCAATGACCTCTCCTAAAGTCCTTTTGAGTCTATTTGAAAGAACTTTTGCTAAAATCTTATACATACAACCAACTAAAAATATTGGCCTAAATTTCCCCAAATTTTGAGGATCAAGAACTTTAGGTATAAGAGTAATAAAAGAGGAGTTACATCCCCTAGGAAACTTACCATGCACATGGTATTCTTGCAAAAATCTCAACACATCTTCCTTGATAAGCTTCCAAAACCCTTTGATTAACTTGAAATTAAATCCGTCGGGTCCTGGACTTTTTGAATCACCACATTCCCATACCACCGTCTTCACCTCACACTCCTCAAAAGTAGCAAGAAGCAAAATATTATCTTCAACCACTAATTTTTTGAACTCCACCTCATCTAGTTTAGGTTTATTCTCTTCCGTTTCTCTAAATCTTTCTTGGAAAAATTTCTCAACTCCCTCCTTCACATCATGCGGGTCATCAACCCAAGCCCCCTCAACAACCAACCCTCTCAAGGCACTCTTCCTCCTTCTCCAATTCATGCACGATTGACAATATTTAGAGTTGCGATCACCTTCCGAAGCCTACCTCACTCTAGACTTTTGTCTAGTTAGTGACTCATTACAATTCACCACCCTCGAAAATTCCTCTTATAATGCTTTTTTATTGGTTACCTCCTCCTCCTTGACGTATTATGCCCTTGCATTGCATGGCAGGCTGCCTCGTTAATTTATTGGAGGCTTTTCAAGTATGTACATCATTTTAAAAAAAATGTATGTCCCAAGTGTTACCTACCGATCGCACATTTTTGCTGTCAATATTAATGGTAATTTATAGCGGGAGTTTTAGGTAATTGAAAAATACCTTGCATTCAAGTTAATAGAATATTTTTTTATTAGTATATAATAAATTGTGTAGTCTTTAAATAAATGTCTTCTTCAAGCAATGCCTCTAAGATTAACAAAGTTGCACAAATAAATAATTTCACTTCATTTACAAGATCAAGCTCAAGTAGTTTGTGGGGGTAAATTACAGTGCAGCACAAATTAATAGACCATTAATTTTGAAATTATAAAAAAAATAATAACTAATTATAAATACTTCTCTGTATTACCATGCTGTCAGTAATTGCGTTTTGACACCAACAAATTAACAAAGGCAAAGAATCACACATGTACAATGTATACGTTTGAGCATTATTGATGAGAAAGCACCATATTTCCTAGAGTTCATCAGTAAGTGTATAATGCATACCTTACCACCTTTACCTCGATCACATCCTCAAAAACTACGCCAGGGTTTCACAACACAAAACGAACAAACTAAAATTTTATATTGGGTGGGAAGGCGTGGCTTATCAGAGTGGTTATTTGTCAATTGTTAGAACTTCTTAGGTAAGTTGTAATTCTTCTTAAGGAACTTGGCAGCTGCCTCATCATTCCTATTACACAAGACTCGCAAAAGTGTGTTCGGCTCTGTTGGGCTCCATTGATCTGCTGTTGGAGGCAATGGAAGCCGGGATTTGGCTGTAGAGCCGTACATTTCCATAGTAAGTTGACTGAACTGCTGAATTATGTGCTCGGTATCTGCATGAAACAAGGGAAGTACACCTTTGACAGTGGTAGAATGCTTTTCTATCAATTCGGCCGGCAATCCATCTCCATTGGACCAGAACAAGCCAGTCAGAAACTTGAAATCTTCCTCTATGATAACAGAATCTTGCAGAGAGAAAGCACGTGATGGACCTCCGGCTAACAAAACCAACAGAAACCCATCGAAAGAAGCCTGCATTACTTCAATAATTACACGTGTTCTAACTTTATCGTGCACTGTAGATGATGCGATCTCCAAGTACTGCTCCAGCTCCTGAAGAAAAGGCTCAATCCTGGCAGATGCAACTTCTCCGACATATAGGCCATCCCAAAGAACATGCCAGAGATCATGGAAAACGATTTTGTATGCTACACACTTGCAGAGTTGATGGATGCCTTCCACAGCAGCAGATGTGGAAAGCTTGAACTTCAAGCTCACCCCATTTGCTATATCCTCATTAGTGGATATAGAACTGCTGAGATTGGCAACTATCCTTTTTTCCAAAACCCCTAACTCCATGCGAATGCGCTGCATAGTATTGATGCAAACACACATCTGGGTTTTATCAACTGAATTGTCTCCATTAGTGGTTCCAACATGGGCTTTCCTCCTCTGAGTCACTTGTGACTTTTCATTTTTCCTAAAAACACCATTTTTTGATCTTGTTGAACACCTAGTCAATGCAGGCAAAGTTGGGATGAAGCTACTATGGCTACCTACAGATCATAAAAAGGGGAAATCCTGGTCACACAATGATTGAATAACTAACTACCTTGGTAGACCAGATGCTATGTGATAAATATATACCACAGCCAGATTTGGCTTTCAAAATGTACTGTTGGAGAGATTTGTCGAGACCAGACATCAATCCAGGAAGCAAATCTGCATGCATGGGTATAGGCAACAGAAAGAAAGCCTCCAGAGTGTCATCTATCATTCGTAGAACTTCAACAGCAGAAGAAGCAAAACCCTCTTTATTTGCCCCAGGATTCCATACCTATAGAATACAATAGTGAAGTTAAAAATTAGATTAACACTTTTAAAGTTGCTAACTGCCATGTTTGATTGTAGCACCAACAAAGTAATGGGAGAAAGAGATATTTGCTTGATAGAAAGAAAAAACAAATACTATGTTAACTTGATTAGATTAAGAACAAGATTTGGCATACCTCTTGTCGCAGATTTCTGTCAACCCATTCCCCCAATCTATCTACTCTGATATTTATCCATGACTTAACCAGGGTAGCAATTACAGCTTCAGCCTCGTAAGGTTGCATCTCCCTTATAATGGATTTTCCACCATCTTCACTGTCAACAGAATCTTCCACTGCTATCTGCACCAGATCTTTCTCCAATTTGTCTGCAGCTATCAGCACTTCTATAGCATCGGGTGTCAACTCATTAATACCCTTAACATACTTCTTCAACTCATTTCCATAACACACATGGAGGGTAGCAACAGCAACACCAGTAGCAAGTGGATGCCATCTCTTCAATTTGGGACTAAATATTGCTTTCTCGTTGATAGCCAGTTCAATAATATCTCGTGCAAGGACAGAAAGAATGGGAAAGGCTTTATTCTGTTTTCTAGATGGATGCTTGCAGAGGTCCAGTTTCTCCAATTTCTGCCGTAAAGGAGATTAAAAAGAATTAGGTCATACTGATGGCACTACATTAGGAAATTAGCTTTGTAAAGTACAGTACATAAAAATGAAAAACCAATTGGAGAATGTTGACACATTAAACATAGCAGGAGCAGAAAGGAGTTTTAGCTTATAAATTACCCACACACATTACAGAAGTCCTAAGCTCTTGCAATGCATAAAAAGGAACTAATACCAACTTTCTAAACACAAAGGAAAAGTTGAGCAAAAGTATTTTTAGTCAATACTGTAATAGAGCAAAACAGCTGATTATCCAGCTTCAGTCAGTGGGATCAAACTGTATAGCATATACAAACATGTCATAATTTGTCATATGTCTGTACCATCTGAAAGAGAGTATTCATATTTAAGGGAGCTTGAATGATGGAACTTGCCTTAATGAAAACAGTACGCAAAGATGATCTAATATAATTACCAACTCTAGTGTAGTCCACATCATCTTTCTTCTTCCGATTGTAGTCATGAGAGATATCTTCTAATATCTTTGCTGATAACACTGCGAGAGAAATAACACTTTCCATTGATTCAATATTACCATTATGAAAAGTATGATGGTATGCAAGGAGCCTTTTCTCTGCCCAACTTAGTATCAAACTCAAT
Organism: Glycine max; assembly: GCF_000004515.6. NCBI lineage: Eukaryota > Viridiplantae > Streptophyta > Magnoliopsida > Fabales > Fabaceae > Glycine > Glycine max. The sequence goes on along the minus strand of NC_038252.2, from coordinate 7,857,410 downwards.
GTGTTCCTCAAGATTTTTGTGTAAATAGGATCTTTTGAGCCTCCAGTATCTTTCCCAACTTCTGCCAATAGATTACTGGATGCAAACAGAAGATCATTCTCCACTTGGCCAGTGACAAGATACTGATGAAATAAGACCCATGAGAAACAAATATTATGTAGCATCTCATTAATTCCAAGCATAACCCAGGTCTTCTTAATGAGTTCTAAGACCTCATCAACCTCTTCTATCACAGAAGATTCTGCATGAAGATCAAAACAAGCTTCTAAAAGAGTTTGGTAGATCCAGAGGTTCAGTGGAAAACCATCAGCCCAATGGCATGTCTCAGAGATAGACCCATCAGATGATCTGCAAGAAAGAGACATAACAACAGTTCGAAAGGTTTGCATTGATTCACCATTCTTTCCAATATCCATGGGTTTCTCAAATGCTCCGCGGATTATGTGCCGTAGACTCTGTGCAGAAGGGTCTGATTTATCTAAGGGAAGATGAGGATGCAAGAGGAGTCCTGCTTCAAGAACCTTCAAATTTCTTCTCAACCAAGCTTCATACTCTTGTTGACTTGGAAAATCTGAACTCCTGAACAGTTGTATAAGCTCTAGTGGAAGAACCACTGACTCCATGCGTCTTCCAAGCTATTTCATGAACAGAGACCTAGTCAGTTTTATGATTGTGATTAAACAGATGTAAGAAGGAACCATAATGCAGATGTTCAAACATGACATTTTGGTCCACATGTTTCAATCCAATTAATAGAGAAAGAAATGAAGTGAATTAGTGAAATTAACCCTTTTGTAACAGTTACAATAATACTAAATGCAATAAATGATAGCTGATGTTTATTAGCTTCTTGTCATTATCTTCATATGGTTTTTCAATTATTGTTTGTAGTCGTGTTATGGTTTGATTACTGTAACTGTGGGTGTTGCAGCAACTGTCATGTGGACAGTAGCCACATTTTTTTTTTTCACTTTTGCAAATATAAATTCTTTTTAAAAGGAAAAGCAATTTGAAATCATGATTAATCACATGAATTATCTGACATATTAATAAAGTACACATAGGGCTGAAAATCAGGTAAGCAGTAAGCTAAATCACATTAGGGTTGACTTGGACCTGTTCAAAAACTTTGGACTGAAATTGGGCCAGCCCAATAAAAAAATTTATTATATAATTTCAATTATATATTAATGTCTCTAGAGATTTCATGAAATGACACTTCACCTGGATTTACATCTAAAATTATATTCCATCCCATTAGCCTTCAGTAATCAAATCCCATTAAAATTGGATGGAATATTTTTCATAACTCAACAACTAGCTGTTGTTTAATTTTGATAGCTTTAACACTAGTGCTAAGCCTGATGAGAAAAAAATAGAACATTCATCACCAATCATTCCTCATGACTAGTGTCTAGAGACACAATTAAATAATATCTCTGTGGTCATGAGTCATGACAGATACAGACTTCCTGTGACTACAATCCTTGACATTGGGAGCAATCATGATTTGGAACAAGACCTTGCAAGCTAGATCAGCACAATCAATGACTTTGAATCAAATCAGTGCTTTTTGGAAAGGTGCTATATGGAATGGTATTCTATTCACTACTTACCAATAAGCACATTGTCATTGGACATTAGACATGGAAGATAGAATGCTTCGAGCATCGTTGCCACCCATTATGAGCAACAACTAGTGATGAACACTACATTTTTGTCATCAGGTTTAACACAAGTCACAAAGCTATCAAAAGCAAACAATGATTACTTATATCCTTGCTTGAAACTAAAGTAGAACATTCCATCCAATTTAACACGTTACGTTAGTTAGTCAAAACAAGTCAAACAAAGTGTCATTCACTCATTTGGAAAACCTGAATCGGGTAAAAGAATAAAGATGCACAAAACTTCAACCGCAAGGCAAGCACTTAAGCAAAAATTAATTGAAGAGTCCAAATTGAATACCCCAACCTAAAAATTTGAAAACACACACACACCACCTATTTCTCATTGCTAATAATTTTTTCTCCCTCCAAATTTCCAATTTTTAATAACTCCTCAAATTTTAGAGTAATGAGTGTACACACTTACACGGTCATCCAATCACAATCACAACCGACAAATTCGATAAGTTAGTTATACTATTTCATAATTTTGATTGATTGATAGTGTAAAAATTAAACTATTAAATTTTGTAACTAACCAAAGTCCAAAAAAAATTCAATTTTCAAACCTGGCCTGCAGCAATTCTGAGCAATGCTTTTCTAATTCTGGTATCACTCTGCTCTGAAATCCTCATCTGCACTCTCACCAACTCCCCCGTCGTCGCCGCGCGCTTGCTACTCCCCCTCGACGACGACGTCGTTTTGAGCCCCAGCGCCTTCTTCACCTTACTCGCCGCCGTCGAAGTCAGCGACCGGTGCAACGACGGCGCCGGCGCCGCTCTATCCCGATCCCCCCTCTCCGACTGCGATATGAAAGTCAGCGGCTTCGGCCCCGAACTCCGGCACGCCCCGACGAGGATCTCGTAGGCCGTCTCCCGGAGCTCCGATTCGGAGAAATTCGAAGCCGCGTCGCCGAACGGAGCTCCGGGAAGATCCTCAATGGGGTGCACCGGCATGGCGGCGCTTTGATTGTGCCTCTTTGTGGACATTGGTCGGTGAGCCAGATAAGTTTGAAACGTTTTTTGAGGCGCGTGAAGTGGGGATTTTAGTTTGTTTTCTCTGTTTGGGTGTCAGAGAAAAAGTGTTTAGTTGGGTTTGGCCCTTTGTGTCTGTCTGTTAGTTATTCTTGCTTGAATTTCAAGATAGCTGGGTGGGCCACACCACACCAGAATGAGTTTGGAGTTGAAGGTGGTTGTAATGTAGTGTGTGTGTAGACAGAGAGAATAAAGGGGAAAACAAAATTGCAACTTTTCGGTTGAGACATATGCTTATCAATTTTTTTTAATTATTTAATTTGCTGGATATGACAAGATCAGTCTGTTTATATTATTGATTTTATTTTTTATTTTTATGTTAAGAGGTTAGATTCAAAATATCTATCAACTTCATCAAGATTAGCCCAAAAAAACACTCGACTTGGATGTTACTTGTTTTTGAAAGATGTAATTAGTATTATAAGTTAAAATAAAATGTTACAGTGATTTATAATAATTGAGAATAAAAATATTAAAAATAAAGATAATATTAGATAAGATTATTTTCTCTATAATAATTATAGATTAATCTTTAATATGAATTTTGATTAATAATAAAAAAAAGTGATGTGTCTCTTTTCAATTATATTCTTTTTCTATTTAGAATACTTAGTTATCGTTGAATTTAACTTTACTTAGACTAATAACGTGTTAGTTTTTATTATTGATTTTTATTAGTTTCAAATTTATACACTGTTAATATAGAAAATTTATATTATTAATTAATTAAAAATTATTATTTATATAACTTTTGTGAATATTCCATATACCTTAAAAAATATTATTACAAAAGCTACCAAATTTGTACACACGATAATTTACTTGTAAAAATTGTTTATATTGAGGGTAGATTCACTATATGTTGTTGTGTTGTAATAATGTGTATGGTGTCAGGGAATCTTGTTTACTAGGTTTCTGTCATTGGATTCATTTTTATCTTATTCGGTTATTGTTTAATTTAGTTAGTTATGCTTGTCGTTTGTGTGAAGATTTCAGTTTGATTTAATTGTTTTTATTATTATTTTTGTGGAACTTTTTTTTTCACTTGGTTCAAAATTTGGTAGAGAAGAAATGAGGTAAATAAAGGGATAATTAAGAAAAAGAGTAGACACGTAAGTTGAGGGTGCTTGGTGGACCCTCAACCTAGTTTTGGAGGTTGTCCATGATGACTAACGGGAATAGACCTATAGAATGGATGAGTGAGCAAATCCCTTAATCAGTTAAGGTCTTTGCAAGTCTTATCGAGGTAAGTCACTACCCACGTTCATCTATTTTCGATAAAATCACACTTCCTCTGTAGGATTAGTTCAAGTTTTCCTGAATGGTCTAGGGGTGACTATGTTAAGGATTGTGATTGAGTTAATCACTCAAACGGTGAAAATCTCCTTCAAGTAAAGAGTCAGCATGACATAACATAATTGTTAGACATGTACATAAATAATTATGATTTAAGATTGATATGCTACTTGAAAAGTTGCATAATTATATCGTTATCGAAAATGCGGAGGATTTTCTTTAGCTCTGATAAGGATGGTGATTTATATTGTTTAAATTATATGATGTTTTCTTTTAAAATAAGCTTACCCTTGTGTTTTTTATTAAACTGTGATGATCGTGTTATTTGACACTGGAACAAATTATGATATAGCTTATGAGGAACACACCAATCATGGTTGATGTGGGCTTGATGGTGGACTTAAGGATGAGATTGGACCTTTCGTCATTTATTTATGTTTTGTTGTACTAGGGACCAACTTAGGGTTTAGATATGTTTATGAATTAGTGTTGTATTTATTCCTTTAATGAGACCCCCTGAGATTTGTTTTGGAGTCCTGTTTGTGATGTTTTGATGATGTAATGTCTTAGGACACAAGTACTTTATATCTTATGTCTTGAGGACTCTTTTACGTATCATGTTTATATGACATGCTTGGTGTTGCAAAAAATTCTTGCATATTTTCATTAATTAAATTATTTCAATAGCTTTTAAAAGGATTAAAAATGAATCTTTCGCATTAAAGTCTTAGTGTTCCATGTAATGAAATTCGGGTCGTTATAGTGACACCATATAAAAAGTGATTTTGATGTTGTCCAAGTGATATTTTCTGAGTCATTCTAAACCATTTTGATGTTCAGAAAGTCAAAATCAAGTCTTCATTATTCTAAAGTAGACTTTGATGCACCTTCATTCTAATGTTATTTTCTCATTGTAGCCTTTAATAAATCTTACGTGTAAGGCCTTCCTGATGTCTTTGTGATATGGTAAGACTGAGATCTTCAGAGGGTAGCACTGACTTTTTCAAAAAATGGACTTCTTTCAAATCTTCTAAAGCTTCTCACTTGAAAGCATAGTTGAGACATCCATTTTGAGCTTTTTTTGAATTCATTAGGACACTTGTTATGCTTTGTTCTTTGTGTATGTATCGTTTGCATATCTATTGGATTGCATAGCTTTCCTGCATATGATGTTCACCTTTGAGAGACTTCTTTGATGTAGATTGAAAGCCACTAAATGTTCTTCTTATAGGAATACTTTGATGAGATGACATGACAGAGTTGTATTCCAAACATTCAGGTGTGAGCTTGTTGTAATATGTTATGCTTGCTACTGCTTTTTAATTCTTTGACCCCTTTTAATGGCCAAACTGGCTTTTGATGTCTTCATAAGAGTTGTAGAGAATTATATCCTTGACATTCAGGTACAGGAAAATATCATTTGGACCACAACAACATAAGCAATCTTCAAAGCATTACAATTGTGTTATATTATAAGGACAAAATGACATCTTTATCTTCATGATCCATTTCTTTCAAGATTCAAGCCTTATTAGCGAACGACTTTCCCATGAAAGATGTAGATCTTTCTCTTATATTTCCACAACCATTGACATGATCTCAAATGAACTTTTGTAGCTCAAGCAACCTTCAAATTACGACACATATATCAAGTATTCCAAGCAGACCAATGTCTGCAACTTCAAGCTCAAATTTGTCCATGATCCAAGTTGTATTAGACCACGATTTGTGCATGAAAGTTTAAGATCTTTCTAAAATCTTTCTAAAGCTAATAAGAACAACTCAATTGCATTTCTAGAACTCCAGATACAATGTCACGACTTGTGCATAAAAGTTGAAGATCTTTCTACAAGCTTTCCAGGTCATGTTCATTGTGCAAATCTTCATGTCTGAAACATTTTTCTTGTCCTTTAATTGCTGATTATTTCTCATGACTTGAAGTTTTTCTCTTCATCTAGTGAGCATGTTGATTTCTTCATTGCAGTACACAACCAATGACACTTTGAGTCTTCTTTTGACCTTTCAAGTAATCATCCTCTCTGAGTGACTCGTGACAGCCTTGAGTTTACTTCAATTGTTGTTCTTTACAAAACTTGTATTTTCTTAATACACTTGAGCAAACTTATTAGTAGGCATAAACTCAGAAAGCTTATGATTTGTGTTCAAAAGGTTTGTCATAATTAAAACACTAAAGATACTCAACACAAATATCCTTGCTCCCACATCATAGCAGCATGCGCCCATGTTAAAATCAACATGTACTAGTATGTAGATAAAGTGTACAAAATCAAAAGCATCATTCAAGCCTATTATGGCAACTTGAATCCCCTTGACTATGAGGAAACCATCCCTGAAAGAAGTGGCCCTATTATGGTTCTTGATGCATCCAAATTACATGCCAAAGGTCAACCAAAGTCAACATGCATAAGGAACAAAATGGATTGGACAAAATCTCAACATAGACAAACATGTAGCCAATGTAGACATGAAAGGCACAAGAGTAATTGTCGGCAAAATCGAGATCAGGTTGGTGTGAATGAAGACAAAAATCAAAACAATCTTTGATTGTAACTTGAGTGCAATTTGTGCTTGATAATTTTTGCATTTCATGTAGCTTCATGTATCGTCTTTTAACAAAATTTAAACTTCAATTACCAAAATGTATAACAAGTACAAACATCACACAAACAAAAGCTAAAATGAATAATATGATAGAATCCAATGAAAACACTCACATTTGACTAATTCATGATATAAAAAAAAATGGGTAGTACCTGAGGCTAGTTTGGTGGCTAACTAGTGTAGGAAAGGTTGGAGGGTGGGCTCAAGATAGACATATGGGACCTTATCAAGGGTTATCATCTTGATATAGAGTAATGACACACAAATCACCATTTATTTTAAATATTCCAACAACACTTCACATTTTTTTTCTTCTATTTATCTCCTCCTATTACATCATAAATATTATAATACCTTTATTTTTTCTTTTCTCTTTCTCTCTCTAGGTGTATAATAACATATTGGGTGTTTGTCAAGCATTTTTCTATATAATAAATGCAGGGTGATGGTTTTGATGATTTTTGTTCACAGGAATAAGAAATCACTGTCAGGCTTTTGTTATGGATGATAAGAACATATGGGTTACTGTTTGAACGTAATTTCGGTGGCACTTCTGGTACCTCTCATTTAATAATAATTATGTTTGCCGTTAAAAAAATATATATCTCTTTTTATTTCAGGGTGCAACATTTTAAGAGACTCTTTCTAGATTAAGTTAGAAACCACATTCCTGTATTTTATACAATATCCTGAGATATAACCTTATCTCAAGTAATGTGACATAAAGTTATTTGAATTTTAAAATAAAAATTTACTAACAATTTATTTTTTCACTTATCTAATTATGAATTACCATATGATAATATAATTAATTTTGTAATAATAAACCCACACACATTAGTGATGAGGAATTTGCTTAGTTTGCATGAAGTCTTGCGTAATGGAAATGCTGTTTGCTGTATAAATATTCAAACGGAACACATTGCTTCTTATGGAAAGTAGCATAACGTCTATAGGAAGAAAAGGGGCCAGTAGCTTGCAAGGTGCAACTGAATTCTTATTTGACATGTAAAATATTCTATATTACAACTTTTCTTAACGGCTTAACTTATACAGCTTCCAAGTGCTTTTCCCAGTCAAAAGTCCCCTATGAAACAAGGGGATATTCTCTGTAGTAATGGAGGTTTATTAGTCTAAAAATTGGTATGAAAATAGTCACAAATGAATTTTGATCTTCGCAGTTTGAAAAGCTTCTTGTGCTCGGCAGACGTTGAAATTTCTTTAATCATCTGAAGGCTTATGAGTGCTTGTTTGTTGTGCTATGCATCTTGTGGAGGAAATCAGTTTAGAAGTGAGATCCAGAAGAAGCAAATTAGTCTGGAATTAAACAAATCTTGCCAACTCTTCTTTAGCCCCCTTGGGCATCTCCATGACAAAAACTGAAATGCTGGGACATGTATAAATGTTTTACAATTTGCATTGAAGATTTAGAGAAAAATAACATAGAGAAAGGCACTCTCAGATATCCATTTGTGAAAAGGTACCATTACAGATGACAGTACAATGACAAGGTGTTCAGGAAATGCCCGGAAAATTTTCATCTTGGGCAGTCCAATTTAATTGGCTTTTACAACTCATGACAAGCCACAAAATTTGTTGCACATGTACAAGTGCAGTTACAAAGATAGGAGAAATGCGTGGAAATGTTATCAGTATGGTTCAGAAATTTGTATTAATAACTTCAAAAATATAGAAAGGACAATCAATAAAAAGAATATGCATGTGCTTTTCTAGTATTTATCTATAACTATTGTTATGTTACAAAAAAGAATGCCTGTGAAGAATTGATTAAGCAAAACCAAAAGGAAAAAATGGTTAGTTTGTAAAACTGTAATTTTCAAGAAGATATTAGTGTAACCATACCAAAGTTTTCAGAAGATCACACCCTAAACCTTCACTATGTGTGTCTCGGCCAATGAAGAATTCAGGTCTTCTCGAGATTGAGATCTCCTACTCTGCAGACGCATCTGACTTCTGTGGGGTGACCGGAATGCCCCTATACTACTGCTGTCGAACTGCATCTGCCCTAAATTGTTCGAGGAATAACTATGTGAGACACTACTAGCTGATGGGTAAAAGGAAGATTCCATCAGCTGGATGTTGCCACTGTTATCACCAAGACCATGCCCCAGGCGAAACGGTCTATCCTGTGAACCTGCAATTGTTGGGCTGAGTGGGGTCTTTATTCTTCCATCTCCTGCAATACCACAGGTACAAAGACTTCAAAGCTCAATCACAAAGAAATACCACCAACATAGTACACAGACTGAACAAAGACATTCAAACTATCCAAAAGGAGCAACTCAGCTATAATTTATAAGAAAACCAAAACCAAGCATAGTATGCTGTGAAAGTACACAATGCACACTTTTGAAAATTACAAATGTTACTTACATTATCAGCACATACATTAGGATGTAGTATAAATTACAGTTTTTGATTTAATAGCATTTAATGGAGGGATTGTTTAGTACATCAGTTCACAGCCATAGCATCTGCCAAAGATTTACTCAAAAGTCTAAACATTAATTTGATACAGATAAATTGTTAGAATATTAAGGATTCACTCTAAATTGTTCTCTTTGTTTTTTGTCAGTATTATGGTGAAAACTACATTCATTTTCACCATTTCCTATACAATTTTTTCAAAATAGGAAACAAAGCAAAAACATTGTTAAATTTAATATTGTTGCACAGTAATTCAAAGTGTTAACTCATGTCTGTTTAAGTGGTTAACTCTGTTAGGTATATAGTTAAGTACAGTTTTACTGATAAGTGGTTAACACTATTTGTAAGAGTGATTGACTCAGTAGTTTCTAGTATGCAACCTGATATAAGTGACTTGCGTATAAATACCTATGACTAACACAGAGAACACAAGTGATTGTGTGATCAATAAGATTTTCTACCATTCCTCTCATTTTCTCTCTAGAGTGTGTTTGCGTTCTTCTCCTCATCTCCAACATATATAATTATTAGTAATTAGTGAAATCATGAAACTAAAACAGAAAAATATTTTCTCAAACTAAATAGAGCCAATATTTCCAAAAGCACCCTGAAATGGAATAGCATAGGGTGGGATGGCCACAAATTGAAGATTATCCTAGAGTTTGGTAGAGTTAATGTGGTCTTCGAAAATGGCTAATGATTCTTATTAGCTCTCTTTAGTTTATTTCAATAAGTAACTCGATAAAGTTCATTAAAACAAACTCTTTTCAGTTTATTTAAACAAGTTTCATAGCATATTCATAACTAATAATACACAAATGGGGAGTTAGAACAATGTGAAGATCAATGAGTGGTCATAATACACAGAAAAGAATTATCAGGGACTGGTCTGCAGGTTGCGGATCAGGAATCAGAACACAGCAGATCAGCAGACCTGCATGACCAGAGACCAGGATGTGGGCAGGTGAGCAAATCAGCAGAGGATGCCTGCAAGCAGTTGGTGTATCAGAAAAAACACTGCCAGCAAGCAGTGGTCCAAGGGTTGTTTAGAGTTTGTATTGAACCAGAGGTCAGTCTTGACATCCAATGAGGAAGAAGATTTTGAACACTATAGGAGTCTTCAGATGAACTGAAAAAGAAAAAAATCATGACAGCATATGGGTTGGAAAACTTTAAAAAAGGGGCAAAGATGGATACAGCACAAAAACATGAGGTGATTGGCATCTTGTAAGTCACCTACTGGCTACCTGCCATGATGAAATGCTGCTATAAGCTATATATTGTGATTGACGACTTGACTACCCTGTGTGCAATCAAATGTCTTGGCCTAATAATTATCATAGTTTTGAGAGATGGATATATGTTACACTCCTCTTTTGAGAGATGGATATATGTTACACTTTAGTAGATTATAATTTTAATATAAATGAGTTTTTTATGATTTTTCTCTCATTGTAATTCTTGACATAATTGACAGCTATATTTGAACATTTACTTTCAATTTTGTGGGTTCAAAATATGAATATAGATGTTAAAAAAACTTCATTCCACCCTGTGAAATATTATAATCAATAATAGATGTTCAAAATTAGGTGTCGATGGCATTGAAAGTTGTAGAAAAGGAAAAACATCATAGGGAGGCACATTCATAGTTATTCATTACTGTTAAAAGGTTCAGAACTAAGTGATGCACTAAACAGAAGAACCTCAGATTCTTTACTGGGCAGAAATGAGACTGCATTCTTCAGAAAATCTTTTAACTTATTCATATATAAATTAGGGTTTGTTTACAAATTTGAACCAAGAAGAAAGCTTCATCGACTTCAATCCTCATAATGACATCTTCCTTCTGTAACAAAATTCAAAATATACATATTTATATGTTGGCCATATCAACCCAGGAAGGTTGGGACATTGGTCTTTCCAAATGAGGGATCAAGATATTAAAAGGTATTGAATTTGCGTTAGGCCTAATTACACCACAAAAGCTAGCTCATGAGATGAGAGTTGTCTAAGCCATTATAGCTCTACTTTAGTATATATATATATATATATATATATATAGTGTGTGTGTGTGTGTGTGTGTGTGTAGGATTGACATTTGGAGTGTGGAGATTGCAGGACAGAGTTTCTTTATATTGGCATGGGAAAACCCCAGGGCCACGGAGAATACACTGGGAAAGTTGCAAGGTCAGGTAGTTTCCCTTTAGTTTATATTGCACTGGAAAAGCCGTGACGCCAGCTAGATTGCACTGGGAGAGCCGGGGGACCAGGCTGTTTATTTTTGGACAGTTGAGGGTGGCTCAATATCAGATCTAAGATAGGCTCTAATACTATCTTGATTCTTGAATTTGGGCTAAAGCCTAATTCAACCCTAAAAGTTAGTTCATGAGGTGAGGATTGTCCAAGCCTTTATAAGATCTACTTTAGTCATATCTATAATCAATATAGGATCTCAACAAAAGTTAATTTTATTTCACATACAGGAGCACTAAGGTGCTGATAAGACCCCTAGTAAAAAACTTAAGACCTATGGGAGGAGGCGCAGGAGGTGCGATGCACAGGATCAGAATAAGGAGAGAGAAAAGCCTAACTAACTTGCCTACCTGGCAGTAATGGCATGGGGTGTGCACCAGTTGTGTGGAGAGAGAAAGAGTGGAAATATAAGTGAGTGGGTGAGAGAGAGGAAGGCAGGCTGGAATTCTGTTAGGCTTGGGAGAGAATTGGGCACTCTCGAATTTGCCCTGTTATCATTTTGTTTTCTGTTGTTCTTATTGCCATCCTCCATACCAGGTCTGAATCTCTGATACAGACCAGAATTTCCATTATTAATACTATTAGAGTTGATTGTTTTGATATAATATCTCTTGAGTCTTATCAGGTGCATGAGCATAAATAAATTAGCATCACTCTAGTTAACCTGAAAAGGGAAAAAAACTTCACAGTTCACAATAGCATTTATTCTTAACAGTCAATCATCTTCTTAAGTAAACACTCCCAAAAATATGACAATTAATATCAAGAACCAAATTGAGGAAACCTGATAAAGACCATTTCCTCCTTCATCCTAGGTCCAGTGTGGCAGACTGGCTTTTTTTCCAAAGGAATACACAAAAACACATTTTTGTTACAAAATGTTGTTTATTTAAGTTCAGCAATTACATTAAATGCATTTTATGGAGTCATTGAAAATCATCAGTTGTAAAATGGAGTGCATAACACTAACAAGGAAGAATGTCACAGATTCATCTGTTCTGTTGTTTAAGCACAAGCACAGACTCTAATATAGACACAGGAACAGCATGAACGTGGACATTCCAACACAGCTAAGGTTCCAAAATAAACAACATTGGCAAACTGCATATGTGTGTGTAATGGAATTAAATATAAGTAACAACAAAATATATAAATTGATAATTAAGATATAAATGAATAAAATGTGCCTCACAAAATATATTAAGAGGCATTATCATATTTTAAGCTGAATGTTTAAAAAATTCAATATCTAGATTTTATAATACTAGCGTCCTTAAAGTGTTTATCCATAAGAAGGTGCCGATTGACTCTGTTCAAATGTCCAAACTATATGAAGGTGTTGGCTCAAGTCAAGTATCTGAGTTTACACAAGATATATTTTTAATTAAGCGCCTAACAAGGAGTGCCTGACACATGTCACAGAGATGTTGGTGTCAAAAACATTTAAGACACCTCAAGCATGAGCAATACACATGCTTCCATGTACCTAACTTATTGTAAGTTCAGAAATTAAATTTATTGGATCATCAAATAACCAGATATCATTTAACAAGTAGCTTACCAGAATTCATAGGACTCCACCGCTGAAACCGGAAAGGAGATGCGATATTAATACCAGATGCACTGGATCCACTGTTATGCCTGAATAAAGGAAGATACTGCCTCCGGAAAAATCTTGGCATCCAATTGACAACCCATGACAAAGCACAAAGCAGAAGAATGAAAGTAAGTATCAAAATGGGAATAAGAATCAATGGATTCATCTTCATCTGAAGCAAGTCAAAACCATGGAGCCCAAACCTAACCGAATATGCCTTCCCAGCTTCCAACAAGGCCACCCCAAGCGTCCAAGTGATGCTTCCAGAGCCAACAGTTATATGCTTATCAGTAATGTGCAAACCCTCCCTCAGCAACGATGCAATATACGGTGCCCTGAAGCAATACTGCTCAATAAACGGCTGAGGAGCGACACTCTTCCTCGCAACATCCCATCTCTTCTCACAGAACTCCCTCCCCTTCTCCAACACATCCTCAAGTGTGGCCTCTGCAGTCAAATTGAAAAACCGGTACACCACAAAGAACCCAGAAATCACATAAAAGTGCCCCATTGGGCGGGGCAAGTTATCGCGAAGGGCACACGGGTGAACCTCGCAATCCATCCCAGGCCTAACATCACTCCACTCAGACAAATTCACAGCCACCTTCGCCAGCGCGCTGCACTCCAGCCAATTTGGCGCACCAATGAGTGTCACCACAGTCCTCAATCCTCCATCCTTCTTCCCCAACACATTCCCATTCCCCTCGACTGTCGGACTCTCCCCTCCTTTCTTCACAGCATTCGAACAATGTGAGCACGAATACCTCTCCTTGTACCCGGATTGCAAGCAGGGATGATTAACCTCCACATTCCCCTTAAATACATCCTCCATACCATACCCATATTTCTTAAAAACATAAGCAACAGACTTATCAAACGCCTCGTTAAGCCCGTAACCCGCAAGCGAATACGCCGTCAAATGATGGTTCATAGAGCCAATCCTAACATACAAACTAGTCTCACTATTCAATAACTGTTGATTTTGCTGCTCCTTATTTCTATTCCCCTCAAAAGTGACCTGCAATGAAGACCCTCCCAAATCAAGAGCACCGTAGGTTTCTTTCCTTGGCTTAACACCGAGAATACCTGAATCGTAGTTAAGCGCAATCCATCCCAAGTAAGCCTCTTCGGTCCCCGAAATGATCTTCACCCAATCCCTTTTGCACACGAACGGCGAAGAACTCTTGAGAAAGCTCCACGCGTTGTCGAGCAACCATTTCGAATCGTCGAAGGGGAGTCTCCGAACCCCTGCGGTGGCGTAGAGGAATAAAGAAGTGGTTTTGTGGGAGGTTTCTGGAATCTGCTTCTGCGCCCATTTGAGAAGCGGTTCGAGGGCGGTTTTTAAACCGGTTCGGTTGTGGAGCAGTTTGTCGAGGCCCGGTTCAGTTTCCATGCGGTCGTAGGCGCGACCGCTAGAAGGGTTCTTGCGAAGGCCGTCCTTTAGTGATTCGATGGAGATTGGGAGGGTGGTTTTTTGGTCATTGGGTTGGATTTGGGCCTTGTAGACGTAGACACGTGTCCCGGTGCTGCCGCAGTCGAGAACGACGTAGTATTTGGGGGAGGAGTGGTGGGAGTAGAGAGTGTAGAGGAAAAAGAGGAGGAGGAGGAAAAGGAAGAGGATGAGGATCAGGAAGAGGAAGAGGAAGAGGTGTTTGCGGCGAACCGGATTGGGAAGTTGAACCGGTTTGGTTTTGGAGAAACTGGAGGAGGTGAAGTTGGTGTTGTTGATGTTGTTGTCGGGAGTGGGGCCATGGCCATGTTCGAGGTCATGGCGATAGGAGGAGAGATCTTGGAGGGAGGAGGAGATTCGGAGGTGGTGGTTGTTGTTCTTGCCAAAGACCATGTCGAGGTTGGGATGGATCTGGTGCGGTTATGGAGTGGTTCGGTGCATGGTGTGGTTGCTTCAGTGATATGACTTACGAGATCTGGGAAGTGGAGCGAAGAGAGAAAGGGGGAAATGGAATATACGCAGATCTCTCTCTCTCTCTCTCTCTCTCTCTCTCTCTCTCTCTGCACAGAGATGCGTGGTTGCGGGGGAGGAAACACAGGTTTTCGTTTTTTCTCTTTTTTGAATTTTTTTAAAAAACTTTGGTCTTGTGTTGTGTTGTTGGGCTGCATGGACTGACTAAATAGGCTCTCGATTGGGCTGCTTCGTTGAAGGCACTTTCTTCTTGCACCCCACTCAAAGTAATGTAAAAAAATAAATAAAGGAGTATCAAATATAATAAGAGAAAATCTCAAAAGAAAACATAATTTCAATCATCAATTTTGACAACTTTTTTTTTTAATCCAAAGACACTGAATGGCAGATGCAACACTGGGTTTTTTCTGAGTTTCCACGAGTGGGTACATCACATATGCATTTCTTTTCTTTGTGAGTCTTTCCTTTACGGGCACCATTTGCATGTTGCATGAGGCAGATGCAACACTGGGTTTTTTTTTATGTTGGATTACTCATCGTTTCATTGTTTGTAACAAATTTTAAGATGCATATATGTGATGTATGGCGTATGACTAAACGAAAAGGTTTACTATTTCCTCATAGCGTTACTAAATCTGTTATTGTAAATCTCTTGCATGTGATTCATGTTGATATTAGGGGTTCAAATCTCGATCAACTTTAGCACAGAGAAATCTTGGTCTTCTCTTATCTTCTTATATAGTTCTTTTAGTATCCTGCTTTTTTTTTGTTCTTATAATTTTTTTTTCAAAATGGTATTTGTAAAAAAAAATAGTGTTGGCTTTTTTTATTTTAATCCTTCTAATATTTTTTTATTTTTGTCCTTATAATATGCCAATCTATTTTCATTTTCTTCTCTTTAACATCATTCCTTATTATTTATTTTTCTTTTAAGCTTTCTCAATTCTTAATTAACCAACATTATTTTGAGTCAAATTACCTTTTACATGAGCTTTTTGGAAAATTTCATATTTTGGATCTAAGATAAAAAATGATCAAATTGATGAGACCTATTTTCATTTTTTGCTCTTTAATATCATTCATTCATTTTCTTTTTTCATTTGAGCTTTGTCATATCTTAACTAACATTATTTTGAGCCAAAATATATTTTACCTAACCATTTTTGCAATTGCATTTTTTTTTCATTTGGAATCCAAGGTAAAATGAGTAAATTGATAGAATCTATTTACATTTTATGTTCATCAATATAATTCCTTAATTTATGTGTTTTTTTATTTCTTTTGAGCTTTTTCATATCCTAACCAACATTATTTTGGGCCAAATTTCCTTTTAATTACCTAAGCTTTTCCGAATATTGCATTTGTCTCATTTGGAATCTAAGGTGAAATCATCAAATTCATAAGATCTATTTCCTTTTTTTTTACTCATAAATATTATTCCTTAATTTATTATTTTTCCCTTCTAAGCTTTCTCATATTTTAAAAACTTTATTTTAAGTTAAATTTCCTTTTAGCTAAGCATGTTAGAGAATCACATTTTTCTCATTTGGGATTTGAGGCTAAATGATCAAATTCATAAGATCTATTTCCATTTTTTGCTCTTTAATATCATTTCTTAATTTATTATATTTCCTTTTAAGATTTCGTGTTTTTTTACACCTTTAAGTTTTCTCGTGTTAAAAAACATTATTTGGAGTCAAATTTTCTTTTAGCTAAACATTTTAGAGAATCACATTTTTCTCATTTGGGAACTGAGAGATAAAATGATTAAATTCATAAGATCTATTTCCATTTTTTCTCTTTAATTAATACCGGTCCTTAAATTATTATTTTTTCTTTTAAGATTTCTCATATGTTGAAAAAAACATTATTTAGAGTCAAATTTTCTTTAAGATAAGCATTTTTGAAGATCACATTTTTCTCATTTGGGATCCGAGGTAAGATAATCCAATTGATAAGATTTATTTCCATTTTCTATATCATTCATTTTAGGATCCCTTGAATCATCAGGTGGGAGGGAGCACAACTGACCTCCTCCCTAAAATAAGCTCAGGGAGCTAGGCCCAATACAGACAGAGCATGACGTCTTGTTTTTAATATTTTTTTAGGATTTTCATCTCACCGTTATGACCCTGAAAAAATCCCAATCATTCATTTTTCCTCCACTAACCTACTTTTATGTGTTATACTTAATCAAGTTGCCTATGTAATAATAATAATATCTCATAGTGAGAATAGCACTGTTGCAAATTTGCCATTCAAGGCAAAGAGAAAGTCAATTCTAATAGTATTTTGAAAAAAAATTTAATAGAAATTTTGATAATAATTAGAAGTAGAGATTGAAATAGTAAAATTTTTTAGAAGAAATAGAGATCGAAAAAAAATAAGGTTTTGAGAAGAAATTTTTTATATCATTCCTTATTTTTTTTCCTTTTAAGCTTTCTCATGTTAAGAACACTATTTTTCTCATTCAAGATCAGAGGTAAAATGATCCAATTGATAATATTTATTTCCATTTTTTCTCTTTAATATCATTCCTTAATTTCCTTTTAAGTTTTTTTTATATGTTAAACAACATTATTTTGAGCCAAATTTCCTTTTAGCTTAGCATTTTGGAGAACTGCATTTTTTTTTCATTTGGGATTTGAGGTCAAATGATCAAATAAATAAGTTCTATTTCATAAATTATGAAATAATTCTATGACCTTTAAAATTATTTCATAATTTATTTTTTTTTCATGTAAGATTTCTCATATTATTTTGAGTCAAATTTTACTCCAGCAAAAATAAAAAATAGTCAAATTTACTTTTACCTAAGCTGTTTGGAAAATTGCATTTTTCCATTTGGAATATGAGTTAAAGTGATCAAGTTAATGAGATATATTTATTGTTTGGTTTTTTTTTTTTTTTGTGAACCATTTTTAAACACACAAGCCAATGATTGAATCTATGATCATATGCTAAAGAGATATAATTAACTATTAATTATGTCACATTATATTGGTATTCAGATTTTACTCTATCATCCATTATTTTTCCCCCTTTTAGGCTTGCTCATATCTTAACCAACATTATTTTTAGCCAAATTTCCTTTTACCTGTTTTTTTCTTCGAAAAATAATATTTTTCTTATTTGGGACGAGGTAGATTGATTAAATTGATAAGATCTATTTCCATTTTTTCTCCTTAATATCTATACTTAATTTATTTATTTCCTTTTATGCTTTCTCATATATTAACCAACGATATGTTAAGCCAAATTTCCTTACCTAAGCTTTTTGGAAAATTGCATTTTTCTCATTTCAGATCTACGGTAAAATAATCAAAGTGACATGATCTATTTCAGTTTTATGTTCTTTAATATCATTCCTTAATTTGTTTTCATTTTGAACTTTGTCATATCTTAACCAACATTATTTTGAGCCAAATATCCTTTTACCCAAAGCTTTTCGAAAAATTATATTTTTCTCATTTAGAATTTGAGACAAAATGATCAAATTTGAGGTAGTATAAAAAATCAATATTTTCTTGAAGGTGGTGATTTAGCTAATATTAAACTAAATTGACTTATTATCATCATTAAAATTATCGATCTCCAAATGAACTTATGACAAACAACTGTCCATATGAACTCGCTTTGTTGAATGAAATCCAATACCAAATGTACCGTTAATGCCAGAGGTTGTTTGCTTAGAAATTCATTATAGTGAATATGGGTAGTCAATTTGATCCAACATTAAAAACAAATCAAGGGGTTGTTGATTAAATTCAACACTAAATTTTCTGTTGTACACTAAGTTTATCCGGAGACACATATATAACTGGAAAATAAGAATAAAAAAAATGAAATCAATTTTTTCATAAGTTAAAATCAATTTATGTATAGAAATTGTCTTATACTTCTCCAAAAGAGGATTTTTAACATACACATAAGTTAATTATGGAGAAAATTGTCTATTTTTTTCATTCTTATTTTCTTTTTCTAACTAGAAATATTTTTGGATAAGTTTTTTCAAATATGTCTTTTTCAATAGAGTTTAATTCAATTGGTTGAAAAAAATAAAATAAAAAACTTTAGAGGCGTTAATGTATCGCCACAACATGCTATTATCTGACAATGTTATTTACTCATTCTCTCAATCGTCTAATTTTACCTTTAAGTCGTTACACTTAAACAAGACCATGCAAATAGAGAGGCCTTTTAACTTTTAAATTATTTTGATGTTTCCAACTGTAAAATAACTCCAAATCAAACACATTATAAATAGATTAACTACGCTACGAAAAAACTTGTTTTCGTATAAATACAAAAACTAGTTTTCATATAGATGGAAAAAAATAACTAGTTTTTGTTTAGTTTTACATTTCAAGAACTAACTTCCACCAATGATTATTTTGTCAAAAATAATTACAAAAGAAAAACTAAAGAGGTGCAAAAAGTAAAAATAGGTGTGTGAATAGCATGATCCCTTTTTCTGCCTAATTCCAATAAATTATCCTTTTTTTTCACCAACAAAACAATCTATGTCTATACCTAACTTTAATCCCACTTTACCATGACTCATCTTTCAAATCCTAGTTAGTACTTGGTATACCTACAGAGAGATTGTTCGATTTACAAATTTAATCTCCATTAAAAATCAATAAAACCACTGGTTCATAGTATTTAAGCTCAAAACACTCGTTTGTTTATTGGAGTAAATTTACTAAATTTACTCCAATAAAAGTTAGTTTTTTCCCCCTTACCATACTTATTTTAATAAAGCCATTCCTTTTACAACAGAGAAAAAAAAAATACAATAAAGCCACTTTTACAACTTTTTTTTAATCAAGCAATTAAAAGCGATTTAAGCTTATTGTTTGAAAACAAAATTCTTATATGAAATCATTTTTAAGATGACAAATAGCCTTGTGGAATTTGATAAGTTCATCAAAATTTTAACGTCAACTCTCTTAATTTCTTCAAAACAACTATTATGTATAAAGACAGCAAAGCATTATGGGACGACTTTTTACATGAAATTCCACAATTCATTTCGTTAATCCGAAGGCTTTGTGGACAGGCTGGGGGGTCCTGAGAAAATGTTAACCCTAAAAGAACTCTTGTCATGAACTAGTGATTCCGAGACCCAAGAGCCATGAGAAACAACTCCAGCAGCTGCATGTCTTTCTCTATATGACGCCCAAGTAACCGCATACAAACCAATAATGATCAAAGATCCTCCTATGATGCTGTTGTCATGAATAAAGAATTAAAAACAATAAGGAACTTGAAACAGTTTGTTTAAACTTAAAATAAACAATTTTAAAATAAACACATTTTAAAAGCGTTTATTTAATGAGCAGATACTTCTCAAGATAAGCAGAAGTAGTTTAGACAATCATATTAAAAAAACAGAAAGCTACTTATTTTATTAAAATACGTTTTATTTTTCCAAAAAATAAGTTTAAACAATCTAGCCCAAAATCTTCCAAAATACCACTTCTGGAAACCGGTGCAAAACCTAGTATTTACATGTTTTGTAGACAACGGATGCATTTAGATATACGACATAAGCATATGCTTATTCATTAAGTTCTTATTAAATGAAAGCTCGTGCCATAAACTCTATCAAGAAATTTATTCAAATATTTAGTTTCTTTAAAAAAGCTTAGTTCAATAAACTACACAAAGAAGCTTACTGAAATAAACTGGAAAGAGTTCATAAGAATCTTGAGTTATTTTCGTATCTTACGTAAAAACACTTCAAAACACCACCTGAATAAATACATGACATATCATCATGTTTCATTATATTGTTGCATAAAACTACATGCTAAACAATTTTTACATAGTCTTATCAATTGATATGCAAGAAGCTCAATTCATTTCATCTTCATATTTTTCTTATATAAATGTTTATAGAGAAGTTTATTCAAACAGGATCATAGAAAGTAATGTGTAGCTTAATTTAGACAACTATAGATCTTTTCTGGAAAATAAAGTATATTGAGCTGCTTTTTGGAGTTAGCATTAACGAGTTGAGTAGGCTTATAGCTTGTTATAGTCAACAATGCATCAATAATTAGTTGGTAATAAAAGATGTACCTTCCCATGTAAATTGGACTTCCAAGAAAAATTCTGGATAGGAGAGCAGAAGCTCCAGGTTGAAGTGGATTATAAAGAGCAACCATGGCTGGCCCCAAGATCTTGTTGCACCATGTAATGAGTCCATAATTAAGGGCAGATGCAATAAATCCCTGAACAAACAAGGAAATTGATTAAAAGTTGATATAAGGATCACCGAGTGTTTATCAAATCAAAATAAAATAAAGAGTAGTTTTAAAATGCTAGAACAAACACACAAGACTTGCATTCCTTTCATGCCTCAAATAAAAACACCCTCATTTATTCAGCCTGGTAGCTTTCATTCCATTCCTCAAGTAGGGCATATAGCTAAATACAAATTTCAGTTACATTCACAGCCTCTTTCGTTTGCATCAGTTCAATTGTTTTTTGCCTATACTCTTGCATGACCGAGAGAATGAAACCATCCCATCTTATTTTAAACACTGGTCCAACAAAGAAACAGGTTTTCCCAACAGTTATAAGGCCGAGTCTAGTTGCTTGGATGGATCACAAAATAGTGGGCTATGGTTCATATAACTGGGGATGTGCCACAGCACTTGGTTGCTACTTGCTAGTATTAAATATGAAAGGGAAAAATGCTTTACCAAAACTAGTTCAGTGATTTTATGATTCTATTTTTCAATTGTCGGGAATGATTTTGGCTAAAATCATTTGCAGAACAAAACTCTGGTCACCATTGGGTACACAAACATTTGGTTCCATCTGAATCTGATTAGCTTTGTTCTTTGCTTTTTTCTTTTTTAATTAATATCTATACATTAACAAATGAAAAGAAACCAAAAGAACAAAAAAAAAAAAAAATATAGATCATGTATACAAAACAGCATAAAATAATTTTACAACTACAATTGAATTTTGAACAGTGGCATCATATTTGTCCGTATTATGTATCAAATGAAAGAATAGTCAACTGCATATGACCTAAGGTTTATGATATGAATTCATCAAATATATACAAACACATATTTGAATCACATTAATAAGTAGTGAAATTTTAAATTATTATTTTTTTAAAAAAGTAAAATCTAGGGTATAATAGTAATTTGCTTAAATATTGTTGCCAAGTGTTAAATGCAACTAGATTTAAGAATATACTTGATGACTATGGTCAGTGTAGATTTTTTGCACTATCAACAAACAATAAATTCCTATATCACTTTAATAACTAAGGTTTGTGAGTTTTTCATTTCTAGTATAACCTTTTCATAGTTTTTCTCATGGTGGAAGTGGAACCATATAGGTTAGCAAACCATGTAAAGTATACTCAGTATATCTGAATTGAATCCAACTGTTGAGAATCAGGAATTTAATGCATAATGATGTGATAGAATATGATATCTGATTTAGAGGAAACCAAATATCCTCTAATCGTGTAATCAATACTACCAATCTATATATACAAGCATATGTTGTGTACTCTGACACATGGTTTACACTCAAATATCACTCTATTTTCTCTTATTTTATATGGTATCAGAACCAGGTTGAGGAAATAACAAAAATCATACTCCACCAGGGAGATTATGTTCCCGGTGGACCTTTATACTCATCGCACCTTTCTAGTCGTTGCACTCATTCTGACGACCTCTTTCCGCTTTCTAACGACCCTTTTTCCTTCTCCGGCCATTTTCCCTGTTTCTTGCACATTTTATGGTCACCGGTGCAACTCCGACAACTTTTCTGGGAAACTTTCTGGTGACTTTTCCGACGACCACTCACTGGATCTGGCCAGGTCACCCCAAACTGATCTACATGGTGCTGCTCACGGCATTGAAAACAGAGCATCCACATACCTTCACATGCACCATCTTTTTCAGCCAAACAGCTTCACCCACCGGCGCGTGACAGCACATTCGGCACCTTTTCTGGTCGCAATTTCCGGTGAGTGCATCGTCTACCTTATGCACCTCTGCCCCTGGAGTTTCAACTCCATCAAACTTATTTTGGGAGAAACCCCCTTTTGCCCCGTTTGGTTCTGTTTTGTGCTTTTTTAAGCACTGTTTGGTTCGTGTCTTGCAGTTACTGTTTTTACTCATCATGGCATCTGCTGGTTCTTATTAGGATTTAAGCCAGTACTGCCTTCTGCTTGCCATTCATTTTCCAGCAAAGAACTTCGGCCGCCTATTCTGCCACTGTTTTTCTGCGTGTTTCCGGCCACCACCTTCAGCTTGCCGTTTATTTTCCAGCAAAGAACTTTCCGGTTGCCTATTCTGTCGCTGTCCTTTTCCGGCGTGTTTCTCAGTGACTTCTCTTGCTTCGTTGTCACTTTATGATGATTTCGTCTCTTCAGTTTGAATAATTGGGTCTCCACACTTCATTTGAAGCTTCCAAATCTTGGTTTTAAGATCAGAACTTACTTTGGATTTACTTAAGCTGATGGGTGTTCCAGCTCTCTCTTCCTTGCAATATTCTCCGATTTCACCAAGATCCCTGAGTTGTCTTCAAAATATTTGTTTGAAGCTTCCAAATGTGGTTCTTAAGAAGCTCGGAACTTGCTTGCTTTGCTTGCCATAAATTTCTTAGACTGATGGTTATTCCAGCTCTTTGGAAATTTTATCTTTCTAGCAATATTCCCCGACTTCGCCAACATCCCTGAGTTGTCTTTCAAACATTGTTTTTTGGTGGAACTCAATTTCATGTTTTTATTTATTAGTTGGGAATAAATTTTCTTGTAACAAGCTAAAGCTTTTAGCTTGAGGGGAAGTGTTTAAAATCAAGAATTTAATGTATAATAATTTGATAGGATATGATTTCTGAATAAGAGGATCTGATTTAGAGGAAATTGAATATTCTCTAATTATGTGTAATCAATACTACCTGTCTATATAAATAAGCATCCGCTGTGTACTCTAACACATGGTTTACACTCAAATATCCCTCTAATTTCTCTTATTTTACACAAACATTAGAAGCAAAAATTAAGGAAATCTTAAAAACTGCATGCAAAAACAACCTGTTCATTTTGCTCAATTGAAAAACTTGGTGCGCCTTGATAAAAAGTGAGAATGCTTCCATTTAAAAAAAATGAAATTTGAAGTGTTCAAGAATAAAACCACACAAATGATGAATAAAGAATATGGACGACAATGATCAGAGATAACTAATAACAGCTGATACTGAAGGTTGATTTAAAATTCTAGTGACTTACAGCATAAATAACGGCTATTGTTTCAGATTGTGTCAATCTCCAGTCAGTTGATTCATTAGTTGCAAAGAATGATGTAGTTACCATCAATACAGCTCCAAAGAAGTATGAATATGCTGTGACAGATAGGTTTGCAGGATACTTTTTTAATAATGGAGCCTGAAAAAATTTCATGAAGATAAATCAAATATAACAGATAAAAGTTGTTCAAAAATGAAGCCAAGAAAGCACAATTAATCTGATCACAGAAGAAATTTATATGACCGAATCTGAAGTGTGGCTTTTCTGCTAATAAATTATTCAATCCAACAAGCATGACAACTTTGGGAATCAACCAATAATGCAATGTGTGAAGTTACAATATTTTAATGGACATGGAGAAAAAGATGTTTCCGTCGTGAGTTTGTGACTGCCAAAGAAAATTAAGAATGGAAATAACTAACTCAGTGCTGTTGGTTTCCCCCTTCTATATTTATACCAATAAATGAAGCGCAATACAGGAGAAATATGCATAGCCAAATAACAATTAGTAAAGTAATGACTAATCCCTATAAATCCCCCTCAACCTAGAGCATTAATCATGTTTAGCTTGTTGCAAATTGATAGATAGCTAGTACAGGTATAATAGAAAGAATGAAAGATTTCTCCTTTAAATACAGTGCATAACTTGAAGAACTTCAAGGGTCAGCACCCCCCAATGCCCAAAGGTCTCAATTCTCTCTCAAACGACAAGATATCTCTCCCTCTCAACCCCTCTTATTTATAGGCAACATGCCTTAATTCTTCTAATAATCTCTGCCCAACTATCTAACTAACCAACACCCTGATTAATAATTACTAACAAGTGATAACAGAAATCTAATACTAACAGACACCTAACAAAAATATATGGCTTGTTTGGATAAGCTTCTCCAGGAGTACTTCTAGGAGAAGAAAATAACAACGAAAAATAAAATAAGTTTCTCCATAAGTTAAAATTAGCTTATACTATGTTAAAAAAAATTTTTTTTAGAGAAGCAAATATGAGAGAGTTTCTACAACTTAGCTTATGCATAAGCTAATTTTAACTTATGGAGAAGCTCATTTCAATTTTTCTTCATATTTTTTTCTCCTAAAAGTGCTTCTAAGAAGTTTATCCAAACAGACCCATATATGTCTATTCAATTCTTGAGTGTTTTGGTGATGTCTGAAACTAGTTCTCCAGTTTGCACATGTGTAGTAATAAGAAGCTTTTGCAAATTCTTTTCAAGCATGAAATGGCTATCAACCTCAATATACTTCATACTTTTATAAAAGACATTGGAAGTTTGATAATCAATCACACAAGCTTAATCAGTCACACTATAGCTTCAAAGATATTGTTGCACTATTACAGAAAATCTCATCAAGAAGATGATATATGTACACCAATTCACATGTACTTTGCTCCATTTCTCAGTATCCTAATTTGACAACCTAACAACACTCTGCTTCTTACTTTTCTAGGAAACAGGGTGGTAAGCACCCAAGCACATGGGGAACCAAGCCACTTAGCATCCCATACTACTTGATGTGGGACTTAAGCATCGCATAGTCCCTAACACAAGGTTACCTCCAACAAGAATCCAGCAGCTAAAGTGAATCTCCTATCAATAGGGGATCCAGCACAGTCAGCACCAAGGAAGGCCTCAACTGCAGTATGCTCATCATCTCTACCAAACACCACAACCTAAAGTGTCTTTCAGATAACTCCATATATGAAGAACAACTTCCCCATTAGTTTTCCAACAGATGACAGGAACTAACTAACCATACGGCAATATCAAAGCAAGTGATTGAGATGTAGTTAAGATACAGCTATTAATAGTTTGATATTAGGAACCATAGTGGTTTCAATAGGTTTAGCTCCAAGTAAGCCTGTTCCTTTCAGAAAATCAATAACACACTTTCTCAAGGTTAGAAAAATTTCCCTTCAATCCTCATCACCCCAATACCCAAGAAAAACTTTTGTGCAATCAAATCCTTTGTCTGAAACTGTGCCTTGAGTTCTCTAATCCTAATTTCATCATTCCCAATAATAATGATGTCATCCAAATACACCACAAGATAGAGCTAACTAGAGAAATTTGGAAGAATACCGAGTCATCAAAATTGTTGCATTATTATTATTTCTTTTCACTTTTTTAATTTCACTTTTTCTCATTTTACACTCTATAACTTCATTCAGCCCCTCTACCAGTTCCCAAATAAACAATTAAAACTGTGGTATTGGATTAGATTCAGTGTTGTCACATAACTGTTATGGCACCGCCATAACAGCATTTTTTTTCTGTAACGGTAGCCACCGCCATCTGTTTGTGCGTTATTTGGCGTTTTATAGCGGCGTCCACCATTTCCGGTATGGCACCTGCCATGACCATAGCGTCGTGACAGTTTACAGCGTCCATGATGGGTTTTCCGTTTTTTTTCTTCAAAATTTTGGGCTTGGGTTGGCCCATTTGAAACGACCCAACACATAACCCCCTGTGTTTTTTTCATTTGAACCCTTTTTGTGTGTTTCTCTTTCCATTAGACTCTCTTTTCCCATTCTAACAAACCCTAGCTGTGCAAACACACATCTCGATGTCAATCCACTCTGCTCCGACCAACTTTTCCGACGACCAATAGTGCAGGTTTTTTTTTCGTTTCTCTTCTTTCTTTTTTTCTTAACTGTTTTTCTCTCCTCTTTTCAAATGTTCTTCTTCATCTTGTATTCGGTTTATGTTTGTGCTCTATTTTTCCGAAGTTTCAGAACTTCAATTCGGTTCTCTGTTCTGTTTTTTTTATATTCAGAATTTCAATTTTGTTTTTATAATTTTATAATTTATTATTTGTTTGTTCTCTTGAGGTTTTCTTATAAAATCTTGTCTCAATTATTTTTCACTTATAGGATAATGTCAGGGACAGGCACCCAAAACCAAAGCAATGCATTCTCAAACTTTGTTGGTAAGAGGACAAACATTGGATGGAAATACTGTACAGTTGTCAGAGAAAGTGACACAAATGAGATATTTTGAAACTACTGCAAGAAGGTTATGAAAGGAGAAATTACAGGGGGAAAACATTTAATTGGAAAGCTGGGAAATGTTGCACCTTGAGGTGTTTTATTGCTGATCAACCCAAAACTTCAATTCAGTGGTTACAAAAAGTGGAATTGTACAATAAAACTTCGTACCCCATTGCCCAGAGGCTCTTCGCTATGCGAAGGTATGAGGGAGGGATGTTGTACGCAGCCTTACCCTTGCATATGCAAAGAGGCTGTTTCCGGATTCGAACCCATGACCAACAAGTCACCAAGGCACAACTTTACCGCTGCACCAGGGCTCGAAAATTGATTTGTGGCGAGATGGCTCATAAGCTCCAATTTAATGCTACTTCCAAGATATACCTAGTGTTTCAAGTGATTGGGGAATGCTGTTGGGAATTACAGAATTGGGATGGAATTGCCCAAAATCATGAAGGGCTATTATATGATATGTTAATAGCAGTTGTTGTCTTACCTTCCAGGAGTGTGAGTGAAGGTGGAGAACTATTAGTCAAACATTGATCCAGTGGAAGGTAGATCTACTGATGAGGTCACTAGGGAGGATGAATTCACTGTCCCCAGTCAATTTCCACGGTTCATCCTAGAGGACAGGGCTGATTTTGAATTTTTGATGCAGGAGATGTTATGACACAAAATGAGTCATTGGGTCCAAAGGGTCAGCTGCTACATCAGTTGGCACATGGGCCCAAGGTTTGGAAAGTTAACACTAGGAAGGATAAGGAGGGGATGGCAGAATTCTGAGTGCTGAGTTGACAGAGAGAGAAGTAAATGAAGAGGGTTGTACTGACTTATGGTTTATGGTTGCATATAGATGGGTGGGAGTGTGGGGTAACAGGGGCATCACAAAGAAAATATTGTGTTAGTTATAAATGGAGAGCAATAGCTCTTTGTAGGCACTTGGCTCCATGGCAGTAGAAGAGTTCTTCCACTGTATTATCTTTATTAATTCTAGGAATTGATAAATACTCAATTCTTCTTGTTGAGTTAATTTATGTCGAGTCTAGTCCTGTTGGTTCTAGTTTGCATCATACAGTTCAAAAATTTCATCCTAGTTTTTCACTTCACTTGTTTTTTTCATCACCAATTCACCACACTGCTCTATTATTTTGTTTCACTCATTTGCTTTCTAAAAGCACCACTTCAATTGTTGCCCATGTTTGATCTTCTTGTTCAAACTCGACTTTCCTTACCCTTTCAAAATTCTCAATGGTAGGAAACACTTCTCACCAGCAGCCCCCGCAACTGTCATGATGTTGCTGCAAGCAGCTTGATCAGATGAAAATAGGTCAGGTCGTGGGTTGAAGCAAGTCAAGAGAGTTTGACCTATGAGTCTCTGACTATTAGAGCATCACATCACATGTGTATAATACATGGGAATTGGGGCTTAAAAGACAAGTAAAAGATAAGAA
The DNA here is from genome assembly GCF_000004515.6 of Glycine max. NCBI lineage: Eukaryota > Viridiplantae > Streptophyta > Magnoliopsida > Fabales > Fabaceae > Glycine > Glycine max. The sequence continues at coordinate 7,828,822 of NC_038252.2, read as the reverse complement.
ATGACAGTTAAAACAACCATTTTTTTCTTAATGCTGCCTGTAATCAACAATAATTTGAAGAATATCAAAAAAGATATGAACCTGAATGGATAGAAAAGCAGCCATACACATGCAGTTCCCTATGAAGCACAAAACCCCGAGATGAAAATGGTCTAATCCAAGATCCTGTAAACCACTAATTAACCATCCAGAAGGCTCCGGTTGACCTTTGGCACTTATCTCACTGTGTGATACAAAGTCAGTTTCTGAATACCCTATCAATGCCGGACCACGATATAAAACCATTAGTACAGCACCTAAAACACAGGAAAAAGTTCCTCCAACCTTGGCCAGACCGTCATATCTTAACAAGTTCACTCTTTCTGTACTGCATGAATAAGGTTATAAAGGTGCACATTACTCTATGTCCTGGTGTATATTAATTTAATTAATGTACACACTTCTGTGCAACAAAAGCATGGAGTTGTGTTCCAGAAAAAAGATAAATTAACAAAACACATGAATATGTAGAAACTGAAACGAGAGAGACTGACCCCATCATTACAGCCAACAGAAAAGTAAAGACTGGAGTGGCTGGCTGAATTGCAGCAGCATAAGTTGGATTAGTATAGCTTAAGCCAATCAGAAACAAAAGATGGTTGCCAAATATCCTGAGCATGAATAAAGAAGCAAAAAATACCAATGCATCAATGAAACACTATGATTCAAACATAACAAATATAGGAAATATGTGACTATATCCAGAACCTCACCCAGTCAATCCAAGAAAGAAGAATGACAACAGAAGGCGTTTGGTTAAGGGTGGCCGCATACGCCTACAAACAAGACATTATAAGGATACTTATGCATTAGAGATAAAGAAAAGATGGTGAAAAATGGGTATAATAGAGTTGCAAATTAAAATTTAATTTCTAAAGTTTGAATATATAGCAGTATGGCACAGTTATATGAGCAAAGAAAGTAGTATAATCTATGCTACCAGCAGCAAAATCACCAGTCATCCAGGCAAATAATTAACCAAAAGTATGGAAGGAAGAAAAAGTGTAGATATTAGGCATTCTACATCGCTGTATAATTTCATCCAATTAGGCACACCCAAGGTTTTACAAAACGGTCTGTGACCATGATTTGGGCCATAACATCAAGGTTTTTTAACTGCCCGCAACCACAATTGGGACTGCATTGGCTGCATTTGTCCGCAATTTGTCGCAAGGAAACTGCAACACAACCACTATTTAAAACCTTGGGCACACCCTACAAACAAAGAGACACTAAACATAGGATACAGAAAGAGCCCAGGAGATTTTAAAAACTCTCTATTAGTCCACACCAATAACACTGACATTTGGGGAAAAGAAGGAGATATAAGGTTGGCTTGGTGATGAAGGGAGAAGGGAAAGGAAGGAGAGGTGGTGCATTGGAACCCTCCCACTAACAAAAAAACTAAGAAACTAACATTTGCCGATAATAATAATAATAATAATAAAAATACATTCGGGGAAAAGAAACAGAACAGTTAAATATGATATGTTAAGATAGCTTTAAGAAAAGAGAAATGCCAATGACACACACACACCTTTTTTTGATTGTTAGCTGAAATCTATTAAAAAAAATGACAAATTTTTGTGAGACTATTTACTGAGTTATTATGCTTATAATTTTGTAGTTTTGGACCAAGAGTAGAGAGAGTGTGAGTATCAGAAAGAATGTTAGAAAGTGTGATAGAAAATAAGAAGTAATGAAAGGAAAGTAGAAAATTGATGACAGAAGCATAAAGAAGAAGGGACAAAAAGAAAGAATGGTACTTTTCGCGGATGTAAGCGAGGGGAGCGAGAATGGCGAGGGCAATGAGGTCGCGGAAGACGCAGAAGACGATTTGGTTGACCCCAACGTTGAGAGCAACTTTGGTGATGACGTGATAACCTCCGTTGAATAACTGCACCATGGCCATTGCCGTGTGGGCCTTCCATATCTCACTCCCTCCTCCTGACACTGCCGCCATTATTATGAGATTAGATTTGAATGATTAGAATTTAGGATCCTCTCTCGGAGGGAGGGAGAGAGTTGAAGAAGAATGGGGGTTTTGTTTCTTCGTTGAAACCATCAAACTCCGATACGACGAATGAAATTAAATAAAAGTAAACAACGCTATTGCTATTGTTAGCATCTCTGATTCCAATCTCTATGCAATTCCGTGCCTCACACATTCAAGTCTTTCCAGTTCCAACTCCATTTTCTTAATTTTTACTTATATCAATTTTCTTTATTTTTTTTATCTATCAATTTACAACATTCATATATAGTCTTATTCAACCGATCCATACTCCTTGATATTAATTTTCTTTTCTAATAGCCAGGAGTACAATCAATTTAATAAAGAGAAAATGTTAGCTCATTTTCTTTTTGATGTTTTTTTTATGTACCGACTTTTTCTTAGAAGTTTGTTTATGTAGTACTTTTTTTTAATACAATTAATAATTTTAACAAATTTTAATTATAAAATAATATTTAAAAAACTTAAGAAAAAGTGTGGCTAACATTTATCCTTAATAAAAAGTAACGAATTCTTTGATAGCTATTATTATAGTACAACAATGTTATTGATAAAATAAATTGTGTTTTAAGGATGATTTTTTTATTAATTGTGTATAAATATAAATTTGAAGTTTATGAAAATTAAACTCATGAGAATATTAAAAATTAGTAATAAATTTATTTTTATATATCCTAAAATTTTTCTTTTTTTTCATTGTCATACTAATTAATTAAAAATTATCTTAAATATTGTTCATCAATATAACAAAAAAATACGACACAAACAAAATACATTTACTATACAACACAAATAAAAAAATTGAACAAAACTTATTAGATATTATTCATCAATATAATGAAAAGACTTTTGTGTGGTTGTTGTCACCATCATTATATTGTTGTGGTGGTAGTTATAACTGTCATGACAATGACAATGATTGATCAATAATATTTTTGAAAAAAAATGATATAATAATTAAGATCATTTAAAGGCTTAATTTTTATTTGGTTAAACTTTTATAAATATGATAACTACACGAGATTTTAATTTAAATTCTTAAATTTTTAATTTAAACTTTTCATAACAATTAAGATTAGTCATTCTCGTTTTCATATAATAAATCTTCAATGTGTGTGAATTGAAAGCTAGGGTTTTTTATTAGGCCACATAATTTAAATATTTGGGTCGGAGCCTTTTCCATCCAATACATTCCATGCAATTGAAAAACAGGAGATGCTATTTTGTCTGCTACAGTATTAGCTACTGTTTTAATCAAAGAAAGTGAATTTGGAGAACCTGTCACGAAGAGATAAATTGGATCCTAGATGATTCCGTGAAAATGGGACGGGCTTGATTTGGAATGCTTCCTTCATGCCTAGTACAATTTATATGATTAGTTTCAAACACAACGTTTTGTAAACAATGATTGGATTGCTAATTCAATGCTCTAACTAGTATTTGTAGCTTTAGCAATTTTAATGCAGTAGTTGTATGGTAAAAACAAAGTTGTTGTTGCCTAAGTTTCTCCAGTGTTATCCCGAAAGATAACAACACCCAAACCTATACCTCATTTGTCTCTAAGAAACATCAAAATATGTTTTTATTTAACACTCATTGGGTCTTTTCCAGTGTTCCATTGTTTGAGCATTAATATGATGAGACATTTTTTTCTCTAGATGTAGAGTTTGAGCTTGTGCCAATATTAGGTGTAAAGGCCTTTTATTTTTGTTAAAAACCCATTGGTTCCTACATTGGTATACAGTCCATGCTAAATAAAGAATCAAGCCCATTAAAACCTTTTTGATAAAATATAAGACTAAGTCTTTAATAAACAAGGTTTTTCAAAACAAAAATTAAAGCATGCGACAACATAAAATATATGAGAAGTTGTAAAGAAGGATACAACATATGGAGGAATTATACTCGCTCATCCTAACCTGGACTATGTCCAATACCTATATTTATAGGTTTTCTCCACTAAGACCAAGCACTCAATCATGATATTATTTCTTTCCTAAAGTGTCCAGGGATTCCAACAACACTAATATTTCTAAACATCTACAAATTTCACTTAGTATTATTTAGAAGTTTTGAAACCTCTTATTTCTGAAAGGATTTTGTGATTTAAAAGTTTTGAAACCTCTTATTTCTGAAAAGATTTTAATTACGATAAGTTCGTGATAGAAAAGTCTAGAAAATCCCAATTGAATTTATAGTAATTGATTATTACAAGTGATAATAAATTATTATTTCTTAAAAAGCCATCTAATAGTCAATCCAAGCATACAAGAATAAATATTTTCATCTATTTTACCTTTTCATCTAATAGTCAATCCAAGCATACAAGAATTTATAGTAATTGTACTTTATATATTATGCTTAATGCCTTTTCATCTTAAATAAATAAATAAAAACTTCAAATGGGCACCATGTATTTCAAAATGGGTCATAACTTTTGGTTTTGAAATGTCTATTAGAGAGATAGAAGAATCAACCTTCCTTTAATTGATGATCATGCTTTTCTTCAAATGGGTTTATCATACACATTCCTAATGGCAACTAAAACCTACTTTTTTTTCCAGACAACTTTTGCTAAACACACCTCCCACTTTTATTTGTAAACCAACTTAATGCACCTACTTATTATTGATGATCATGCTTTTCTTCAAATGGACCTATCATACACTCATTATTTTATCAATTAGTGCACATACTTCTCTGTACCCTATGCTCTTTCTTTGTTAATTATTATCTAATGGTTAAAATCAACTTTAGCATCATCAAGAAATCAAGGAATCAATGAATAAAAACATGCAAACGAACAAATTGAAGAAAATGAATAAAAGTAAAAAATTCAAAAAGTTATTTCAAATAGAAGATTGTATAGTGATATTTATTAAAAAGGAAAAAAAAATACTTGAAAAAAATAAGTTGAAAGGGGCGTAAAAGTAAACATAGAAGGAGTATTTAGCAACAACCTTGTAAAGATAAGGTCCATGTTCTTTGTCTATTTGGGATTGTGACATTGGTCCTTGGCTCTTGCTAAATACATCTCCTTGTGCTAAGTAATCTCCCTTTCTTTTAATTAAAATTGTTATTGTCCATTATACCCTTTTTATACCCTCATGATTTTCTATACCCTTGCTAAATTTGGGATTAGTGAAACAATTGTTGATCCTCCATCTCCTATTTGACAACACATGAAGTGGAAGCTGGCTTGCACAAAAAAGTCGGGCCAAATGACATATGAGGCAACACGCCAAATTGTTGATAAGATTGTAAGTTAATTTTAGTTTCAAATGTAACTATATATAATAACAAAAATAGTCCATAAACAATTTCATCTTTTGTTGGTTGTAGGATTCCCTGGAAGACCAATCTGCAAAGGGTAACTTTGTTGCCCATGAACATCAGGATGTACTAACTATTGTCATTGGGCGACCAGAGCACCCTGGCCGTGTCCGTGTTGCTGGAGTTGGTGTCACTATCAAACAATACTTTGGACCATCATCACAAAGCTCTCACACATCTACATCGATAAGCCTAGAAGAGTTAGATGGATTGAAACAAAATTTTAAAAAGGAATTGACACAAAATATTAAGACGAGTTGCAACAGTCGATCATTGAAAAAGTGACAAAACAACTAATGTTATCGTTTAGCTAGATGTAATCCCAACAACCACATCCAGTTGAGCCAGATGTAGCTCCTTCTGTTGCCCATGTCAGCACAAAGGGAAGATATGTTGATCCCTCGGGGCAGGACCCTAACATTGATATCTCAGACAGGCATAGGTTGTATGTTGATGACATTTTTTCCTACCTGGTTGCCCTTGGGAGAGCTTATGAAGGGTTGCCAACCATACAACACATGTCTTTGGCCAATGATATGGTGAAGGTTGGTATTGAAGAAGTTCGAGATGCTGATGCTCGCGTCCCTATACCCACTAAAGAGGTTCAGTTAGTGGGGCAGGTCCTGAACACCTTTATTGCTTGGTCGAAACATCTTGTAAAGCCTTTTTCAGAAAATGTATTTCCTTTTTGTGTATTTATTATTATTAAAAAAGGTATTTGTTACAAATAAAGTCTTGACTATCATTAATTTATGCTTATTAACTTTGTAGGATAAGCAGGTACCAAATGGACCAAAGAAGTTGTTGATAGGCCGAAACCTGATGATGATCCTATATACCAGATGAATTTGATTATCCCACAACTTTTCCTCAAGCCTATGCAGGTGTTGTGGGATGCAACTATGTTTGGGGTGTACAATGATAATATTCCCTTGTACATAAAACATGAAGATCTTAGGGAAATAACACATGGAGGTCAATGTCTAAACATCGTTGTTTTAAAATTTTGGATTATGTAAGTACTTTTCAATTATAGTCCATTACCTAATCAATTGTATTAAATTGATTAATAATTTACATTATTTCAACAAAAATAGGCATATGAATGAGTTAAGTATGCAATTGGGGAATGGTTCTATGTATGGATTCCTTGACAAGGCAATCACAGTTTGAATCTGAGGATTATATTAAAAAATGGATGCATAATTCACAAAGAGATATCTATGTAGGAGCCTTCTTGAATGCGTTAGTAAAATTGAACAAGTACATTTAAATAATGTATGCATTATATTAATTTAATATTCTCCAATGCAGTAGACATTGGCAACTGGTGGTTATATGTCCTAAGGACAATGTTGTCGACTGGTTCTACTCCTTGCACAATAAGCCTGACAACTACTTCAAAGGAATAGTTAACAAATCAATTTTAATTTGTAACAAATTTACTTTATCCTTAGTATTATACATAAATATATTAATCATACAATATACATGCATGTTTCTCTTAACCAATGCTTTGAAGGGATTCAATGAGATCATTGTTTAATTTACTTTTTAAAATTATGTTTAGTATATTTTTTGTTATACACACACAGACAAACAAGGGTTGCTCATTCTTCTCATCCACTCGGGAATGAAGGGATAAATGAATGGCCAATTTTTGTGGTGACTTAAAAGGTAAAAATGTTCACATACATGAACTAACAATTTTGTTCACACATATCTAGCCCAGCATGTGGAGGTCACTTCCACCACGTGGATTTGTCACGTCGCCTTTCATGTGCCACATAGGCACTTAACGTTAACAGAAACAGAGATCACTTAGTGATAGGAATAAATTATTGATACATTTACAAAATTATGAACTAAATTGATTGTTTCCATAGTACATGGGCTAAATTGTCGACGGGTGTAAAGTGTATGGACAAAATTGGTCATATATCCAAAATTTTAACTCAATTTGCAATAATTGTTAAGCCAAACACGCAAGCCATGTGGAGATAATCTTATAAATTTTAGAATATATATCCATTTTGATTCCTGAAAGTATGAGGTAGTGACAAATCGATCCATGAAAGATGGAAAATTCAAATTTAGTCCACGAATGTGTAAAAAGTGATAGATTAATCCTACCGTTAAATATGTGAGACCACTTTGTCATTAAATTGTAATGTTCAACGACTAATTTAACAATAAATTGTATTTTCAAGGATCAATTTGACATTAAGTTGCAAAGTTTAAGGATTAATTTGTCATCAATTTATATGCAAGACTAATTTGTCGCACTTTTTATAAATTTAGAGATTAAATTTAAATTTTCCGTCTTTCAAAAGATCAATTTGTCACTGTCTCATACTTTTAGGAAATAAAATGAGTATTTATTTTAAATTTTATTACTTGATGACAATCCTACACTTGTGATTTTCTCTTACCAAAACTAAATATTATAAGGGAAAAATGGAAAAAAATAAATTATAAGGATTTATGAGAACCAAAATAAAGAGATTTTACAAGGACTATTTAAAAAAATGATTTTATAAAGACCCAATAAAATATATTATAGACATAAAAGCATATTTAAACTTATTTTTTATACATTAAATATGAAATCGCACATTACTCAAATTTGAAAGTATCACAAATATCACTAACAATTCACTTATTATTATTATTAAAGTATCCATAATATGCATGAGCTATTACCTCAATCAATTGCATGTGTTGAAAAAAACTCAACGCAGGCACAAACAAATCACCATCCTTTTCCTGCTCAACTTTACGAGTGATATACCTAGTGGCTGTGCACTAATTAAGTTGATTAACCTTCAATGATTAAAGACTCCTTTTCTTCTTGTCCTCTTTCAATGTATTATAGTTAAACTTGGAAACCTAGTAAATTATTTTTTTAAGTAGAACTCATATAAATCTTCCATGATAACGACAGTAATGCTATTTTTAAAACGTCTATTGGTTTCTAACTCTCTACTTGCAAGCTCAGTTTATTTCACCATTTTTTTTGTCGTCTTCTAATATACCACGTCCTGTTTGATACTGAGAAGATAATATAATAGATGAAAATAAAAATAATAAAATAATATAGGTGAAAAAATAAAAAATAAAAATTATTTGATAAAAGAGAAATAAAAAAATAAAAAAAACAAAATTATGAATAAAAAAGAAATAAAAAAGAATAAATGAAAAATAATACAATAAATTGTACAATTTTTTAAATTATTTTTATCTTTTTTTTATATTTAAAACATCCTATGTTATTTTCATTTACATTTTTCCTTGATTCTCCCCTTCTAAATAGGCTGATAATGCTAAGAAAATAATACACTTATCAATTAATGAATCTCCTTAATTCAGCCCTACCAAAGAGGCTGATAATGCTGAAAAAAGTACACTCACTTGTCAATTTATGATATAATTATTAATTAGGTTGATTCTGGCATACACATGGAAGTGATGTTATGCATCGAAGCACAACTAATATCAACCCTTAGATTTAATATTAAAATATTTTAAAGATTGAAATTAAATAACTTATTAAAGTAAAAAAAAAAAATAGACAACTTTGTCCCTACCTTTTCATTCCATCCCATTCCACAATGACACCAACACTCACATGGACAACAACCACCGAAATCAAAGATCACTATTGTCGTCACCCCTCCCACCATCCCCCGTCACGCCTCTAGACCTTAATTCAACCCAACATTTGATCTACAAACAATTTAGATTTAGATCTACAACTGATTTGGACTCCCTTCCCACTTCCTCAAGTTCCTACTACAACAATCATCGTTCTTTAATGACAAAACTGAGGATGAGGCTGGGAAGTGCGACAACAACGATAATTGTGCCTTTTTTTCTTATTTTGATTTTTGTGGTTCATGATTGGCTTTGATGTTTGATTTTTTGGGATGTCATTTTTTCCTTTCGACTTTTGTTTGGCTTTGGGAATTTTATCCCACTTGCTTTAGATCCTTGAAAATACGAATCAAACACTTGTCGAAATTGACACTCAAGGGAACATGTTTTTGTTGTTATTGATGGAGAAAGGTGATTAAAGAAGGTTGGTGGAGGATCTCGTTGCCAGCAACAGAGTTGCAACAAGGAACATCTCGACTCTAAACTAACAGTGAACTACAATGATTTGAAGCTATTGTGAAGGATGTGTAAAAATATGATTCCCACAAGGACAAGTGTACCCTACACAATAGTATTGTGGACCTAAGTCTAGATATCGTACCCTAGAGATCCATTTTATTTTCAAAATAGTCAAAATTATTATACTAAACAGTCAAGATAATTAAAAGGAGATTGAAATATTTTTGTGATTTTTTATTTTAAGAGAAAAAAAATTAATTGTTGCAAAGGAGAGATTAAGTGATATTAAAAGTGACCATAGATTAATTCACTAGTAGCAATTTCCCCTAATCCCAGTTCTCACGAAATTTTTTCCACAGTTAATTATCGATTGCCAAAGTCAATCAAAACCTATGATCAAGGTCTAATGATGCTCTTTGCCTTAAATCAATACTTCAATTATCATAAATATATAAATTTAAGTCAAAGGATATAATCAAAACTAGGGATGGTCAATTAAGGATTAATTGATCTATTGAAGATTACTCAAATAATTCGATCATACAATTTGGTGTAAAACATTCTCTACCTAAGTCTACCAAACATACATAGATGATAACCATAATACATTTGAATAAGCATGATAATGATTAGTTCCTAAATAAACAATAAAGTAAGGAAGAGAATTAATTAACAAAAACACCAAAGAATTCCATTAAGAGTAAAAAAAGGGGTAAAATTGGATACTTACATTATAATCCTTGGACTAGAGTGACTAGCTACTCATTATCAAAGCACAATTAGAAAGCCTATATGAAATTAGCATAGACATATCAACAAGGGAAGAATGATGATCATGATCTGTTCTTATGGTGTTGTCCACACTTCACAACCCTCAAAAGACTAAAAAGTACTCTCTAATTCGTAAAATAATTAAAAAGGTTAGCATCTTTGTTGCAAACATGAACACACCATTTATAGTTTCCTAAAGATAATTACTCAAATTAGGCACACACAGTCGTTGTGAAATCTACCACGACTGTGGTTAGAAATTTTGACACTAAAGCTTTGGGTCGTTGTGGAATGACTACAACCATCATGGTGTGGACTACGATCGTAGTAAACTCACCATGGTTGTCATTGGAAGGCTGATGTTGTTCAAAGGGGAGGTCATCTTATTGCCATGGTCGTATTGCTTACCACAATCGTGCTAAATGTACCATGACCATCGTCAAGTAGCAGAGTCTTCAAATATTTAGAAAACATGAAAATTCTAACTCTTTCTCTCAGTTGAGCGACTAAACTTCTACATGACAAAACTGATATCTAAATGTGAGTTCTGTTTGGAAAATGCATAAAAATGACACAAAAACTCACACAAAAAATTACTAAAACAACGATTTATCAATGAATCACAAAACACAATCTTTCTCTTTGATCAATAATTAGAGTGAGATAGGATTCATTCTTATCTTGTTTAAGAGCTTTGTTGTAGATCTGTTGTTGATGGATGTGAGTGACGGAGCTCCGATGGTGATGATAAGGAAAGTTGAGGAGCAGAATCCATGAAGTGTAAGGAGGGATTGCGTTGGCGTTGAAGCCTGCTTTGATCATCCTGCCATCGTGATGATGGTGAGGAAGGTTAGAGGTGAGGGGTGACGAAGAACAATGAAGGTTGGTAGTATAGCTAGGGGCTTTTTTTTTTTTTTTTATGGAAAAGGGATATTTTTTTTTCATTTTTTTCTAAATGGGAGTTGTTTTTAAATTATTTACCAAAAGAGGGTAAGTCGTAACAGATGTTACGTCTGAGTTAGAAGTCGTAACACCTGTTACGACTTTAATTTTTTTTTATTTTTTTAATTGAAGTTATAAAATTATTTACGAGTAATTTTTTTTATTTTATAAAAGCTTTTTTTTTGTATCACAACTTTAAAGTTATAATACTTACTTTTTAATTTGGAAGTGCATGAGGTGAAGTCGTGAGCTTGGCTACGACTTCACTGTGCATTCTATTTTCAGTGTGCTGTCATGCCAGTGCTGTTAACTTTGCATCTTTTCATAACTTCTAGATATGGGAGATAAATGCAATGCATACTTCATTCAAGTAGTCTTGGCAGGGAGATGCTATGAGCTGCATGTGTAACGTCGCTGAACAAGTTACTTCTCTATTACTTCATGGCTTATTCTTCTCCTCTGCCTCCATTTTGATTCCAGACTTAGTCTTCGGTAAGCAAGCAGGTATCTAACAACTCAATCATATTCTCTTGATATGTTTAGGCAGTTATGATTACACTTGCCCATGTGGGTGAAAATATAAACCTCTATGTTGACCAGGATTCTTACAGATTGTGTTAGAGTGAGACTAAAGCATGCTGTAGTTGACTAGCAATACTATAGCCTCTACAGGAATCTGGCTTCCTGTTAAGGAACTGAAAAGAATGGTGAAATTTAGGATCTGGGTTCTTATCGTTAGATCTTTGGACATTAAAGAGTCCATTTGAAATTAACATATTGTTGGTTGAGATAGTGTTAAAGAAAATGGTAGTTGAAGTTGTAACATTAATATATTCTGAATGAGGAATGAAGCTTTAGTCATTTGGACTAAATTTCCATATTCTCTTCGATTAATTAACATTGATGCATACATGAGAATCGTAAAACTCAGCTGTCATTATTGGAAAAAAAGTATTTGGTTATTCATTTGAAATATATGGGAGGAGGTAAGAAATAAGGATTGACTGAAAAACAAAAGCGAAACCACATGGAAATGTTTCTTTTTTCATTTTTTTATATTTTATGAAGTCGTAGCCAATATCACCACTTCACCTCATGCACTTCCAAATTAAAAAGTAACTATTGAAAAAAAACTTTGGTAAAATAAAAAAATTACATTGAAATCGTAAAATTATTTACCACTTCAACTTTTTTTTTTAAATGTTACGACTTTAACTTCTTTTTTTTTAAATATTACGACTTCAAAGTCATAAAATAAAAAAAATTACACTGTCATAAATAATTTTATGACTTCAATTAAAAAAATAAAATAAAAAAATTAAAGTCGTAACAGGTGTTACGACTTTTAACTCGAAAGTCATAACGCCTGTTGCGACTTACTCCTTTTGGTAAATAATTTAAAAACAACCTCCATTTAGAAAAAAAAACCCCTTCTTGATAAAAAAAAAGCCATAACTAGGTCTTTTTAAGGGTAAAAGTAACTTTTTAACAAATAAGACCACTAGTGCACTGGTGCACCGTAGAAAGTACCCATTAATTGATTAATAATAACTTCCATCACCTAGATAATGTAAATAATGTCAATTACACATTGGGACAAATGTAGGTTATGAGGAATGAAGACAATTGCCCCCACAAGACAATTTTTTTACTTGTTACATTTGATAATAAAAAATTATCCCTATTAAAAAATAGATTTTGCATCCAAAAGACATTTTTTTTTAAAAAAAAAAATAGATGTAAGAAGAGAGAGTAAATTAGTTCTAATCTTATGTTTTTTATTCTTTTGTTTCTGCTCCTCTAATACTAAACACATGTAGTAAGCCAGTGACACTAACACACTTCTTGACCTAATTGTAATTTATAAGAACTTAGATAATTTGAATTTTTTGTCATAAGATTATGTATTTCATAAAAGTTTATATTATTTTTCTTTTAAAAAAATATTATACTTCATAGTGTCTTCTTACCCCTACTATGGATCCGTCCCTAAAAACAAATAATAGAAAAGTGTAATATCGGTCGTGCGATCAGCTTCAGTTGGCCCCGTAATTTGCATTATTAAAGAAAGTGGATGTTCTTTAGCCACTACAAATAAATTACTAGATCTCCACGAAACATATCATAACGATGTAACCCCTTAAAAATGATTTCTTTTCATTATTTTCACCCTAAGTATGGACCATTCTTCATATGTGCGATCTTTTATATGTGAAGTTTGTGTAATTGGACGTGTGTGCCATGCGTCTTGACCCAATTGGACGTGTGTGTATTCTGACCATAGTAGTGTTACAAGAAAAGACCAATGTAAAAGCCTATATATATTTTGCGCATCGACATCGTATTTATGTGATGGGAATTTTAAAAGATAGAAATGCTATGATTGAACTGAAGATCGACAGATTTATTATGATTGAACTAACAATTAGATTCTATGAAATTATCATGAAGAAAAAACATGGGAAGAATCCATTAATTGTCACAGTCTTGGGGATATGGTTTGAACTTAGAATTACTTAATTTCCACTAGCTAGAAAATTATTCCATTGCACTTAAAAGAATTTATTATCTATCTATTTATAGTGTATTTAAGAAGTGGAACTTCAATACTTTAAACCCCCCACTGCAACAAAAAGGCTCCCCTGCTAATATAAAAGCTCTAAAGCAAACAAAGCATTACAAAACCATCAATACATTTATGAACCACCACCCTACATAAAATCCTACACCCGTACGTGAGTTAAACTGACCTAGATAAATGCTACATAATTCTCGAGCCACAATACACAAATCATGAACACGCATACAAACAAGTAATTCAGCAGCACAATAAAATGCCACGAACCTGACAGTAACTACAACCCAACATAAAGTCATAAGCAACATCATCCAATAAACTTTTCCATCATACCTCGTCTCACCCTAGGTCTGAAACGCAACTACACTTCATATAAAAAAGAATCAATCAATAATACATTCCCCTGGGATAGGCGACCACTACACAAATGAGTTGTTGAAGTCTTGCTCGTATTTTTTTAACCAAAACTAACAGTGGAACATAATATCATTCAGAATCTGCTCCTTGTTAAAGGTTTTACCATGAAAAATAATTTTACTTCTACTATTCCAGAGCACCCACACAATAACACACCACACATACCTCCACTTCCTATTTGAGAAGTTGCTACCATAAAGAATACAATGCTGACAAAAATGCATACTTGAATCAAATGGTAAGGCAGATGTGACATTAATATAAACATAACACAAAAACCAAATATCAGCAACCTTAGTGCATGAGAATAGTAAATGGCCAAGATTTTCAACTTCACAATTACAAAATGGGCACCTTTGGTCAAAATGATTGGAATAACAAATATCATGCTTGAAGGGGTTGAATATTGTGTTAGGCAAAAAGTGAGTCTTCTTTACAAATTATATGTTTAAAACAGATTTTAATGTGTGCCCAATAGATATGGAAACAGATTTAATGAGATAGTATTTGTAAATATCGTCCACTCTAGTATAAAATGTTTTCACAAGAGATTTTCAACAACAGACTTGTGCATCAATCCAAGTGCGTAGGAGTATGCGGAAGAGAATATAAGTTAAATAACATAAAAGGTAAAAACATTTAATTTATATTGATTGTTCAACTTAAGTTATGTTTAGTTTTCTTCTTTACAACATGTGAAAATTTTTATTAATCAAACTGATTACAAATAAGTATTATTATAACTAGTCACTCCTGACTATAATAATTTAGGCCACTTCTGACACACCCTTATAAGCAATATAATATTTCAATCTCTCGAAGAGAGGATAAATAGTTAAGTTTGAATACAATTAATGACTTTAAACAAATGATAGACTTTGTAAATTCTTATGTTTTGAGCATCCAATACTTTTGCGTGAGTTTCAACATTTGTGAATTTTGAATGAAGTATTGTATTTTGTATTGATGCTTGAGGTAGCTTTTATAGGCTCTGTTATTAACAACTTATTTTCTTTTTGTTACATGACAACTTTTAGGAGAGAGGGGATAAAGGTACAATACTTTTGTGACTTTTTATTCCACTACTACTTGTGGCTGATAACCATTCAATGAAATTTAAATGTTAGAATAATTTTGCATTGTAGTGTTTATGAAACACTAACGATCTTAATGAAAACTTGAAAAAATGATGAAAATAACATTTATATATACGAAAGTATCTTGACTTACTATAGATAGCAACAATTTGGACAATTTGGAGGCAACCAAATGATGTTATGTTTAATGACAGAAGTTCGGATAGAGTGAAAGCAGTGGATCAGATAAAAATGGCAGCTAAGGAATGGTGCAGAGCTAAGTTTGACAGATTTAGATCATCATTCTATGAATGGTCTATTGAACCTAAACTATGTTTAAATGCCTTATAATGATTGGAATGCGGGATCCTTTTCCCTGTAAAGTGTAATGCACTACTTCTGGTGCTTTTTTATTAGCCTTGGATGTAATGTTGTTCATACTACATGTTGGTTCTACTTGAGGCTGAGATGCTATGCCTCGAGCTCTAAGAGGTATATATATATCTTACACCTCTTTTCATTAACAAAACTTGCCCTTTTTGGCTGATAAGAAAGAATTATACCTTTGCAACGTCAAATAAGCACAACAACATTCTTGCAAGTGAGCCTTAATTAGTTGGACATGAAAAAAGAGAATATGTAGAGGCTGCGTTTAATCTACAATGGGGGTGCTTGACTTCATGATAGAAAACAAGAATTTGGCCACATTGCATGTACATATATATATATATATATATATATATATATATATGTACATGCATATTATATAGCCTCCAATGCTCAACAAAAGATCTATGAAGTGACGCACCATGCCTGATCCAAATATACTCATGCTGACCGAGAGATGAAGGGACCAATATTCCAGGTTTAGAGAAAGCAATAAGGTAATATTAATCCGATGACATCGATCTGCACACCGTGAAGAACTATAAACGTCACGGATATTTTTTTTTAGTTTCGACAATATTATTTCTTGCAATAAAATATAGGAAGGTTATTGTCAGATATTTAATAAAAAATATATTTTATTAATTTTATAATTAATTAAATATTTTATTTATATTTTCAAGAATAATTAAGATATATATATATATATATATATATATATATATATATATATATTTGGTTAAATTATTTTTTCTGAAAATATATGTTATAATTACTAAAATATTTTATTATTATGTTAAACATATTTTTTTCATAAAATAAAAAACTTTATTATAAGATCAATAAATGACAAATAAACTATACTTAAAATATTATATATCATGCTCTTGTGACAAAATTCCTCTTATTATTCCTTCAAAATTTATGAGATTAACAATAAATAAAAATTGACATAGAACATAAGTTTTGAGAATAACAAAAAATTAGAGAGTGTAAATGATGAAGTGATCATTAATTAAGGAGTGTGATAGTGGGTAGGAAGAAAAAATGTGTATATTTATTCACAAAGAAGATTTTTATCTCATGAAAATAAATATTTCTTATCCCTTCGATTGGAGTTAAAAAATATATTTAAAATTAATTAATTTATTACTTCATAACAAATAGATAGATAATTATTTTTAGAACTAAAAAATCTACCCATGAACCAAATACCCCTACTCAACCACTTGTGACTAATTGCCAGCATGCATGGCTGACAGGAAATTAGACTTAATCTTTCCAAAGCCACACCATGTTTGCCAGAACAAGGGCATATCATCATGATCCTTATTCAAGACAGAGAACCCCGTCAGAAGATGAATCGAGTCTTGTTTCGATATAAACATCTCTATACATGAATACTTGAAAGAAGAAACAAGAAGAAAAAATTAAATATTTTTTAATATAAATTAAAATTAGTTTGTGTAAGTTAAAATCAGCTTTTTGCATAAATTAAAATTATAGTTTTTTTAAAAATAACTCATGTATAAACTAATTATAGGTTTAATTACTCTATGATTATAAATTTTACTTTTTAGTTCTTATATTTAAAAATCTTTCTCTTTTACCGTGTGTTTAAATTGTAGGTAGGACAATCCAAACTTTAGTCTCAAGAAGCAACATCATCCATGTTTACGGATTGAAGTGATCTTGAACTTCATGCTATCGCAAGTGCACCGCATAAATAAACACAAACTAAATTGATAGTTAATAATTATTTGATATTTGATATTTTTTTGGTTCTTGAATATAAGGAAAAAATATGTATATTGGTCCAAAATAAATATAAGCAAATTAATTAATTTATCATATTTAATATAATATTTTAAAATATATTTCTAATGACATTTTTATATCAAATTTCAATGCAGAACAATTTAGAAAAATGTTTATTTTATAAATAGAATTAATAAAATTAAATTATATTAACTAATTTTTTTTAATTAGCCTAAATCATTATTTTTTACTTATAGTTGAGACTCTAGTAAAAAAAAATTCTCCCATGCAATGTCAAGTGTTAGTTCTATTTCTAAATTATCCATTTACTTCTTTTTGAACTTGTCCATTTAGTTTTCTCAATCATTATACCTCAACCATCAAATTAGTAAGTTTTTACAATTTAATTCTAAATAAGTGTCTCAAATAAAATAAACGAGGGACAATAATGAATCATCAACTACTCATTCTTTCTAGCACTAGTGTATATATCAATTGGTGTATGATTATTATCACTTAATTAGTAGTTGATTTTGAGTTTTGAGTATGTTTGGATCTTTTATAAATGAAAAAACGTAATTTAGAAAGAAGACTTTATTTAAAATAACTTGTTAATTTTGTGGCCAATATTTCACACAACGTAATGACAAAAAGCTAGAGTTATTGATTATGTGATAATATTAAATTTTAATTTTTCTTAAAAGAATTAATCTAGGTTTTGAATTTTGATTATTATTTTCCTGTGTATCTCTGGACTTTATTTTCGACCTTGACATGTGAGGCGTACTCTCTATATATATTGTGCATTTTTCACATGAGGGAACAAAAAACCATATGGCCAAATATGATAGCTAGCTATTATCTAAAATCCCCCCAAAAAAATCTATGAGAAAAGTGTAACAACACTACACTTCCATGGGTACATATTGTTCCACACCAGTAGCAGTCTTAGTCTATGTTATGAATTAATTAAGCCTAGCTAGTCAAATGCCACAAGGAGTGAACCAATTTAATCATTCATTACAAAATAAGAGAATATTTAGATTTCAAAAGATTGATGTGGAAATAAAACCCAATTCCCTCTACCCATTCGAGAGAAAGTTGTACCTGACGCTTGTCTTATGAATCTTATCAATAAATTACCTCCCCTCCCCCCCTTTGAAAATCATCCGTATACCACATTATATGGTTCTCAAGATTTGGGTTCTTGGTTCAAATTTATGGCTCGTGTGGTCTAAACTAGATAGGTTAGACTAGGTAGATATACCCCCCAAAAAAGAAAGAGAATCCGTGCTTGGGCAGCTATAAGATAAAAATATAAAAGCAAGAGGGAATGAATGAGAATATGTTAAAAAAGAGAAGGGTTCTTTCATTCTTCAATAGTGGAAGAAAAGGGGGAAAACAGCTCTAATTATGCTTCTATAATTAATATACAAGTTGATAATAGGAATGAATGATAATTAATAAACATTTTTGCGCGCACTAAGCATCAAGAAACAAATTCTCCCAAGTCTTCCATGTTGACAAAGTAAACCCCACTGGACCCATTATGAATTATTATATTTTATCTCCAATAAGAAAAGATTAATTAATTAATTAATTATTTTTTTGGACAGAAATCGGAATCTGATGATAAATTCTACCTTTAATCATTCTTCCCTTATTCCTCTTTCTTCCATACTACAAATGTGAAAAAAAAGGAGAGGAAGGGTGGAATAGTATACCTTGGCCGGTGTAGCATCTTATTTTCCCTTGCCTTTCGAATTTGGCCGACGGAAGGAATGTTGAAAATTGAATGCTATAATCAAATAGCACGTAACTAAAGGGGATATATATAAGAATCGCATATCTACATGAGGAAAAGCATCATTAAGTTCTCCTTCCAATTTTATTTAACTACATTTCAAAACTTTAATATATGATATAGACGGATCGAGGTATTACTTTGGTGTTGGAAAGTATTAATTTCTTAATAAATTTTTGGAGATAAAATTATTTATGTTGAGGATCAATTTGTTTAGACATGCGCTTTCAAGAATTAAAATAACATAAATTATCACTTTAAGGACCAAATTTTATATCAACTTAAAATGGAACTACTGTGTTAGACAAAGCTTGATCACCATATATCTCGCTTAGGTAAATTTTTCATGTGCCTTTTCTATGTTCTCAATCCTTTTGAATTTATTCTTGCTGTTTTATGGAAATGGGTGTTATCCTAATTTAAGATAGTAAAACTCTTTAGGGTCAAATTATACTTACAAATATATTCACATTTATTTATCCCAAGAAGACAAGTTAGTTTGAATTTGTGACATGTTGTATGTGAAGCTGTCACTTGTTCTACTCAACCAATCACCTTTGTAACTTATTACACTATTGATAACTTTATATGACAGAAGAATTTTATCAATTCAACCATTAATTATAACTATATATACTCCCTTTATTCTTTAAGTAAGATTTTGTTAAAATTAAATAAAAAATAATAATCAAATTATTTATATTTTTATATATTTTAAAAGTATATATTGCATCGACGTTAGTGTATATGAATGAAAATTTTGTAGATATATTATATTTAAAACAAACATTCGATCCAATGATAGATTTTAAAATAAAATTATCCAATTAAAAAATATTGTATGATGTAGTTATTGTCAATTACACCAATTACGAGATGAAAGTGTGAGAAGAAAAAATTTAAAAGGCATAATTGAAATAAACTATTAAAGTTAAAACTAATGTCTAATATTTACTCTTCTTATCTCTTGTGCTGTATCAGATAAATTGATAGATAAATAAATGTCATACATTATAATTTTTTTAAAATGTGAGGCAGGACTGTGTATTAATTCGCTTGCATTATAAAACTTGACAATTGTTCAACAAAACTTGTCGGGAGAAGAGCAGGTCAATAGATAGGAATGAGGAATAGGAGATTGAGAAAGTGTGTCCGATCTCTGCTTTCTCTAAAACACCGCCATTAGCTATCTTTGATTTTGTAAAGTTTTGGTACCAAAAATATTTAGTAAAACTGTTTATTATTATTATTATTATTATTAACAGATACAGAGTAAAGAGGGAAAGAGAATATAATGCTTTTGGTTTGGCCTTAGATGGTTATTTTACTCACTCTTTGGCCATATTAACGCCCCAAAGCACAAATGAAAGACAAAAATCATGCTATGTAGTAAGACATAACGAATCATCACCACCATCATCACGAGGAGGTGTGTGGATAAAAAAGAAAATCTAATTTCTTAAGCGTTCATTTTTCAGAATAGGGGTTTAGTACTTTAGTTGCATTACTATTTATATGCAACTGTACTGCTGTAGTGGAAGATGACAAACCAACCACAGATGTCAGGGTCTCCATTCTCCATATTAAAAAAAAAATTTCGCTCTATTGTATATTCTAATCAATTCCATTCTATTTTCTACCACTAATCCAAATATAGCCTAAAAGATTCTAAAACTTCATAAAAAAGAAAGGGAAGGTGAATGCCAAAAAAGTGTTGATTGATTCAAAAGGGTTAACAAGAAAATTAGCCAAATATGAAGAGGGACAGAGATCCCGTATGGTTTGCATGCATGTCCCATTGTTGTTGAAATGGTTTCACTCTGCAGCAGCAGCCTAAAGCATTCAAATATTCAATTCCTTCCACTTCACATGCCCACAACATAGTATATATTCGCAGTGCATTCATGAAAACACACACACACACACACACACACACACACATATATATATATATATATATATATATTCAATCGTTTCCAACAGACTTCTTAAGATCTCAAGGGCATGTCACTCAGCAGTAAAGACTAAGCAACTAATAGGGCGGTGCTAGAAGTTACCTTTTTTATTTCGTAAATCAAATCACAAACTAAGCAACTAACGGGTATAATGGGCATAACGTACGCTATTACGTAAGTCCTCACCATTTCACTAGAGAACCAAAACACGACCTGTTTTGTCTAAAATATTTGGTGAAACCGTGAAACACAAGAAGAAGGAATATTATATTGTTGATTTTTTTATGAAGGAAATATGGAAACTTCGAAATAATTAACAGTCGTATTTGTAGTTGTACAATACTCATATTCTCGTCACATACTTCACTAGGGCATCGATTACACTGAGTTCTAGTTTACATTATTTTTTGTATTTGCTTTTTCAAACGCTTACTCCAAAATTGGAAACATCACAATAATTAGTTAAACTATAACAAATTGCACACATACAAAGAAGCCCATAGAAGCAATAGGAAGGAGAGTAAATTGTATAATCTCTAGTCTTGTGAAACTGAAGAGAGACCAAGAAGGATATTGGAAAAGTTATTACTTGTTAAGAGGAATGTCATCATAAATATATTTAAAGATTTGGTTTTTAATCAAATCGAATGACTTCATCATGTAATTTATGCAGCTAACCTTATGTGATTGGATAAAACTTTTGTTATTGTATAATATTTTATTTTATCATACCAGATAAAAATTTCCACTTATTTTTTAAAGCATAAATTCTTTTTCTTTTTATTTAGGATTTGTGTATTGTGTTTAGTTTTGTAGTAAATGTGTGCATTGTATTATAACAATACTGCATCTAATAATATTTAAAATGTGTATTTTTTTGTATTTCTATCATATTTTTCATGTATTATATGCATGCTTTTAAATCTTTAATAGTTGAGAAGATTGTTGTAGTCTATAAATTACTGTTTGTTTTGTCTGTATGCAAGACTGTTCCTTAGGCCACCTAGGTACTGTACAAATAAATGGTGTCTTTCTTTATATCAATGGAGCATGTTTATCGAGACAAAGTGCTTGTTATAATTCACTCATAGCGACCTGTCTTAATTTTAGATCAACTTCAGAAATATTTAATGCATCCTTGCTTATGCAAGGAAAGCAGATTAAAGGTGATATGAGGAAAAACGAATGTTTATAGCTACACTCCCCCTCTTCTTTTTTTATTACTGTTATTTGTGAGGATTGATCCGTTTAGTTGATTATTAATTAATATCTATTAAAATATACATCTGATTACTTATTTTTAGTGAGATTTTTTTTAATTATATTCTTTTTTATTTTTACAGAATTTAAATCTGAGACTTTATTTAAAAAAAAATTAAGTTTAGTATCACTATTCTCTTTAAAATAAAATTGAGAATTGTTGAGAATTTCTAGTTTTTAGGGGAGCATGGTTCTGTTAGAATAATTCCGAGTTAAAAGAGATGGTGGAACCCACCATCCATGGGAGTCCTAAACAAATAGTACTTTGGTACACACAGTGAACATTTTAGTTTGTGCTATATATAGATCCATGTGTGCTCCTCCTCACTACACAACGAGAAGCAAAGATAAAAGGAACTTCTTAACTTCTCTCTACACCTCAATTGTCAATACTATCACACTACCACCAAAACACTACAAATCTCTCACTTTCTTTGGCCATGCCAGAAAACTGCATAGCACCCAAACCAGAACACAATAACAACAACACTACTCACCCTGAGGAAGGACCACCTGAGATGACTGAGACTGTCCTTCCCATAAAAACAAATGAGCAATCTTTTCCAAAACTAGCTATGTTCCCCATAACTTTGAAGGTCATTCCCTTATCATTACCTAGTATATTATATATACCATTACATTGATTCTAAAAAAACCACCATAATACATATTCATTCATGTGGGCTAATTATTGTTTACTTTTTTTTTTTTTTTTGCTTATGTTCTGTTCTGTTTCCATTTGCAGTTTGAGGAATTGGTGTACAATGTTAAAATAGAGCATAAGGGTGGTCTATGTTGGGGTAGCACAAGGAGTTGCAAAGAGAAGACCATACTTAAAGGAGTCACAGGCATGGTTTCTCCAGGAGAAATAATGGCCATGTTGGGGCCATCAGGAAGTGGTAAAACCACACTTCTCACAGCACTTGGAGGAAGGCTCAGTGGCAAACTATCAGGAAAAGTCACTTACAATAACCAGCCTTTTTCAGGTGCCATGAAAAGAAGAACAGGCTTTGTGGCGCAGGATGATGTGCTATACCCTCATCTCACAGTCTTTGAAACCCTTCTTTTCACTGCACTTCTGAGGCTCCCCAACTCCTTGACAAAGGAAGAGAAAGTGCACCATGTGGAGCATGTGATCAGTGAGCTAGGGCTGAGTAGGTGCAGGGGTAGCATGATTGGAGGCCCTTTCTTCAGAGGGATTTCAGGAGGGGAGAGAAAGAGGGTCAGCATAGGCCAGGAAATGCTCATCAATCCAAGCCTCTTGCTGCTTGATGAGCCTACCTCAGGGTTGGACTCTACAACTGCTCAAAGGATCATAACGACAATCAAGGGCTTGGCTTGTGGGGGAAGAACTGTTGTCACCACCATTCATCAACCCTCTAGTCGCCTCTATCACATGTTTGATAAAGTGGTCTTGCTCTCTGAAGGATGCCCCATCTATTATGGCCCTGCTTCATCTGCAATGGACTACTTTTCTTCTGTTGGTTTTTCCACATCCATGATTGTCAATCCTGCTGATTTAATGCTTGATCTTGCCAATGGTAATAATATTTCTTTCTTTTCAATTTAAGCCACACACTACTTTTTTTCAATTTATTATGGATTAAATTATTAGAGTTGGCTATACACTGATCCTATAAAAAAGTTTTACACTGTCATCCAATAATAAATCATCGTTGGGATGATTTTTAAGATAGCTATTATAAAAGTCAACACATGGTGATTTGTGATTGGATACAGTGTAAAACAGTTTTATACTGTTACTATGAATGTATAGTCTTTATTCTCAAATTATTATTATTATTATTATGGAATCATGGTCAGGCCTATTGGAATTATATTTCTACTGTTTTTAACTGAGATGAATTATAACGAGTCCCCACTCACTCAATTATCTTAGTTTACTGAAATAATGGCAAGCTAGTTTAAACAGAACCATATTTGTGTGTGTACAAAGTCTTGACAATGATGAAAAACTGCAGGAATTGCTCCAGACTCCTCCAAGCTTCCAACTGAACAAAGTGGGAGCCAGGAGGTAGAAAAGAAGTTGGTGAGGGAAGCTTTAGTCTCTGCTTATGATAAGAACATAGCTACTAGGCTGAAAGACGAACTATGCAGCTTGGAAGTGAATAACTTCAAAGCCATTAAGGATGCTTCCACAAGTAGGTGTTCTAAATGTTTAGTTATAAACATTCATACGCATATCCTTCAAAAGTTAATTTTTGTTTATTAAGTCTTGAAATACATTTGTTGCCTAATAGATGCAGGAAATCACATAAAACCAGAGCAATGGTGCACAAGTTGGTGGCATCAGTTCAAAGTGCTATTGCAAAGGGGTCTGAGGGAGAGAAGGTTTGAAGCCTTCAACAGGCTGAGAATATTCCAAGTCATAAGTGTCGCTTTCCTTGGTGGACTCCTGTGGTGGCACACTCCAGAATCACACATTGGAGATCGGGTAAGAGTTTCTTCAAGTTCATTAACTTGATAAGTATTGACCAGTAAGAACAGAACATCATCAAGTAACTCTAAAGTTCTGTTAAGATATCATTGGCTCTTACTTTGACAGTATTGTTTTCCACTTTTCCTTTTCACATTCATGTAATCTTGTATTCATGTCCAAATCACATCATTTCAAAGTTTCTGCCATATGAAGTTCAAAATATGATGCGTTATTTTGTATTCATATTCCACTTATTTTATTTAGAACAAAACTTCAATACAATTTTTATGTGTTTTTAGTAAATTTTACAAATTAAAAATAGAGTTTCACCACCTCAGTAATTTATGTTGACATTTAATTCATATCTTTACTACACCAATTAACCACATGAAATTCTAATTTTGATTAGAAAACAAAAACAAAAGTACTTAAACTATTGCATCCAAGTTCTGTACTTTTATTTATTAAGAGTACTATTTTTTTTTTTTTGTTTTTTTGTTTTGCTTACCTAAGAGGGATTCGCTATTAAATAAGAATCTTATAAAAAATAATATTCTTTAAGAATTTGATCTATAACCGACTCCAATGCAGATAATTTGGTTTTATAGTAAATAATTTGTTTGTTAACATTGTGTGATCCATATATTCTACCTCATCTAGTGGGATAAGGCTTTTGTTGTTGTTATTGTTACCTAAAAGCATTAAGAGAACTAGGGTCTAGCTCGGTTGATTGAAAGTGGTGTATTAGTGTAGTAAACCTCCGGTATTGTGATTAATTTCTATGGATAAAAAAAACATGAAGAGAATCTCACATGGAGCTGGTTTTGTAATGCAGATAGCCCTGCTCTTCTTCTTCTCTGTTTTCTGGGGATTCTACCCTCTCTATAATGCTGTTTTCACATTTCCACAAGAGAGAAGAATGCTGATCAAGGAACGTTCGTCCGGAATGTACCGTCTTTCTTCCTACTTTCTAGCCAGAACAGTAGGAGACTTGCCAATAGAACTTGCACTTCCAACTGCATTTGCCATCATAATCTATTGGATGGGAGGGCTCAAGCCTCATCCAGTGACCTTTCTCCTTTCCCTCCTTGTGGTCCTCTACAGTGTCCTTGTCTCTCAAAGTCTTGGCTTAGCATTTGGTGCCATTTTGATGGAGGTCAAACAGGCCACAACTTTGGCTTCTGTGACAACCCTTGTGTTCCTCATTGCTGGAGGCTACTATATTCAACAAATTCCTCCCTTCATAGAGTGGCTCAAGTACTTGAGCTATAGCTACTATTGTTACAAGCTTCTTGTTGGTGTGCAGTACAATGATGATGATCATTATGAGTGCTCAAAAGGGGTCTTGTGCAAAGTTGGAGAGTTTCCTCCAATCAAATCAGTGGGTTTGAATCACTTGTGGGTTGATGTGGCTATTATGGCCTTGATGTTGGTAGGTTACCGACTAATTGCATATTTAGCACTACAGAGAATGAGGTAGAGCTAGCTAAGATGTGTACACTAGCTACAGAACTTGGAAGAGTTTTGTACTAATTCAACTGAGTGAGGAATAATACTAGACTAGCTAGAATATTGTACTTCTGATGCAAATTATGTAATGAAATTTTGATCATCTCTCTCTCTATCAGTTGGATTTTTTTTTCTCTTTAGTTTAATTTATATGTAGTAAAATGTTTTATAATATTAATTAATAAAAAATATGGTAAATATGACTTTTATTATACATGCTATTTAGTGATTGAACGATAAAAATTATTTACTTTTATCCTTTTAGCAATTTTATAAACACACCAGCTAATTCTAAGAGTGCTACTGTTCACATAGCATGAGAACTTGAAAGAAATTGTCCTAAATTCAACTGAGTGAGAAATAATACTATAATGTAAAAATTTTATAATATCGCCTGATGACAAGTTATGATAGGTATTACTTTTGTTATACATGACAACAATTTGTAATTGTACAAATATTTATAATACACCAACTTTTAAGTTTTATATTTTTTTCTGAAAAAAATATAAATAAGATAGATATGCTCAATACTATCGCATAGGATGTCAATGACATGTCAGGACAGTCAACAGAGACACACTTAGATGATTTTTGTATAGGTTCAAACCGTAAACAATTTTACCTAGTTATAACTATTTAATTAGTCCCTACACATAAAAGAACCCAAGGGATGCCCACCAAATGGAAAAAGTAACTTTAGACCGAAGTTGACCTATAAGAAAGATAAAAGTTTGTTCTAAATTTTTAATCACTTATGTAAACCCACAAATAACACTTCTAAGTTCTTTAGAATAAAACTTAGTGCCTGAAGACAAGGGATAAGCCACAGGATAAGAGGTAAAGATAAGAACTTATGCATTTAATCTGCAAGATAGGTCAAGGATTGCGACTAGACGCTAAGGCTCAGTAAATCAACTATTGATCATTATCAGGCCTTTGAAACCAAATTGTTGTTTCATATTTTCCTGCATAGGTTACACAAGAGGATAATTATGAGAATAATATCTTGCCCCCGAAAGGCACTAGTGACTTGACAAACAGATATTTCTAATGGAATGAAAGCCATCAAATAGTACTATGCTCCATATTCTGCTCAAAACTATGTCCTGAGAAAGTTGGAAGCATGAGTATATCTACGAAAATTGACCCAACCAATCCAAATATGTGGAAATGATATCAAGATTAGGAGCCTGATCATTGTTATGATTAACCATAGTTAATGCACATAACGAGAAGTCAAATTAAAATAATTGGCGATTAAGTCTGATAGTGGGTGCATGACAAAGTGTTTTAAAAATCTAAATACAGAAGCACTTTCCACTCTAATTGATAGCTCTTTGATCATATTAATGTCCTTTCACAATATAATTAACAAAAAATAATAATGTTAAAGATAATTTTTTTTTATTTGAAATTCATTTTGTCACATTAATTATGCAAGTCTGCGTCGCGCTTCATTATGCTCGCATGCCACGATGACTTATGTCATTGATAAAGAAAAAAGAAAGTCTAATAATTCATTTGGTTCTTGTAGCTACAAAAATAGAAAAAGAAAATCTTTTAATTTCTATATGTAAAATTTTTATTTTAGTTTTGTTACATATTTTTAGTCTCTTTTTTATTATTAATTATTAGAAAAAATAAATAAAATTGATAAAAATAAAAAAGAAATTATAATTTTTTTTATCAAATCATTCCATTATATTTGATAATTCCAAAAAAACTGTTCATACTATCAACTTAGTATAATGAAGGTCGGGCAAATATACCCATTGTCTAGTGGTTGCATAACTTAATTTTTTACTAAGAAATTTTTTGATTTTACATTTAAATTAAAATAATTTCTTAAATTAAAGAATATTTAATAATATCAAAGTATATTGTCTCCTAATTTGATTAAAAAAATTAAGAGAAGCTAAAACAATTTGAAATGATATGTATAAAAAATAAAATTAATTAAAATTTATATTTATAAAAATAAAAAGATGATATTTTAAGTATAAAGATTAAAATATATTATTTTATAATTATAAAGAACAAATTAAACCAAAATAATTTAATGGACAGCAATATCATGAAACAATTTTGGTGGAGTGCTACAAGTCCAAGTTTAGCCACTGGAAGCTGTTTATGACACAGCGTGCAAGCTGTCTCTCTCCAAAGCAATATCATATTTAAAAGAAAAATATCGTATTTCAAATATTAAACCATAAATGCAGAAAACCAAACAAATACGTAGTACTACATTAGCAAAATATAATATAATCATATGGAATAAAAATTAGAATAATATTATGTGAAAAATAATATATTTATCAATTAAATATTCAAAGCATCTATCATTTTAAAATATTAAATAATGTAGCATATGAAAAAAAGTAATATATTAACGTATAAATAAATAATATGATGATATTATTTTGATAAGGAAACAATAAATTAGTGAATTGAAATATTACAAATCGTTAATTATTTCGTAATAAACTCACAATTTACAAGTTGAAAGAAAGTATATACAAATTAATATTTAGCTTTTTAAAAGTACATAAATTAAATACAATTTGTTTTTATTTTAAAATAAAATAAAATAAACTGTAGAAATACTATAAAAAAAAATAAAACGTTAAATTTCACTGCTAAGGTATAAAAATATAATAATGTGTTACGAAAGTTGGAAGCATGATTAAAACTACTAGTAAGTTGTGTTAAGAAAGTTGGAAGCATAATTATTTGTATGAAAATTGAGCCTACGAATCCAATGATGTGAAGAAGATGGCAGTTGGAAGCCTAACCATCATTATTATTATGATTAAGCTTAGTTAATGCACATAATAAAAGTCAAACCCAAATAATTAGTGAATAAGTTTTAAAGTGGGTGCTATCTAAAAAAAAGTTGTAAAGTGGGTGGATGCCCTATATGTAATTCTAAGAATCTAAGTACGGAAGCATGGTACATTTTCCACTATAAATTTTAAAAAATATGAGAGATCAGATTAAAAGGGTTGAATAATTTGTTAGACAAATGTGATATCTTTTTGTAAAAAAATGATTTTTACAAACAAATATGCAAAGACAAAGATATTGATTATATAGTTTCAATGAGTGAAAAATAATTATAATGAAAATAAATGATTATCGTTCAATGTTAGATAAGACAGAGTTTTCATAAAGGTTATCAAATAAACATGTGTGTGTCAAAGGCTTAAGAGAATATTAATCAAATAACTTAAGAGAGAAATAATAACACTTAGTTTATACTGATTTACTCAAATAGAGTTACATCCATTTCTCATTCACAAATTTGTAAAGGCTTTTACTAATCAAAGCTTGATTAAAAACAAATATTTTATCATGTCACTCCTAGTTACAATAATATTCTCTAGGCTACTACCGACACACTTTTAGACTTTCCCTGAATTTAAGACATTCCAGTATTGTTTAACACTAAGTTATTCCTGACTTTCGTAAACAAATAATGTTTGAATGAATAAGTAGATTCAAATAACTCAACAGAGTGAATAAACAATTAAGTTCGAATACAATGAATAACTTTGCTAGGCAGATGATGAACTATTTAAGCATTGTTTTGTATTGTCAGATGACTTAACAGATTTTGCTTCAAATTGCTCTTGTTTGTTTTTCTCTTGATTTTTAGTTTGCTTGTAGCAGAACTGGTAGTTGCCTTTTATAGACTTCTGGGAAGAGATTCGTTATGGGATATGATCGTTGTCTCACAGTTAGAGACAATGTAACGTGTCACATTTTGGTTGGAGACAAAAAGAATAAAATATAGACAATAACATGTGCTTCTCTCCTTAGTGAAAATGACCCTTGAGGAATATTCTCTTCAATCCTTCTATTCCTTTCTATTTTGTTCTTAATTTCATATGAGAAATTCAAATGTTAGCATTTCAAAATAAAAGCGACAAAAATGAAATTGTGAAAGTTGTGTTCATGCACTTCCATTTTCGTCTAACATTGTTAAGTCTAAAGATATTCATGTCTTAAAGACGAATCAAGACTCTTAATTATTATTTTGATTGAATAAAAATAAATACAAATGATAAAAGTTATGTCTGATATGTTATCAAATCATGGTTTGTATTTCTACGTCTAAGTTTTCAAACGATACATCCGTATAAGACGATTTAACATAATATTAAGTAGTACATTTAAGATTTTTATTTAATATTATGTATGAGATTCTATCTAGCATAAGAAATTCTCTTAGGATCTATCAAAGTCCTATGAAGAATAAATGAAGCCCATAGTTTAGAACTATTGATCCTTATCAAAAAGCACCCTCTAGTGTATACTTGGTATGATAAAAGAAGTGACTTTCCTGCTAAAGTATAAGACATGTTAACCTATTAACATGGACTTTACATGAAGAAGGGACACGCATTTAATGCAATCATTAAATGCTCCAACGATCTTAAAACTTCAAATGAAGAACGGCGTAAGGTATCCAACCGTTGGGAGACAACAAACACTTGAAGATGAAGACTATAAATAGAAAAAGCTTTGAAGAAACAAGATACAAATTATCTTGCACAAAATATTCTTGCATTCTTTCTTGTAAAGCTTTCTGTAAATCACTGTATAGATACTAAGCTCTCAAAATACCTTGTAAACCTTGAGAGAAAAGACTAGAGTGTTGAGTGATTTATCTATCTATAAGATGATCACATATTAGTCATTGCGCAATCTTCCAACAAATTTTGTTGATTTTTTTAGAGCCAGCAGTGGCTAGGTAGGATAAAGAATATTGGGCTAAAGTTAAGTTTGGGTAGAGCTTGCAAGTGCAAGAGCCAGAAGTGGTAGTGAAAAATACTTGTAACTTTGTGATAAGTTAGTAGAAACTTGGTGGGTTGTCAAGAAATGGACGTAGTCCATCATTGAGGAAGCATCTCTCACAAGGCCACCAGGCTTCGCTGGAGAAGACTACCCTTACTGGAAGGACAAAATGGAGAAGTACATCAAGTCCACCTAGTATAGAATCTGGCTTATCATGACCAATGGGATATCCCTATTCCCAGACCTGAAGCTGAATAGACAAATGACGATCTAGCCATTATGGAGCTCAACACAAAAGCCATATGTACTTTGACATGTGCCCTACCAAAGAATGAGTGCAACAAGATCTGCAGACTAAGAACTACAAAAGAGACTTGGGATTCATTGAGCATAAATTATGAATGCACTAAAGATGTCAGACTAAGGAAGGCCACGACTCTAACCAAACACTATGAAAGCTTCATCATAAAGGATGAAGAGTTCGTGGATGATATGTTTAGAAGAATTTAAGTTCTTCTAAACAATCTGGAAGCTCTTATATAGACGTACTCCAAGGCCTAGATAAACTTGAAGGTGCTAGATAACTCCCCCAAAGTGTGGGAACTAAAGAGCATAACTTTTCAAGAAACAAGAGATATGAAAAATCTTGCATGAGATAAGCTGCTAGGCATCTTGAGACTCTATGAAGTTCACCTTAAAACATGGACCATCTACAAAAGAAGAATTTTGTCGCCCTTAAATCTAAAGAGACAAGCTTTAGAAGAAAAGAAAATAAGAGCTTGTCTAAAGCTTTAAAAGTGTAGATGTAGGAATCTGATGGATCCATAAATGATGAAGTGACCCTTATGTCCAGAAAGTTCAAAAAGATGATGAAGAAGAAAGGAAAGTTCCAACACTCCTCTAGACATACAGATTCAAGATTTATAAAGAAAAACGAGGAAAGCAAAGAGATTATCCAATTTGATTGTCGAAAGCTTGGACATATTAAGGCTTAATGTCCCAGTTGAAAAAAAAAAAAGATACTCTGGGGACAAGAAAAAGAAAAGTTTGATGGTCACCTGGGATGACTTAGATAGTGAGAAGAGTAGCAGTTCAGATGATGAATAAGCCAACATTTATCTCATGGCAGATATAGATGATAAGGTTAAGGTAAAAACTTGTTCTGAATCTAATATTTCTTCAGAATTGTCATATAATTTCCCTTTAGTGCAAAAAATTTAAAGAAAAATTCAATGCTTTTACTTCTAAAAACATTGAGCTAAGGAAATCAAATGAAGATCTGAAAAAGATGATCCAAACTCTAAAAGAGTGTTTGAGTTTAGCTAGTAAGACCAATAAAACTTCCATTGTTGAAAAACTAAGGAAAGAAGTAGCATGTCTTACTAAAGATTTTGGGAAGTTCTTGGAAAGTTCATAGACTCTCACCACTCTTCTGAAATTCCATCAACATCCTCATGACAAGTCTGGTCTAGGCTTTCAAAAGGAAACAACATCCTTCAAGTCATAGTCTGTTTCAGACAAATGTGACTTTTGTGGTAAGTTTGGACACTCTAACTTCAAATGCATCCATAAGAAGAAACAAATGTCTAAGGGTACTAACTATATTGGATCCAAAAATATATGGGTACCAAAATCTCAAATAGTACTTATTATAGATATCCTTGGTAGTTGGACTGTGGATGCTCACGGCATATGATAGGGGAAAGATCTATGTTCATAGACCTAAAGCCACATGAGGGAGGAGCATTTTCCTTTATAGGCATAGGTAAGGAAAAGATCTCTGGTATAGTTAAAATTGGTATTCCTTCTCTAGCTCTCATATACAATATGTTATATGTTGAAGGTCTGAAGTATAATTTGCTTAATATAAGTCAATTTTGTGATAGTGATTATATTGTTTCTTTCAACAAAGACAAGTGCAAAGTCAAGACAGAAGATGACAAGTCTTTCTTTACTTCCAAGCAACACAATAGTCTATATGAAATTGATCTGATAGATCTTAGTCAACAAAACATAACATGTATGTTATCCAAAGAAGATGAAAGATGACTTTGGCATAAAAGACTTGGGCATGTCAACTTAAAAGCAAATTTCAAAACTATCCAAAAAGGATTTAGCTAAATTAAGGCCTAAGATCTATTGGAAAACTCATTTTCCTGGTGAAGCATGTCAGCAAAGGAAACAAATCAAAACTTCTTTCAAATCTAAAAATATTGTGTTCCACTTCCAAATAGTACACCTGTTGCACATGTAACTATTTAGACCAACTAGAATGTTGTTTAAGAGGAAAGAAGTATGGCTTTGTCATGGTTAATAACTATTCAAGATATGCTTGGGTATACTTCCTTGCTCATAAGCACAAGTCTTTCAAGGTCTTTACTGTAAAAGAGTTCAAAATGAAAATGGCTTTTGTATCCCTTTTATTAGAAGTGACCATGGAACTAAGTTTGAAAATACTAAGTTCAGATCATTATGTGAAAGTAATGGTATTTTCCATAACTTTTCTTCACCGAGAACACGTCAAGAAAATGTGGTAGTAGAAAGGAAAAATAGAACTTTACAAGAGATGGCTTTGCTCTATGAAAATCCACTTCCTAAGCACTTTTGAGCAAAAGCAGTTAATATAACTTGCTATGTTCAAAATAGAATATTGATTAGACCATTGATAAAGACTCCCTATGAACTTTGGATATGAAGAAGACCCAATATTTCATACGTTCATCCATTTGGATGTGTGTGTTTTATACTGAACACTAAAGATCAACTTGATAAGTTTGATTCCAAAGTGGATAAAGGGTTTTTCTTGGCTTTTCTGATACATCTAAAGCATACAAAGTTTTTAATACCAAAACTTTAGCTATAAAGGAATCCACCCATGTTAAATTCAATGAAGGACTAACATCTGATAAGAAGTTATCAAGTCTTGAGGATGATTTTGTAGATATGCAAATATGATCGTCTGTAACCCCTAAGGAAAGAGAGATCAAACAGTCTGATGAAAATTTTCCTCAAATTGAAGGATCCTCAGATCATCAGCCACAGACGAAGGACTAAAAATTTGTCCATTATCATCCACAAGATCAGATCATTAGAGATCAGACTGAAGGAGTCAAGACCAGACCATCATTCAAAGATCTTGCTTCATGTGCTCTTGTGCCTGAAATAAAGCACAAGAACATAGAAGAAAGACTTACAGATGATGACTGGATCATTGCCATGGAAGAAGAACTTCACTAGTTTACGAGGAACAACGTCTTGACTCTTTTTCCTAAGCCTCAAAACAAAAGCATCGTTAGAACAAGATGGATATTTAAAAATAAACTAGATGAACAAGGAAAGGTGGTAAGAACACAAAGCTAGGTTAGTAGCTTAAGGCTATAACCAACAAGAACTGGAACCTTTGCTCTTGTTGCTAGACTTAAAGGTATAAGAATTATGGTTTCCTTTATTGCTCATAAAAACATAAAGTTTTTTCAAATGGATGCCAAAAGTGCTTTTTTAAATGGCTTTATTGAAGAAGAAATGTAAGTCAAACAACCTCATGGCTTTGAAGATCATATATTTCTAGACCATGTTTTCAAACTTCAAAAAATTTTATATGGTCTGAAATAGGCCCCTTGTGCTTGGTATAACAGACTGAGCTCTTTTCTTTTAGAAAATGGTTTTATGAGAGACGAACTAGATACAACTTTTTTTAGAAGAGAAGTTGACAAGGATTTCATTATAATTTAGATATATGTTGATGATATTATATTTGGAGCTACTAATGAATCTTCATGCAAGGATTTCTCTGATATTATAAAAAATGAGTTTGAAATGAGCATGATGGGAGAACTTAAGTTCTTTCTAGGGCTTCAGATCAAGCGAGACAACAAAGGTATCTATATTCACCAACAAAAATACACTAAGAAACTTCTGAAGAATTTTAAAATGGAAGATGCAAAGCCCATGAAAACTCTGATGCATGCTTTCAATCCTTTGAGCAAATAGAAATCAGGTAAACTAGTAGATCAAATGATCTATAGAGGTATGATTGACTCTCTTTTGTATATGACCTTTTTAGGCTTGATATTATGCAAGGTGTATGTCTGTGTGCTAGAGTTCAGTCTGATCCTTGTGAATCACATATGAAAGTTGTGAAAAGGATCTTACATTATCTAATGGGTACCACTAACCAATGTTTGTTTTATAAGAAAAAACAAGATTTCAGGTTAGTAGGATACTATGATGCAAACAATGCAGGAGATAAAGTAGAAAGGAAGAGCAAATGTAGAGGATGTCACTATATTGGACCTTTTTTTATATCTTGGGCAAGCAAGAATCATAACTCCATTGCTCTTTATACAGTTGAAGTTGAATACGTGTTTGTTGCAAGTTGTTGTTCACAACTATTATGGGTAAAGTATCAACTAGAAGATTACTCTAGATTTGAAAATAATATCCCAGCATATTGCATATTGTGACAACACTAGTGCAATCAACCTATCGAAAAATCTCATACAACATTCAAAGGCTAAGCATATTGAGATAAGATACAATTTCATTCGTGATTATGTGCTAAAAAGTGTTTTTGATATAAAATTTGTAGAAATAGATAAACAATGGGTTGATATCTTCACTAAGTCTTTGTCTAAAGAATGCTTGGTTTGTATAAGGGAACATTTAACTATGACTAGATTATGAGATTAATGAAAACTTTTTCTTGTAACGATGTAATCGTCTTATTCTCTTATCATTAATATGTTGGGACTAATGTTTGTTGAAGTGTACAAAAATGGAACATTTTTACAAAGACATAGTGTGTGTATAATATATATATATATATATATATATATATATATATATATATATATATATATATATATATATATATATATATATATTATAACTTTCAACTCGATTATACTTTCTTAAAATTTATTGTTGAATTGAAAGTTTCTTTCACATAGATTGTATATGTAAAATTTCATTTAATCCAAAATCATTTGTTACTTTTTTCATATAAATTAAAATCAACGTAATATAAATATTTTAAAATGTATTAAAATATGAATCATTTGATTAATTTCTCGTTGTTGTTCAATTGTGATAAACATAAATATAATTTAACGGTTAGATCAATAAAAATTATATTTTAAATAAAGTTATAAAAATAATATAATAATTATAAAAATTACACCATTGTAATTATATTAAGTTTATACGAACAAAAGCTTAGGACTTGCTCATGTTGACCCCGTGGCAGCCCCGGGTCTTCTAATTGTCCTTCCACGATGTGGAGAATTGCTTCTAGAAGACATTTTGGCTCCTCGTCTAGTTGAAGGAGTGTGATGTATGGTTTGTCTTTTGGAATAGGCTCCTCCACGGAACTTATACTCCACCCAAAACTAGACGAATCTGGAACCATATCGGAAGTATAAGTAAACCCATTCAGGATGGGTGGATTCCTTGCTCAGTGAGTAAGCAAGTCTCCAAACCAGAGTATAGAACATTTCTGAAAAGCACTCTACATGAGACAAAGATAATAAAACATACCAATTAAAGGAATAATTATTAGGAATGAACAGAGAAATTGTTGGAACCTAGGAAGATGAGGAGATAACGGTCGAAATCTTCTAACCAAAATAATCTTAATCTGTTCATTCGATCTGCACCCCTTAAAAAATACAAACGAGAAAAAACTTGTTTGTTGTAAATCGATGGTTGGGTTTACTAATCAAGAAAGACATGTGGGATTGGGGACATCTATAACTAATAAAGACGAACTACAATTAAATAAATCACTACACACTATCTATCCATCTGCTTCCATCTAATCAAAGACAGTTCCATTCGATCTTAACCAATCTTTGAGAGAGGAAGTTTCATATAATCGAAAACTACAAAGAAAAGAAGCCTTAGACCCGAAAGCCTTTGTTGGCAATCCTTATTATATATTATATATTATAAATGAAAGTATTCAATTTTGACTTTCATTTATAATATAATAAGC
Organism: Glycine max; assembly: GCF_000004515.6. Classification (NCBI taxonomy): domain Eukaryota; kingdom Viridiplantae; phylum Streptophyta; class Magnoliopsida; order Fabales; family Fabaceae; genus Glycine; species Glycine max. The sequence goes on along the minus strand of NC_038252.2, from coordinate 7,791,634 downwards.
AAAGCATGACTTATTCTTTCTTGTTTTAGGTTCCTTTTAACGATGCACAAAATTCACAATTAAATTGCATTAACGACACTCATATAACCAATCAAAGTACTAAGAGAAGAATCCCCAAGACACAAACGCATACAAAATCAAATTGAAGCAATAAACCACGTTGTCGTTGCGCGAATCGAACTGTGGCTGAGACATGGAAACAAACGTCGACCTCAGACTCTCGATCACCTTCCCATTTCTCCCTCTTCCGTCTCCCTTATCCTCTCATCTTCGTTGACTGTCCAACCACTCCCGACTTGTCACTTTCGGCGTTGACGAGGTAACATATCTCACCTTATTTGTTTTTCTTTGTTCAAGTGAAATTTTATTTTCTGTGTCTAGAAACATATACACAGCACAAACAAGTTTTTGGTGTGTATTTTTTAAAATTTCATACTCGATAATGTGGACCACATGAGCAATTTTGTACCAGGGAGGACAAAGTGGGTCCATCACATGATGTTGAATAAGTGTCGCCCACAACTTTTTCTCATAGGCAAGAGAGCTTTAGCGGCTGCGGAAAAGCTAACAAATGCACTGGCTGAGGATGACAAGCCTCTTATTGCTGACCCCACTTTTTTTGTTGTTGTTGAGGTTGACGAGTCGTAAGATGATGCAGCATGGATGGACCACGGTCTTTGGAATACTAGACCACCTTATGAAGAAGGTCTTGCTGACCAATTTATGTTGGCATCCTATGCGGATCACATTGCTCCATGATTGTGGGAAGGACTGAACATGCTACCACTTAAGCTTCTCAGTAATGATTCAAAGATTATTGACACATCGACCGCTCTAATGGTTCTAAGGTATGTTCAAGAGCCTTTGGCACATGCACAATATGGCATAGTACATAAAGCCATATTGTCTACCTTTTTTTAACGATGGCACAGGGACACATGCTCATTTCACCTTCTTGTAGGGGAAATGCTCGTTACACTAGATGGTGTGTCATGTCTTCTACACCTAGCTTCCTATTGTTAGGAAGGCTTGTTGTCATGCTCCTTTGAATCTGGATAAATTTTTGTTTCCAATGAATTGGGGATAAAAGTTTATGACTATAACTGTGAATTGCAATTTTGGTATAAAAATAATCTTTTGCCAACATGAGATTGACGTTTGAGTAACTCAGAATTCCGAACATTTTTAAGATATTAATTTGTTCTACGAATTTCTCTTTTAAACGATTTTATTTATTTTAATAGTCATGGATCAAGTTTTCAAAGTCATGAATCTCAATTTCGATTGTTTAAATAGTGGAGATCCAAGTTGAAATTTCTAGACACGAGGCAAAGTCTTTTTGGGAACGATACTCTACTTATCCTTGTACAACTTGGTATATTTATCAAAGGGTTAACACCGAAGCTGACATGCATTGAAGGTTGAGCCCACTAGGAAGATCCTGGATGCACTACAATTGGATCTGGTCATCTAGGCATCATACGATGATCATAAAGAGGTCCAACTACTTCACGAGATTTTATTCTTCGCTAGCCTCCTTCCATTTGACACCATATTCAATGCCTATCTTCCTAAGAAGGTCTTACTCTAATTCGACCATGTCTAATTTTCTAGGGGATTCCCCATGCACCTCGTCTTACATGCCATATTCCTTCTTGCAGTGATGCATACCAACATTATCAATGGTGGGCAGATAATGTCTTTTCTAGCTATTAAGCTTCGGAGATTATGTGTGGTTGTTGATGCTCTATGGATGTGCACTAATGACTATATGAACTAGTTTTACACTTTCTCATCCATACATCTCACCTCAACCAGAGACCCTCCCCATATACCTCACCAACATACTACACCAGACAGACACCTAGGTAGAGGATTAACTTATTATTTTTAAGTATGTATCAAGAATGAAAGATATCATATTAAGAATAAAAGAAATGAACGATAGTTTTCGAATTCATTCACCAAAGTATTACAAAGGTGATTTATTTATATAAATATAGAGAATAACCAACTTCTAGTAACTCTTACTAACTAACTTCAATAATTTCTAATAACATAACTAAGTAACTATTCACCTAACTTCTAATAACTCATAGTAATTAACTTCAACCGTTGCTTAATCGTGATAGTATGTTTATATCTTTGTCTTTTCTATTATATAACTGTATTGTAGTTATAGTTTTTTCTTTTGTACATGTTTTTTCTAGGCATCAGTTAGGATCTTCAGACCATATTAAATTTGAGGTCAGTGACCGCTGACGTTGAGGCATATGAGGATATTCAACGAGCATTGAGGAAGGCACAAGACCAAAGCATTTTTGGAGCATGCACACAGCAAAGGAGGAATACTCGCCCTTGACTTCCTATTTTGTATTTAGTTCTAGATTATATTTATTTTATATTTTGTATTTCTCTTTCTTATTATCTGTGAAAATTTTAGAATGATTTCTACTACATTCTCATATCCATCAATATTTATCAAGCTCGCATCAATCTAGATTCAACTCTTTTAAAAACAAAAGAAATAACAAATAATAAAAATAAAATTATACTTAAGTACGCAAAGGAAATAAGTTTTTAGTTTGTATGTCCATTACCTATATAATCAAAATTTATTTTCTTTGTGTAGTTGAGGAAATAAGATTCAACTCTTTCATTATGTTGTCGTGGATGTGAAAAATTACTATACAATAAAAACTTATTTGCATTGTATATTTTTACTCAACTACCTAATAAAAATAAGTTTTCGTTGTACAGATGGTCGACATAATGAATCAGATTCTCTGCATGTCAAAGTAAAAGAAATTGCATGGTCTTCGAAAGATATATTTCTTAAATAAGTTTTCTTCTACATAATTAAAAAAAAAATCAAATTGAGACTCCGTAACCTCAGAAGAACATCTTTCGTGAAGTAACCAAGAAGTCGAGGAATACATCGAGCACTTAGCATCTTCCACGTGGCACTCTGTGCAATTGACAATTGCCCGCGGCAATGACGCGTAAGGATGCGTTACGCATTTATTTTATTCTTGTTCTTGTTCATGTTCCTTATCTTACGAGTCAATACAAAAGCACACTATTTATACAAGATCCCCAATTTCTCTATTTTTCCTCCGTTTCTATTGCAATTTCTCAATTACTACATCGTATTCTGCAAATTCAAACTGGTGAGTTCCCTAGTTGTTGTTCATCATGATCACTTGTGTTGCTTCCTTAATTTTTTTACATGTAACTCTTTTGAACATATCAAATCATGGAATTATGTTACGGTTGTTACATAGTTCTCTAATTGTTCACTATGATCAATTCATCATAGATTGTGAGTGTTTTCAATTTTCGTGTTTGATCAGTGGTCAACAAACACTTTGACCACTGATTTTTTTTTTCTTTTACATGCATGCAACATTGATTTCATTATTGACATGAATTTATCAAAGTTTTTGCAACTTTAGTACTGAATTGGAGATTTCCTGTTTTGTGATTTTGTGTTTTCACAATTTTACCTGACTCTGTTAACATGATTCCTAATCATCATGATCAGGGTCTTGGTTTTCTGAAAGATGGGAGGTGGCAAGGACAAGCACCATGATGAATCTGACAAAGGAATTTTTTCACAGCTTGCTCATGGGGTAGCTGGTGCAGCACATGGTGGACATGGGTACCCACCTGGGGCTTACCCACCACCACCTGGGGCATACCCTCCGCACCAAGGGTACCCTCCACAACATGGGTATCCTCCGGCTGGGTACCCTCCACATCAAGGTTACCCTCCTGCTGGTTACCCACCAGCTGGTTATCCTGGTTCATCTCATGCACCAGGTATATAAATATATATATATATATATATATATATATATATATATATATATATATATATATATATATATATATATATATATATATATATATATATATATATATATATATATATATATATATATATATATATAATTTTTCTTTTCATTGTTTTTGCTTTATTACATCTTTGGGTTACTCATTATTAGTCATTACTTATTACAAATTTACAATCACTTGACTGATTGAGTTCTGAATTCTCTTGTAGTTGTAAAATTTGTGATGCTGCATACTTGGAAGCATTGCTAATTAACTAAACAGTGGCGTCTTTGTAAATTACATATAACATATTTCACCAACAAACTGCAGTGAAAAGGGATATATATTTACTGTTGATTTAAAGTGTCTCCTAAATTTAACTTGCTTTTAATCAAGGGTAGATACATTCTTTTTTCTTACTTTAATATATGTTCACTCTAAGGAAGGAGACAAATCCATAATGCAATTACATACAAAGATAGGGATTGCTTGGCTACAAAAACAAATTCATGGGATGAGAAAGATTGACTTTAATTTGAATCTTTGATGGTGGTAATTAGAATTGAGTTTCTTGTAGAGACATTGTTGTCTTCTTGTTTGCATTTATCGACAATCTCTTAAGTAACTTTTCTTTTTTAAAGTAATGTATGATATGGCTTTTTTTTTTTTTTTAACTGTGTTTGAAACTTGTTTGTGCTTGTTGAAGTTCTCTTAATTATTAGTTTGATTTATGCATTGGCTATTGGAAAAGTTTTGTGCTGCTGGCTATGACAATGTGTTGTCCTTGGAAGTTTTTAAACCAAGTTTTCTGTTTTCCCCACCAGGTTCTCATGGGCACGGCGGCATGGGAGCAATGCTCACCGGGGGTGCTGCCGCGGCTGCTGCTGCTTATGGTGCTCACCATGTCTCTCATGGCTCCCATGGCTCCTATGGCCAATATGCTGCACATGGTGCTCACATGCCCCATGGAAAATTCAAGCAGCATGGAAAGCACGGCAAGTTCAAGCATGGAAAGCATGGCAAGTTTGGCAAGCATGGAAAGCATGGCAAATTCGGCAAGCATGGTGGTGGGTTCAAGAAGTGGAAGTGAAGAATGTGTATCTAACTATGATTCTAAAATGCAGCTCTGTGTAGAGCTTAAATCTTTATAATAAACCATACTTTGGATGATGAAATCAATCGATCTATGAGATTATGATACTTGACCCCTTGTTTTCTTTTTTGTTTTCTGTTACTTCGATACTTTTGGGCTTTGGCATTAGCAAAGATAAACGGTTCTGTTTAGATGGTAGAAGTTTTGAACAGCAAAACACACGGGCACTGGATCAAGAGCAAGTCTCAAAGAACCATAGGGATATTATGGACTGCAATTGCACATCTGGAAACCGAATCGTTCTCTTTTTCACATATACAGTTTCATGGAGTTCATATGAACAAAGATAGTTGAACAGAACAAATGTAGAACTCTCAGGACAAGTATTTAACCATTTGTCTAACTTTTTGACCAATTGCAATCAACAACAAATCCTTTTATATATAAGTTTAAGGGTCATACACTTTTTAACGGTGTAAAATTATTTTATATGGTAATCTAATTATTGTGATTAGATGATAGTGTAAGATTTATATTGTCATTGTATAATTTTTTTCTCTTTATATATTACATGAAATTAATTAATATGAAATTTGTTATACAAGATTTTTTTTTTAATGGAAAATTTGCTATACTGATGGGAAATATCAAATGATTCTATCAGTTTGATAGGTTAAATACGTTTTAGGAAGAAAAAAATACAATTTAATCGTTGAGTCAAAAATATAAAATAGATTAAACTGAATAACTTTTTTTTTAGAATGAATTTCAACCAATTCAACTGTTGATAAATGTGCCAATTTTATGTGTTATGTGACTTAAAATTGGATAGTCTTCTTTGTATTAAGAGCTCTTCGAAGTCAAAACTAAAGTAAAAAAAAAAGGGAAAAAGTCATGCATGAAAAGGAAAATACCTCAGCTTTCCAAACAATTTGGTAAAAAGCCTTAAAAAAACTTATTTTTCTAACATGCAATGCATTGGAAATTCACTACACCATGGTTGTCTCCTCCCAAAGGCAACCTTGGGGGCTGAGTTCATAAAAAAGAACCCCTTTACCACAAGATTCAGTGCACACATGAAAAAGAGAGAGGAGGAAAGCACACTCCCAAGCTTTGCAAAACACAACATAAGGCAAGATTCAGTGCACACATGAAAAAGAGAGAGGAGGAAAGCACACTCCCAAGCTTTGCAAAACACAACATAAGGCGAGTGTAGAATTTTTTAGTTGGCTCTTCCTTCCTTCTTTGATGCTCACAATTTTGGTGTGTTTGAGGGAGGAAGATGAGTGGCATTTGCTTTCTCTTGGGTCAGCTGAAGGGTGAGGTGAAAGAAGAGACCAACTTGTGCACTAAGTAGAATTGAAACATAAAAAAAAAAGTGGAGTGGGCGGGGGAGTGAGGTTGAGTGTTCAAGTGGATAGAAGGATAAGGGTTTTGCCTTGCATGGTCATCCCCTTCCTCCATTGATGAGTGGAGATTATTGTCAAATGAGATTTTCACTCTAATTAATTTACACGGTGTAACAATGTGAAATTATTTTTTCTAGTGATAAAAATTATTTTTTTACTAACTTTAAGAATTAAATCTAAACAAATAATTTTTTTAAACTTAACACTAGAGGAATTTATTATTTATGTAATTAAATAGATTTAAAAGATCATATATATATATATATATATATATATATATATATATATTATTTTTCTTAAAAGGAATTAAATCAACAACCAAATATCATAGACAAAAATAATTTGCGGGAAACACTTATAGACTATTAATCACAAAAAAAACCAATTATTTAAAACATTCTACTCGTAGTAAAATTAACTTAACACTATGATTCTAATTACAGTCCATAATCAATCCAATCAAAGACAATTACTCATAAACAATAAATACACACAAACATTAAGTTGTAATTTTTATGGTGTTATAATGTGATTCAACTCCATGATATCCAAAGGCCTTAGAAAGACAAGCTTGAAGCAAAGCTTGATGCAAAGAATGTTGTTGAAAATGTTGAAGCTAAAAAGAAGCAAGACAATACAGTCCAGGCTGAAGGAACTCCAAAGGTTGTGGATGATGCTATTGTTAATGATGTCCTGATTGATCTCACATGTCAACATGATCATGCGTGCAATGGTATCCAATGCAGACAATGCTAATGAGGTTGTGCACACAAGTCAACATGATCATGCGTGCAAGTAAGTTGACACCTCAAATGAAGCTACTTTAGTGGAGGAAGGCTTGCATGATGTAGTGGTAGTTTACTCCATCAATTTTGGTGCTACTCCTATCAACTACACTGCTCCAACTTCCTTAAGTGAAGATTGAGTACAAGAGATGAAAAGTCACACCACCGATAATTTTGTTGAGAAACAAAGACGGGAGAATAAGTAAGTCGTTTAGGCAATCTATGCATAACATTATCAATGCTCAGCTCAACAATCTTGGAGTTATGTTATTACACGATCTTCAACAAGCTCAGTTTAATATGTTGGGAGTTGTTGCGACACTTATCGTCCAACCCCCTCCACCTATCTAACAGTCACCTGCCATTGAACAACCTCTACCAACAAGTATTTAACCTGTCCATGTTGAACCAACACCCACTACTCCAAAAAAGACATTTAACGACGGTTAAAAATCATTTTTATAGTCAACATTGTTGAAAGTCGATATCATTAACGACGGTTCTAACAAAAATCGTTGTTGAAAAATTGACCTTTTTAAGACGATTTTTACATCAAAACTGTCTTAGAAAATATTTATTATAAGATGGTTTTTATAGCAAAACTATCTTAGAAAATATGCTTTTTAAGACGATTCTATTGTAAGAACTGTCTTAAAAAACATACATTCTAAGACGATTTTTATATCAAAATCGTCTTAGAAAGTAGACATTTTAAGACAATTCTTAAATCAGAGTCGTCAAAACCGTCTTAGAAAGCATACAACAGATTTTGACACTAGCCTTTTGAATGCATTTCAACCTAAATAAGCATCCCCTCAATAATCAACCTAAATATACTAAATGACTACGAAATTACAATAATCAAACATTAACCAAAGCATCCCCTCAATAATTCCATCATTAGTTTTTTCAATTTCAGGACGTTGCTGTCAAAGAAATGGAGAAAAGAGTTATTAAGCCAAAATGACACACATTTGATGATGGATCAATGACCTACCTAAATTCACCAGTAGAATCTTAAATAATAACCAATCATTTATTTTTCATTAGTCAGTAGTCATATAAGGGGGTGTTTGGTTTGTCTGTTTTCTGTTTTCATTTTCACTGAAAACAGAAAATGGTGATGAAAATGTGTTTGATTGGATTTTTGAAAATATTTTCAGTGAAAATGAAAACATAAAACAACCAGAAAATGAAAACAATAAAAATTCATTTTCAGTATTTTCAGTTGAAAAAAGGAACCTCATTTTGGATAAAATGAAAATGAGATGACAATGAATCTAATTTTAAGCAAATTTAAAAATACAAAAAATACAAGAAGTCAATATCATAAATTTTCAGTGTTTTTATTTCCTAAAAACAGAAATCAAGAAGTCAAACAAAACATATTTTCAGAATTCTAATCTTTTGAAAATGAAAACAAGAAATAAAAATGCAAATCAAACACACCCTAAGGGTGGCGAAGTCATAAAATGTGGGATTTAGTCTCTGCTACCTTGGATGATTCCATTTATTTTTCAATATTTTTCATTTATTCTTGTTTTTTCACTAATTGGTGTGTCATTAACTCATTATGTGTGTCACGGATGGTTCAATTTATGATTAAAATAGATTTTTCATCTTTATAAATAAATATGCAAATGATCAAAATTTGTATTTCTAAAATTTTCAGTACGTTTTTCGTCCTTGTAAGATTGAAATGTATCTTTTTTTTACCTGAATTAAGTTTGGGTAAATCCAAACCTATCATGATAACTTTTACATTGATTATGTATATAACCAATATAAACATGACATTTTTTACATTTATACATGTAACAGATGTAAAAAAGACATTCAAGTAGGTTTGAATTTTCAAACCTTGCTCCAAACAAAAAAAAATAATACATTTTAATTTTATAAGAACGAAAAATATACTAAAAATTTTATAGGGATAAATTTCGAGTATTTTGATATTTATGAAAAAAAAAAACATATTTTAACCTCCATTTATTCTTCACGATATTTTCCACGTGGAAGCTTAATTCTTATATAAACATGGGGCATCTATCCTATTCTTCTTCACTGGCTATATCATTTCACAAGGATGACTTGAACTTAATTATTTTATTGTATATTGCCATATTCTTCTGGAACCAGCAATGTCATGCAAAATGTCGTTTCTTTCCATGATCAAAGCATGTATATATACTATCACATTTATTAATGTTGTCTAAAACAAATAAAGAATTTTGTTTCCTCATGAACTCTTGATACAATCTTTTTCTTTTCTCACCAATTATATCAAGAAGAATAGGAATGACGTTGAAAAAAAAATCGTGGATTCCACTAAATATTAAATGCCTTGAATATATTTTAGGTCCATATAAATTATCTAATTTTTTTTTTAGCCTCTAATTATTATTTTTATTGTGTTAAGTCCCTAATCAAACAAAAAATTGTTTTTAGCTCTAGTTAGTTTGTTTTAGTCCTTCTAATATAGCTATTTTTTTGTTTTGATTCCTGATAAATTAACGAATTTTATTTTGGATTTCTATTAAATATTTTTCAAGAAAACCAATGCAAAATGAATAAAATTTTATAAGGATGAAAATAATATATATATATATATATATTGGAATGACTAAACAAAATAACAAGAATTAAAAAAATTATTTTATTAGGGTCTCAACACCAGAAATTTTTTATTAGGAACACAGAAACATATCTAACTCATTAAATTCTATTCGCTAAATAGGAGATGGAAGTTGCATTCATAGTTGTACAACTTGGTTCGTCCCGGTCGATCGAATCGGTCCAACCGGGATTTGATGACCTAATCGAATCGGTTCTACTATTGGATCGGTCACACAATTTAGTGACCAAACCCATCCAGTTAGGTACCAGATCCCGGTTGGACCGGTCTAAAAAATAAATAAATCACCTCTATCAAGCCGTTTTGATGTTTCATTATTATTAATTGTTATTTTGGATTTTAAAGTATGAATGAATTTTTTTTAATTAAATAATATTAATTATATATTTATATATAATAGATACATATATAATTTTAAATTTTTAATATATATAGAATCAAATTGGACTAATTAATGATCTATGATTCACTATTTTAACCGGATTGGATTTCACAACTATACATTCATTATATAATGAAATTTAATGCTGTCTAGTACACTGGCGTGTGAAAGGGGAAAGTAGTTTTGCACCATGCGAAAGTTTATATGGACCGTCCGATAACTACTCAATATTTGGATGGCTAGGATTTTGTTGCCTGAACCGGGTGACATGGATTTCATGAAAATAACAATAACTTGATATTAAATTGTTTTCTATTTAACTTTCTTACTTGGTAGACCTTTTGTATTGGCTATTTCAATTTTATGGAGTTTTTTTTATTTATTTTATATACATTTGTCACCAAATAACTAGTCTGCACTAAAACCAGGGCGCATTGCTTGGTGGAGATGCTGCTACTACCTCTGTTCAGGGTCGGTCCAACAATAAACAAGATCTAAAATAAATTCAATAAAAATTATTTAAATATGTTAGGCCTTTTTTCTAACATATATGATATATGACTTTTATTTTATTCATGTATAAGACATTTTTTTACTTTATAGATATTAATGACATTTTTTTGTTGATGAACCTCAAGTATAAGTTTTAATTGTTTTATCCTTAAGTCGTTCTGTCTCTCCTATTGCTGTATAAGTGCATATGCTGCTCACCATTTGTACCATGACCACTATACTCGTGCTCCTTACATACCTCATTAAAAATTCAATCAGCAACTCAAACCAACCTCAAGCATGGAAAGTTTAGCAAACATGTATGTAGAGCAACCATGACCCTAAATGCTACTGCCTATTTTTCTATAAAAATTAACCATTTTTTTATGTTAGATAATCATTTATCAATACTTTGCTTGACACCTATATTGTTATGCATCGAAGGATTCTAGAAATTAATCCTCAAAACATGGAGCCACAGATAAATTTACTGGATCATGTGTTCACATCTAAAGTTGCTGCTAACAGCAAAAATGCGATGACTAATGTTTAAAGATAAGTTAATGAGAAGAATATAAATTAACATAAACAAAATCAATAGACGGTGCAGCCAATCAGATAACTAAAGCACATGTCAATGGACAGCAGAAAATCAAACACCATTTATTTTCTGTTCAAAATAAAATATGGAAGAAAAGAGTGATACAATTGAATGTCTCCAGTATTTAATTACAGTCAAATAAAAGATCTACTAAGACATCAAAGACCAAAAAGTGCATCCTCTTAAGAAATTCCCGGCCTCCATTTCTCTTGACTGCAATATATTGATAACATGATACAAAGCCAAAAAAAAATTCTAAATTGTTACAAAAGAACCAATTGTCTAATCTCTATGAATATCTTACATCCTCAATATGGATACAGATTCTTCACTTGTGAAAGTTTACAATCTTTGTGTTGACAATTAGTTGGAAATTAAATCTCCTTTGGATTTATGTCTCTTATTCCCCTATCCATCAATGTTTTAACAAACACAAATCTAAGTTGATTTCAATACGGTGGATGATCATCCTCAGAAGTTTGAGGAGGAACTGCTTTCCATCCTGGTTTCTCATCCCAGTACATATCATAATATATATGACCAGGACTGTGATCTGGCACACAGCACCATATGCCCACATACCGCTTAACACGATTTCTGAATTTTTCTTCCCTTTCCTGGAAAATAAATGCATGGCATCAGCACATAGTAACATTTTTTTTTCTTTGTAGTTGGATGCTAACTCAACAAAGTAAAACTTCAAATGAAAAAAAGCAAAATGTCCCTGCCTTGTCAGTAAAACCTGTGAATGCATCTTGCACTGTAGAGAACTTGATCACTTTTACATCCTTGAGTGACGAGAATACTTTCATAAACTGCAAATACAGGTAGAAACAACAGTGTTAAATGGACAGACATGATTAATACCATCAAGTTTACCAGAATTTCATTTATTGTTTTGTTCCGAGTTTCATTTCTGGTTTATTGGTTCTCTGGTTCCTATCAAGGACATTCTGTATAATCATGGCAGTGTACTTTATAGGTTGATTTAGAAAAATTTAAACAGAAATTAGTATTAAATAGATAGGCATGATAATAGATATAATGATATATAATTAAATACCATTTCTTCATTGCTGTGCTTGGGAAATTTAAGTACTCCCCCAACAGTGGTATCATTTGATGCTGATGCATCACAATCTTGGGTTCCATCTTTACAGAGCTGAACATCAAGCCAAGACTTTTTTACCTGAACTCAAGAACCAAAGGCAAATAAGTTTATTTTAACTGACATAAATCAAAGCAAGAACCATGATTTAAAATGGATGTAAAAGACATTTATTACCTCTGATGGAAGAGAAGGATTATCAAGTATTGAGTACTCTCTAAAATCTATTTGAGGACCAAACTCTTCTTCAGGGAGCTTTTTCAACATGACATTCACCTACAGTAGAGTGCATTTCCATAGCAGCATAAGGAAGTGACTGATAAAATGTTATAATTATGTAAACAAGGGAGAGGTGGGGAGAAAGAAAAGATGGGGAACACATTAAATATTGCAACAAGAATTGAAGAAAACACAAAATTCAAACACCATATAGAAATAAATAAATTAAAAAACATCTAATTTAATTTTAAGTACACTCTTGAGGTAGCAGCAAGTTTAAACATGAATCAAACACCCAAAATAAATTATCTGATTTATTGAAGTAATGGAATGGGATATATAGAGCAAACAAAAATTCATATGGATAAATTTCTGCACTTTGAGCCCATTCAAGGTTTTCTTTTGAGCTTCATGAAATGGTATGGGCATAAATCAATATAAAGAGAAATGTTTTGATTTTGAACACACATTCCACTCCCATCAGAGGCTATTCACTTTTATTCAATATCATACAGCAGTCACGGACGCTAATTTATATATCATCGTGAATTGAATTTCAATGAATTTTAGGTTCAATTATTCTTCTAAAGTTACTTTTCAAAATTTACTTGTGCATTTTGTGGGTTACTTTCAGAGCATTAGAAGATGGAAAATTAGAGAAAAGATTTTCCACAAAATTGCGGTGAAATACCTTTGAAATACTAGTTTTAACTCCAATCATTAACTTTCAGTTCTGCCCATGTTTATGTTTTCCACAGCTACAATTATGACAAAAAATCTTCAATTATCTCTCATTGACCTACAGACCAACGGTGGCTAGACGCATTCCTGATTGATTAACCTTTTTTGAATGGTTTCCCTTATTCACTGATTAAAGATCAGAGCTCGAAGCCTGAAAAAGGTCTGAGGCCATGATTGAAACCGCTGTCCAAATACAAACCATAGGTGCCAGAGCTGCTACAATTGCTTCACCAGTAGCTGCTGTAGGTATTGGAAATATATGCCTTTTCGTCTTGACTTTCCATGTTCTTCTTAGGTTCATTCTCCCTTTGGATTTAGAAGTGAAAGTCTTTTGCTTCTATCTAACAAGGCCCAAGTTACAGCAGGCTCTTTCTATTATGAAATGGTTCATCTGTATCTATTTATTGGATAGTTAAGTATATAGGATTTGTACCTTCTTTGATTTGATTTTACTTCATTCCCCCTTGACTATGCTTCCGCTCGACCCAAGCAGCTCTGGAGTCAGCTCAAGACGGACATAACAGTCCATAAACCTATGAAACTTTCTATTTTTTTATTTACTTTTTTGGTTAGGAAGTCTATTGGTACCTATCCCCATATCCCAACAGTTTTGAGGCCTCAATAATAAGAAACATATTGCTCATTGAGTACAACATAAAAGTATTGTTACTTATGGCATAGACTATTTGGTAATTGGACCCAAAGGTATCAATATGATTATTTAACCTTCCAGTTCCAAATGATCCAATTGATAAATGAACAATAAAAATAATAAGGAATCACTTAAATACCTCAAATACGTGGTCCAAAGGACAGAGAAAAGGTTGTCTAGTCATGGACCCTTCCAAAATACCAGGATGGGGATACCATAGCCTATCAATCCTGCACCATAGTGGCGGCATGACCTAAACACACAAAGAATCTACTTCAAGATAAAAATAGAGAATTTATTAAAAGTTAAAATGGAAAAAAAATGAAGCCATCAATCATAAAAACCAAGCATACCCACAATAGCTAAATCACCTGCCAGATGTATGTTTCAACTAAAACTGTCATACCAGAAAACATTTTCAACTAAAACTGAAATTTGAAACCAGTTATATAAACCATTTCAACATGTTAGCACATAGAATAATGTATTTCAGTATATTTTGGATAGTAAGGAACCTTGCAGCTTTAGGCAGGAATGATATTTATTAGAAGGGGGAAGGGGGGGAATGAAGAATCAAGAAACCAGTACCAGAATTGTGCGAGCAGTTATTTTCCACTCACTGAATAATTGGAAAGCAACAAGGGAAGGAAAAGCAACAAGGGAAGAAAAGCACCAAGGAACGAGTAACAGCTGTAATACTTATAATGACAACTTAACCAAAAATGGTGAATACAATGAGAATCAAGAATCTTCAATTCAACCATAGCTTTTTATTATGTGACAAAAAACAACCATAATCTAAGTTGAGGACTAGATTTTGGTGAAATGCTTGAGTGAAGAAGCACTCAGCAGCATCTTGATTTATAATCATTCATATTCATATTGAATTACATTTAAGAGCAATAATTAGAAAATGTAACTCCCTAGGATAATGATAAGACACTATACATGAATCTGCCTCTTTAACTAGCCTAGACATTATTTCCCTAGGAATACAAACAGTTTTCAACAATCTAGTACCCTAATACATATCAATACCGATGAATGCAAAAAGAATATGGGACAACTAAAACAGCTAAGTAAAAACTATGGCTTATCACTAATGAAAATATGTGACATGAATGTGTGCTTTCAATATGTAACACAACATAAATTTATGGAAGCATACAACCACTTCTCTTCTGCCAAAACAAAATTCTGATGTACATGCTTTTGGTTTACATTAAGCATTAAGCAAACAACATAATTACACTGCACAACTGCATAGCAAATTAAACAACCTAGTTCTTTAGTTTCATATAGAGGATTCTATTAGAATTTTAAACATATTTATTAAGAAGTACTGAGCCAAAATAAAATAAAAGTGTAGTCCATTTTCATCTAAATGTTAATGGTTTATCACTTAACAGGATTCATAAAAAAAAATGTTATAACAGTAGATATTGACCATGACACTTTGCAATTCTTATTCAGCATGTAATACAATAAGCATGTATGATCCCAAAAATTAGTTCTTACCAGTGTTCTGTTTAAAAGGGAAGCAATTGCAAGTGCTGCCCTAATCTGTTTAATCTGAAAGAAAAAAATGTGCAACAAGTATTACAACATGCAACATAATTTTGCTTAAAGTGTAGACATGGACAAGATCAGGTTGATACATACATACTTGGTAATTAACAAGAGTAAAATGTGATTCAACATTATGCTCCCCACTTAGCAATAAGTTTTTTGGAATATGTGGCTTAAATGACAAGAAACCCCCTGCAAAAGTTTATCTAAAAATTAGGTTGCAGTAATTCATGAAACAGAGTAGACTAATCAATCAGAAGAGGAAACTGTAACCAATCCATTCATATGCTTAAGTGAAAAAAAATTAGAAATCAGCATCACAGTCTAATGCAGATAGAGTAGAAACCACTCAGTACAAGATTTAAGTAACAGGCAAAGACAAATAATGAGATGAGTGTATTTACACAAGTGCGTTAAAATAATAAAATTAAGAGAATGTCTGCACACCCAAATTGAGTGAGGAACAGCAACTAATTTACCAAGAGGATTATAGTATTCTGGTGGATCGAGGAAGTGCATGGCTTCTCGCAGTCGATGGCGCTTTCCTTCAGTGCCTCCATATTGAAACGTTGTGTGCACTGCATATGGCTCCAACCTTAGTTGCTGGTACATAGCCTGCAATCATAAATTCAGAATATATAAATAAACATTCTTACATCAAACAGCTACACAAATTCTCTAATCCGATCAACATTCCTCCAGATAGTTTATTGCATGAAAGAAAACAAAGGTATAGCAAATAAAAATCAGAAGAAAGAAATATTTCAAACAGTTGAAAATTCTTAATTGAATAAAACCTACCTGGATAAAATATGTATGTCCACTACAGAAGATACTTGCCGGCAAAATCCCCAGCTTCAGTTTTCCATCAAAAACAAAAACAAGCCCACTTTCATCATCAACAGATGGACCTAACTGTCTGTGAACAATATCATTAAACCCATTTTGATCCCATATCTGGTCATCAGCTAGGAGCATTTCTTTCCATTGCTTTGCCAATTTTTTTGCAGACTCTGTAGGTCTCCAATGGAAAATTCCTATGTTGTATGCGCCACTAACTATTCAAGGTGATAGACAAGATCATCAATATACAGTCAAAATAACATGAAACAATATGCATAATAAATGAAAGATGAAGAGAAACAATAGGTAAGAGAAATGATTTGGTTACTGTGACTCTAAAGCAATATAACCAGGGAGAGAAAAACTTGCTTCAGTATTATGCCATTTAATTTCATAAGTTGGTTGTGCTGAAGAATGTGCTACAAGATGTGAACTTCCATAAGATTAATTTTACTTTTATGAACTGGGAAGACCAATAATAGAATAAGAAAACCTTCAGGCATCTGTCAAAGGTTGCATTGAAGATCAATTTGCTAGCTTCTAATCTAAAGCCATGCCAAACAGGGTAACAAGGCACTCTAAAGTGATGTCTCAAAACTGTTTTTATGAATTAACATATAAAAGATGACTATCATTCAAAGAAATAATTTTCATGCCCGTAGATGTCCTTTGACTGGAACTTGACTGGGTTACATGTTCTATATAATTCATAAATATGGTTCATGGCAAAAATAAATATGCTAGCAGAACCTACATAAGCACAGTAAAAATAATGACAAAAAGTTAATATTCACCTTCAGGCCAATTTTCCAAACTATCATCAACAACTGTTGGTATAACTTGATCACTTGAAGTTAAAACATCTGCTTCTGGATAACGAGCAAGATACGGAAGCGGGTTCTGTTTAACAATTATTTATTCAATAATTAGGAATAACATATAACAATCAGATTATTGGTTTCGAGACATTGTAAAAGATGATAGTGCATAATGAATTTAAAAGAAAAGATCATAATAAATCATAATAATTGCATGGAAAAATATAGAGTTAGATGATAAAAACAAATAATACTATAGGGGATAGGGGAATAGCAAACAGAACAAGAAAATGAACAGAATCTCTGATAACTATATTGCATTCACTGTAGAGAAAGAAAATATCCTAATCAATAGAATTTCACTGATTCTTTCAGATCATTAATCAAAATCTAACCAAGCCTATGAACCATCCTAATAATTCAAACAAATTGGCTCAAGAAAGCATGTGCAAAAATGAATATCACCTTCAACCAAACCATGTCAGTATCACACATCAACAGCTCGAAACCAAAAGGCAGTATTGAGTCTATCAGAATAACTTTTTCTCTCCCCATTTTATGAAATGTTGGAGAACCCCAGCCAACATCAACTGTGCTCATATGGCTGCCCATGTCAAAAACTGGTATCCCTTTCCAATACAGTGCCTCCAATAATTTGGTGTCCATTGCACCTAAAAGTTAGGTTTCAAAATTCAAACAACAAAATACTGGATATGCATTTCTAGTAAGGCATCACTACTGCATATATATGACAGATAAAACAAGACTTAAACAGAGATGCTCACCAACAAGGAAATTAGAAACCCCCAGATCTGTCAATTGTTTAACCCACGTAAGAATAAAATCCATGAACGCGTAGTTACCAAAGGTCACTATTATAGCATTATCCTTCACCCTTTGCCGAACCAATTCTTTGGTCAGCCTGAAATCCTTCAAAGGTGGCATCTTTTTATTGGGTGGTGGATCATCCCATATAGACCTTGGTGATTCATTTCGTGGCCTTGGGGAAGGAGGGGGCACAGTATGCACCGCTGCTGACTGAGAAACATTTAGTGTCTGATCCGTAACATGAGTT
This sequence comes from Glycine max, assembly GCF_000004515.6. Lineage (NCBI taxonomy): Eukaryota > Viridiplantae > Streptophyta > Magnoliopsida > Fabales > Fabaceae > Glycine > Glycine max. The sequence goes on along the minus strand of NC_038252.2, from coordinate 7,773,375 downwards.
GCATCACCTGCAAAACCATGTTCAACTAAGGTTTAAAATCCAACTCATACATATTGTAAGAAAACAAAGGCTTTAAATGCATAAAAATTGTCCTACATAGGCACTACCACCATTAAATTGTCAATAGAGTTAACATCTCTCTCTCAAACACACAAAAAAGAAAACATATATCTCAACTTTCCTTTTCCAACAAGAATTAAATAAGCCCAGCAGAAAAACAAGACAAAATTTAAGGATTTAGCTAATGCTCCAAAACTCAAACACCTTCAAACATTACCCCCCATCTACCACTCCGATGACATAAGAAAAGCAAGTACCATTATCTAAGCAATAATAACAACAATGATTGAAATGGGTATTTAAAAATGAAGCTAAAACTAATGAGGAACAAAAAAAGGCACGATTTTTAACGGAAACACATACTCGAAATGGAAGAGAGCCATGCAGAAGATTGAGCAGAAGGAGGGTTGGCTGAGTATATAGCAGAGAAGACGTAGAAAGAAGAAACCACGATGCCAATGATGACAACAGTGTAGATCGTGAGGAACAGAGGCTTCGAATTAGCCACTTCCTCAAACCCTTTTCTCCACGCCATCTTTACCAAATCAATGTTTTCACAAATCACCAACACCAAAAAACCATTCTCATCTTTCAATGCTTCAGAAACAAGAGACGTAGAAGATGGTGAAATGAAAAACCAAGATTTGATTAACCTTGAGAGTAGCTTGTTTGGTTCAGATTGCCACTTCCAGATTCTCTGGATGTGTAATGGTCAACTCAAATGCTTGTCCTGCTTGACATGACAGCATTAGTTTTGTATTTGTCTAACATGACCAAAATACTAACCAATAAACAATCTTTTTTTAATTACTCTATAATTACATTGATCTTGATTTTGGATCTGTTGACCTTTTTTTATTTTTCCTTTTCGATGACGGCTTTTAAACCGTTTCTCTTTCAGGAAATCACAAAGGGGAATAGGGGATACAGACAAAAATTTGCACTAGAAAGATTGTTTTTTAGAATGTAATTTTGATTTAAAGCCTTTTGCTTTAATGTCAAATTAGTATTTTAGGTGGTGGTTTTTTTTTGGTGAATTTTTCGGTGGTGGTTTAAATAAGATAAATATTTATTTTATATAATTAATTATATTTTATACTAAATAATTTTTAAATATAAATTATACTTTAGATTTATAATAATTAATTTAAGTTATGATATACAATTATTTTTAATTATTGATGGTAAGATAATGGTTTGCAGTGTTCATCTTTAATTAATTAAGTATATGCAATTAATTAATTAATTATTAGATAATGGTTTGTAGTGTTTATATTTATGTTTATACTTAAACATGTTGTATGTGTGATGAGTTAGCTTTTAGAGTGTTTGAACCTACCTAAGTGAGGTTTGAGTTTTATGAGAATAGGATTGCGAGTTTTGTGAGTTGTGGGGTGTAAAGAGACGGAATAAGAGTCATAAAATCTTCCAAAAATTCTTGTCCTTAATTTACTTTGTTCAAGAAGAGTACATTTTTTACTCTTTTTTGTTGTTGGGGCTATGTAAAATGGTAAGAATCATCTTCTCCTTTCATTTGAAGTTCCATTTTTATTTTTCTTCATAGGTTGTGGGTGGTGACTTGTTGTGTGGTAGTTGAGTGGTAATGGGAAAACTCTCATCTTGGACCCAAAGTCCTCTCCTTTTTCCTTCTTCCTCTCAAAGTTTTTTTTCTTGGTTTATAGAGATAAGTGAAGCTCGCCTCTTTCTTGTTTTGGATGTTTTTGAATTTGTAATGTTAAAAAATACTTTGTTGAAGCTTAATTGTGTTGTTGAATATTTTGGGTTGAAATGAATGATTTTTTTTATAAAAGATCATGCCTTGGCATAAAAATTATAACTTTTTACAGTTTTTAATCATTTTAATCAATTATATCATATGGTAATCGATTAAAATGAGCTCCAAAGGTTGATTTTGAGTTTATCGTGAGTTGTAATCGATTTACATAAGTTGTAATTGATTCATTCGACCCGAGGGATTGTTTTGTTGACTCGAGCTTTGTTGTAATCAACTACAATAAATTGTAATTGATTACAATGGCCAAAACTTAGTTATAGAGCCTGAATTTGGAAAAGTAGTATTCATGAAAGTTGTAGCCATGGATGTTATATAACTAATGGCTTTTGTTTTACTTTAAAATGTGTATAACTCTAGAAATGATCCAATTAGTGGACAAAGGTCAAGTTATCGATAATAAGTAAAAGTTTCATAGATTGTAATTTTAGGCATAGTATGCTTTCAAAATAGGTCGTTGGGTAAACAAAAAAGTTGAAGATAATCTTCTTAGATTTCAAATGACATAAAAATCAACTTGATTGAGTTAGTATATCTTTAATTTTCATGTTTATAAGTTATGAAGGTCATAGGCACATGATAGAAAATGAAGGAGATGATAAGCCAAAACTTATGAGATGTTTTGATAACCTTAAACATGAAGTGAAAAGTTGTTATAAAGATATAGTGATACATATTTATATTGATTTGATTGGTCTATGATATTATTGTTTAGAATATTATATTGATGATGAGATAATTATATTAATTGATAAATGTCTTGAATTGTGTTGGTTGATTTCTTGATGTTGATATGAGACGTGGTTGAGATGATGTTATTTTATTATTAGAATTGATTTTATGTGAGATCATGATATTCACATTCATATGAGTTTTTTTTAGTTGTTTGTAAGAATTTAAGGTGTTGAAATGTCTTATTATGCTTATTGAACTATAGGTGAGTTCATGAGCATGATGAACATATGAATGATGAATCTATGATATTATAACCTTTTATGATGTTAATTTGAATGATCATAACAAACATGCATTGATGAATTAAATTGCATATAAATAAGAATGGAACTAGACAAAATTATCAAGGGAGACAAAATTTTAATACACATTAAACAAAATTAGTAATGACTAAATTTACTATTAATAATTATTGAAAATTTAAGTTTAATAAAAAAAAGTTATAATATTATATGAAAATAAACATAACTACCTTAATGTCAGTTTATAGTAAAAAAATTAAATTTATGATAAAGGAATAGTGTGAGATACATCAAAATCATTGCCTTTCTTTTTTTCTTAAAGAATGGAAAAAGTTTTGAGTTGTCTTACTTCAATTGTAATTCCAAAATATTAATAAAAAAATAATGATTTTAGATTTGAGAGATTAAAAAATATTTATAAAACTAATTAAAAGAAATCCAGAATTATAACCATAGCATATTCTTTCTATCAATTACTATTGTTATAAATAAAACTATTTATAAATTTAATTGGAAAAATTAAATTCTGAAATAAAAAATATTGCCTACAGGAAAAAAAAAACTCAATATTTGATATCATTATACCGTCTGTATTTACAAAGTTTATAACATACGCCTAAATATGTTTAATAGATAAAATTTATTATTTTTTAAATTTTAACTTTAGAAAATTTTTCTATATGAAAATAGTAATTGATAGAAAGAATATAATACCATTCTTATATGTGATTGTAGCAGAAAAATAGGAGATGGGAATTTAGGAGTTTTGATGTTAAATATGGGAATTTAGCTGGGATAAGAAAAGAGGGGACATTTGTGACGTGAAAAGTTTATTAGTATTTTTATAAATAAATTAATTGAAATTTTTTAAATGAATTAAAATAAAAAAAATAAGCTAGTTTCTGATTTTATTAGTATTTTTTGTTATATTGATCTTAAAAAAATTTGAAATCTTTATCTTTGTATATATAAAAGGAAATAGGTGGGATAGTTTGGAAAAAGATAATTTTATAATAATGAGCTGTAAAAAAAGAGTTGTGCAACGATGAGTTGAAAAAAAAAAACATTTTAAAATTAATGGTATGATCGATATTAGCGTTAAAAGTTGAATGAAATAAATGTTTTCAATTATTTTCCGTTACCCTACTCCAAAGGTATTATCACTTGGATGAAGTTCCTAACAGGTAATCTATGTATTGAAGTTTCTAACAGTGTCCTATATATTTTAATCAACTGTTTCATATGATTTTTTTATTGTTCTATACAATACCTGAGGATATTTTTTTATTATTATCTCTATTGTTCTGTGATCTTGTTTCCTAGTTTACATTGATTCAAATCCGTTCTTTTGTTTTTTATACCTTCTATTGTTTTCATGGTTGTTTACAATTTTATTAATTTAAAGTGTCATATATTAAATTTAAGTACAATCATATTAAAATATTTATAACAAGATTCTACCAAGCTGCATGTTTTTTTTTTGGGGTCGGCCAAAAAGTAGTTAGTTAAAAAAATGGATATAAGAAGTACCTAGGTAAATACAAACTGAAAGTATAAATAGTAAAGTGATGGTTATTAAATATTTGGTCAAAGATGTATACAAAATATCAAATAACCACCCTACTCTTACAAAGCCAAATACCCAAGACAATTAAATCCAATATTGATGAGACCCCAACAAATACTAATAGCTCCCCCATCCATTAATGGACACCGAAATTAACTTTCAATACAATTCACAAATTTGCAGCATGTACCTAATGGCCAATTGGACGCTTCTTCTATCTTACCTCATGCATACTCGATCAATATTCTTATCCATTGCATAATACTCGACCAATATTCTTATCCATTGCATAATACTCGACTAATGCATTCAACTGGGACTATCAACCATGCATTGAAATTCTTATCCTTGCCCCGTAACCATGCCTAAGACGTGAAGGAGATTCTGTTCAGCAGTGCTTATGCAACAAAATATCCCCCTTTAAATATGCATTCATTCCTTAAACCCATATGTTCGAAACAGCTGCCACCCACACCACTTGCCACATATCTTGCTCTAGTTTTGTTTGAACAAAATGTGCATGTTGCCAAAAGTGTTGTTCTGAGGAATTTGGTATAATCTTTGACACATGAAGCCAAACATAACAAGCTTTCCAAATCTCCATCACTTTATCACAAGAGAGGAAACAATGATTTATAGACTCTACAACATTATCACAAAAAATACATCTCAATTCCTCTTCATCAACAAGAATATTCCTTGCTCTAAGGTTGATCTTGGTTGGCAATCTATTCAACATAATCTTCCACACTAGGAAGGCTGTTGGTTGTGACGCCAAATTCCTAATCATTTGCATCATCTGTAGATGATATACCTGGGCCGTGAACTGGGCTTAGAGGGCCAGAACCTCCGAGAAGAAAGAGAGCAGGGAGAAGAGAAACAGAGTAAGGCAAGCAAGTATATTTCTTATTATTATTCCTTGCTTGGGTCATTACATGATTATATAGTGCCTACTACTGACATAATTGTAATTTCCTAATGATCAAGGAATATTCTCAATAACAGAAATCCGTTAGAGATGTGCCCCTAGCAGCAGACAACCAAAATCCTGCAAATCCCCTTTGCCAACTCACCATCTTCTTCTTCAGATATAATTTTTGAGGTACGTGGGTCTGCAAATCCTTCTCTTGGTCTTTTCTCCTTGCACCCCTCTTTTTTCTATTTGACCCTCTTGTTCTGTTTCCGCGTTTCCTATCTTTGGTTTGCTATCATCTTCCTGTGGCCCTTGAAGAATCACCTTGTCCTCAAGGTGATGGTCCTACTTCAATTGATTCCAATCCTCCCAAGTTGCTTCATCGGGTGACAATCCGCGCCATTGAACCAAAACATCCCAAAGGGCACGAGGTTCTAGTGAAGAACGTCGATAGTCCAATATGGCTAAGGGGGGTGTACGGGTTGATCATTGATGAACTGGTCCGGAAAGGAGGCGGTATCAGCTTGTTCTGGGATCCCCTTGAATGGTTTTAACAAGGAGCAATGGAATACTGGGTGTATTCGGGTACCTTCAGGCAATTGGAGACGATATGCTGCAGGCCCAACACGAGTCAACACCTGAAAAGGCCCATAAAAGCGTTTGGCCAATTTGCCAGCCACTGTTTGCACCCCTTTAACAGACTTCTGCCGGAAAGGTCTGAGTTTCACAAGCACCCAATCACCGATTTGATATTCGATTTCCCTGCGTTTGTTGTCCGCGTTATGCTTCATTGTTGCCTAGGCTTTGAGGAGCTTTTTTCGAATGGTAGCAAACACTTCATCCCTGGTCTGCAGCATATCATCCACGACATCGACATTGGAGGACCCTGATAGATAATCTGGGAAATTAAAGGGCTTCCGGCCAAATGTCACCTCGTATGGGGTTGACCCAGTGCCCATGTTCCAAGACATGTTGTGGGACCATTCCACCCACGGCAGGAACTTGCCCCACGTGCCGGGACGGCGATGCACGAATGACCGGAGATACTGCTCGATGATCTTATTCATTACTTTGGTTTGACCGTCGCTTTGAGGATGATACGCAGAGCTCATCCTCAACTTGGTACCACTGAGCTGGAAAAGGTCTTGCCAAAAACGGCTAACGAACAAGGGGTCCCTGTCGGAGACCAAACTCCGAGGGATGCCTTGCATTTTAACCACGATATCAACAAATAAGGTGGCCACCATATAAGCAGTGTGGGCGGAAGGAAGAGTGCCAAGGTGAATTCCCTTGGAGAAGTGGTCAACGACGACTAAAATGACTATCTTGCCTTGGTACGGTGGTAGGCCGGTGATAAAATCTAACGAAAGGTCTTCCCAAGGTCGCAAGGGCACAGGTAATGGGCACAAGAGGCCCACAAGCTTCTTTGTTTCATACTTGGTGTACTGACATTCAACACAGTTAGCTACAAACCTTGCAACATCTTCACGAAGTCCCTGCCACTGAAAGTTTTCTGAAATCCGAGCAACGGTCTTGGCCACACCCATGTGACCACCAATTGTAGAAGCATGATACTCAGTCAACAATGTCTGGATCAGGGGAAGGTCTCGCGGTAACCATATTCGACCTTCCTTCATAATCAGGTCGTTCGCGATGGTAAAACCGGGGTGGTCTGCCGGAGATTGTGTGAGAAGCTGGTGTTTATGGATGTATTGTGGATGTTGGCGGAGTTGTTGACGTAGTTCTTCGAGAAAAGTCAACCAAGGAACGGAGAGGATGAGAGTCAAAGAGGCAGAGTGGTCTGGTCGTCGTGACAACGCGTCAGCAGCCTGGTTATGGGACCCAGAGCGATAATGAATGACATAGTCATAACCGAGGAGGCGCACGAGATATGTGTGTTGTTCTGGGGTCTGGATGACCTGAGTAAGTAATTCCTTTAAGCTCCGATGGTCGGTGATTATCGTGAAAGGGCGGCCCAGCAAGTACTGCCGCCATTTCTTCACGGCGGACGTAATAGCAAAGAGTTCGCGGACATAGGTAGAAGCACGCAGAAGCTTCGGGGGAAATGGTTTACTGAAGTACACGAAGGGATGACCTTGCTGCGATAACATTGCTCTGACGCCGATGCCGGAAGCGTCTGTCTCTACAGTAAAAGGTAGCTGAAAATTAGGCAAGACGAGAACCGGAGCGGTTGAAAGGGCTTGTTTGAGGTGATCGAAGGCTGCTTGAGCATCAGGGGTCCACCGGAAGGGGTCCATCGTAGTTGCTTTGACCAGTGTGTCATCTATCATGGCATATCCTTTGATAAATCTCCGGTAAAAGCCAGCTAGCCCGAGAAAGCTGCGCAACGCCTTTGTCAAACGGGGTATCGGCCACTGGGATACGGCAGCCACCTTGGCCGCGACTGGTTCGACCCCACGAGCTGACACTAAGTGGCCCAAGTACTCCACCTGCGATTGGGTAAAGAAGCACTTAGAGAGCTTGAGAACAAAATGATTATCGAGCAATACCTGAAAACACCATAAAACAAAACAAGTTTAAAATTTAGGAGTAAAATAGACAAATAATAATATTATTAACTTCACAATATTAATTTACTTAATTGATAGTTGAAATAATTGATAAAATACTTATTGAATTTGTCTATTGAATAATCAAATTAATTTTGAAATATAAGTGTAGATAGATATAGATTTTTTAATATACAAAAAGTGACATATATTTGAATCTATAATTTATATATTTATTTCACAAAAATATTCCACAAAATTATATGATTTATATATTTATTTTCTACTAAGTTTTAAATTAAAATTCTTATAATTAATAAGTAGAAGATTTTGATTTTAATAAATATATATTTTCTAAAACATAAATTTGAAATATATACTTCGTTCTTGGCTAAATTACAATTTTAGTCTTCATATAATTTCAATTCCGCAATTCCTCTATGTCTAAATCAAGACAGTTGAGTTAAGACCATCTAAAGTCAAACAATGACTTTAATATGCAAATCAATAAATCATTAATATACTTATTTTGTTTAGTCAACTACATTAATATTATTTTTTATGTATCATTAGTCAAGAATTATTAATTTTTTTAAATTATCAAAATTTATCAATTAAAAAATATTTAATATATAAATATTTTTAAGTTTATTGTATATCATTTTATATGCTTTTATTTTGAATAGTTTACATATTTTTATTTTTATTTTACCAATTTATAATCAAATTTCATAAATTAATATGTAAATTATTTACATTTTTTTGGTAAATTGATTTTAATATACATATTATTTTTACTCTAATTATTTGCATTAAATTGTTTACATACAAGATAATAAAATACTTGTTTTGTTTAGTTAACTACATTAACATTATTTTCTATGTAGTTAACTAGACAAAATAAGTGTGATAATAATTTATTATCTTAGCTACAAATCAATAGTCATGAATTTAATTTCTATTAAGATTTTTTTTTTATTTTTCACTTCATCTAATCTTTTTTCACATAAGAGTCATATCAACAACCTATATAAATTTTATGTCAGCACCGATATAAGGGGTGATTTAGAGATAGGAGAACCAAAATTATAATTTAGTCTATATATATATACATATTATAATTAAATAATAATATATAATAGTTATTATAATATTTGACATATGACATATAATTAATGTAAAGAGAGAGAGAGAGAAAGAGTTCATTCTATTTTCTAAATGTTAGAAAAATTTGATCTTCATTGCATTTTTGGAACTAAATAAAAATGCATAATAGAAACAAAAGAGGAATAACTGAATCGGAATTATTTCTCGTAATTGCAATGGTGACGAGCTGCAGAACATGATTCTTCCACGCTCTCGTTCCCACTCTCATCGTAGATGGTGTATTAATTTTTTTTTTGCTGGATGTGAAGCTTAGGGACCATAGTGTAAGTTATTTTTTGCACCATTAAAAATTTAAGCGTGCATGCATTTAACGAAATATTCATTATGAATATCATTTAAAATTCAAACAAAGAACTACTTTTAAATAGTTGAATGTAAGAGATTTGAAATGCTCTTATTTAGAATTCTTTCATTTTGTAAATGATTTATTTAGATAAATCAATTTAAATTCCTAGAATTCCAAATTCTTAGTTTGGAATATTGATATAACTAGGGGTGCTCATGATTTGGGTATTTACATAACTATAATCATACCTAATAAATAACTAGATTATAAATGGGTATTATAACTTTAACAATAACTAATTTTTAAAATATGGGTATATAACTAGTTGTTACGAATAAACTAGTTATATAACAAATTATATCTAAAATCAATTACATTACTAGTTATAGATGAATAAAAATAAGTTATTTGAAATACCTATTTCTATAAAATGAGTTATAGTTTTATAATTATAATTATATTTTAAATAAAAATAAATTATTTGAAATACCCATACTATAAAGTTGGTTATAGTTTTATGCATACCTTTATATAACTACTTATATAAAACTAGGTATAGTTATAATTATAGTTATTTTTTAAAAACTGTTTTTTTAGCATCCTTAACAACAACATATCATTCCTCTAAGCAATGTTGTGTCACTTGGGAGTCCTTAGGCTTGCACGTTTGACTATTTGTCTTGGTTTTATAAGGTTTTGCAACCCTATGTCATTTTGTCAAAGGAAGGACAACCACCACATGGTCCTATACGTTTATTTTCGATCCCATGACAACCACAACCTGACCAATCACTAGTAGACTATATACCAGGTGGAGACTACTCTTGTCAGGTAATACAAATTGGATTTTGTTAATTTTTTCCCTTAAATTGGCACTAAAAAAATAGTCACTAATAATAATTGTTATTGCAAGATTGATTCAGAATGGCATCAAGAGCTATGTAAAGCTTGTTAGACCTCACAGAGTTGTGCTAGAGGGAACGAGTCATCATCTAATCATACAAGAAGTTTTGCAATTGTTGTAGGAGAGCTTAGCAGCTAAGTGTAACTCAGACACATAGAGACGTAGGAAGAGGGTTGCCAAGGTTGGTGGCAAAGATGGCGGAGGCAGTTGATTATTGCATTGGACATATATTATTATTATTATTATTATTATTATTATTATTATTATTATTATTATGGTTTGATGTAGTATGTACAATTTTTTATATTGTTTTGAAATATTATTTTTCGATTTATGTTGTGGTTGAATTACTTTTTTTGGTGTTCATCAACTGTAAACAGCATGCACTTAGTAATGTAACAACAATGTTCTCTTCAATTGATTCATAAAACAAACATTAATAACTAAAGAAGTATTGATAATACAGTATTTTCTTAAAAAAAAAAACAACAACCAACATACGATTTTTATAAAGTAAAAATATGATTACATAGATTTATCATGCATTAGAGCAATGATCTCATCAATAAATCTTGATTTCCTTGGTTTACGCATTAGAAAAAGAATTTCATCTGAGATTGATCAAACGTTACATTTAACTCAATTGGACCTTTGCTATTAAATTCTAAAAAGATGAAAAGTATTTGTGCCTACATCAGTGTCGCATTTAAGCTCCATGCATTGGTAAATGTATAATTTTGTTAACCATTTGTAAGTAGTCTGTGAGCCTAAAGGTTTTTCTTATTTTAGATCGAGATGCCATCTCTTCTCTTCATGTTGTAACAATGGTTATTGGCAAACCGAAAAGATTACTGGCTGAGTCACAGACAATGTCGCTTTCTTTAAGACGTTTCGTGGCACTGCCAAAAATTGTGCAAGCAGACTATCAATCACGACGTCCCCAAGATAAAACAGCTCAGATCACTGTATAAGATTTCCACTGCACTGAGGGAACCTTTTCTAGAATTACACCCTCTTGTATGACTTGAAAAGTCACTCTAAAGCCACCAGAAAATATGACTTGAAAAGTCACTCTAACAGCCAATCGGAAATATGACTTGAAAAGTCACTCTAATTGTCAACCGAAAAATATGACTTAAAAAGTCACTCTTATAGCCAACCGAAAAATATGACTTAAAAAGTCACTCTTAAAGCCAACCAAAATTTTAGAGCGAATGAAAGAAAGAGGGAGAAGTTTGCCGGAAATGCATCGGCTGAAATATGGGAGGGAGAAAGAAAAGTTGAGGAAATGCTTCTCAACTGGGGCAAGAAAAAATGAAGAAATGAGCTCTCTATATATAGGGAGTGAAACACTATTCAAGTGTTTATCCTGAGCGATGTGGGACTTGAAACCTTTTTTTTTCTTTTTTTTTTTTCAAACTTTCATCCTTTGTTCTAACAATCCCCCACTTGAAATTTGAAAAGAAGATTTTCGAGGATTTCATAAAATTGTGCATAAACAAAGGTGTCATACAGTTTGAACCTTTGCATAGTGAGTAAGATTCAGATTTTACTAGAGTGACTCGAAGTCTTGAACTCTATCTCCGACATCAAACCACACACAACCTTTTCATAGGTGTATTCTATAAAGCCCGTGCGTTAAAGGCCATGCACGTCTATCCCGGTATAGTGAACGCTCTAGAAATTTTTGCCCAAAATTTCATATGAAGCAACCCCCACTTCAACATTCACATAGGTGAGTCTATCAAGAGTACTCCTGTAGCCTAGGTACTCCACTCAACGTAGAGTATAGATCTCATTAAGAATTATGAATTTTTTTCATAACTCATCCTCTTGTTACTTCAGGAATTATGCTGTTTTCACTTATAACAGCATGTTCATCTCATATCACTTCATAACTTGTTATTACCTATTGAACCTAGTTCTTGGGATCTCCAGTCATTTAGGTCGGGTTACCATCATGAATGATCATCATAGTAAGGGAAATAGTCTCATTCTTTTAGAAGTGTTATGGACTTTCTCTCTAGCTAATCCTTTCGTCAAAGGATCTGCTAAATTATCATTAGTGCGTACGTGATCCACTCTAACAGCTCCTGTTGAGAGAAATTCTCTAACAGTGTCGTGCTTATGACGTATCTATCGTTTCTTACCATTGTAATATCGGTTCTCAATTTTTGCAACAGCCGCAGTACTATCACAATGGATCAACACAGCTGGTATCGGTCTTTCCCATAAAGGAATCTCTGCAAGTAAGCTTCTCAACCAACTTGCTTCCTCACTAGCAGTTGCTAGTGCTATCATCTCAGATTCCATAGTGGACTGAGCTAAGATAGTCTGTTTCTTTGACTTCCAAGAAACAGCCCCACCAGCTATGCTAAATATATAGTCGTTGGTTGCTTTGGAATCATCTGAAAGAGTGTTCCAATCTGCATCGTTGTATCCTTCAAGTATAGCGGGAAACCTTTTATAATGTAATCCAAGGTTTATGGTTCTTTTAAGGTACCTCATTACCCTTTCAATAGCGTGCCAGTGCTCCATACTAGGTCTACTAGTAAACCTGCATAATAATCCCACAACATAGGCTATGTCGAGTCTAGTACAATCAGTGGCATACCTAAGGCTGCCAATGATACTTGCGTACTCAGTTTGTCGTATACCTTCACCAATGTTCTTAAACAGTTTTACACTTGGATCATATGGTGTACTAGCAGGTTTACAGTCAAAGTAGTCATATTTCTTTAAGATCTTCTCAATGTAGTGAGATTGATCCAAAGAAATTCCCTCTTTTGACCTAGTAATCTTAATACCAAGGATTACACTTGCTTCTCCGAGGTCTTTCATATCAAAGTTGTTACACAACAATGATTTCACATCGTTCACTACATGAGTATTTGAACCAAATATGAGAAGGTCATCGACATATACACATATGATAGTGCAAATATTATTTACAAATTTGTAGTAAATGCATTTGTCACTTTCATTCACCTTAAACCCATTCGAGACTATTAAGTTATCAAACTTTTCATGCCACTGCTTAGGTGCTTGTTTTAGGCCATACAAAGATTTATCTAACTTGCAGACTTTATCTTCTTGTCCATGAATCACAAACCCTTCAGGTTGTTCCATATAGATTTCCTCTTCCAATTCACCATTTAAAAAAGTAGTTTTAACATCCATTTGGTGTACCACTAAATTGTGAATAGCAGCAAGAGATATTAGCACCCGAATAGATGTTATTCTAGTGACTGGTGAAAAGGTGTCGAAGAAATCCACATTCTCTCTTTGCCTAAAACCCTTGGCTACAAGGCGAGCCTTGTATTTATCCAAAGTACCATCAGGTTTTAGTTTCTTTTTCAAGATCCATTTACAACCAATTGGTTTGCAACCAGGAGGCAAGTCTACTAAATGCCATGTCTTGTTAGATTCTAAAGAATCCATCTCATCATTAATGGCTTCTTGCCACAAGTCAGCATCCAAAGAAGACAAAGCTTCTTGGAGGTTTGATGGATCCTCCTCTAATGTATAAGCCATATAATCGAGCCCATAATCTTTAGCAATTCTTGCTCTCTTACCTCTTCGAGGCTCTATATCTAGTTCTGGTTGTGCAAGATTTTCACTACTAATAGCAGGAAGATAACTGGATGAAGTACCCCCACTATCCCTTAATTTAAAAGGAAATTTATTTTCATAAAAATCAGCATCATTTGACTCTATGATCACTTTTGCGTTTAGGTCATAAAACCTATACGCTTTGCTATTAATAGCATAACCAATGAACACACATTCATAGGCTCTACTTGCAAGTTTAACCCTCTTAGGGCCTGGGATCCTTACATAGGCCAGACATCCCCAAGTTCTCAAATAAGACAAATTTGGTTGTCTTTTCTTTAATATCTCATAGGGAGATGTCTTGCTTTTTGATTTGGGGATTCTGTTTAGCACATAACAAACAGTTAACAAAATTTCGCCCCACCAAAAAGATGTTGCACTAGAACTCAACATAGTAGCTACAACTAATTCTGTAAAAGTTTTGTTCTTTCTTTCAGCTTTACCGTTCATTTCAGGTGAATATGGAGCAGTCGTCTCATGTATGATTCCATGCAAATTATAAAACTCATTAAACAAACTGGAATCATACTCTGTGCCTCTATCACTTCGAAGTTTCTTAATTTTCTTATTGAATTGATTTTCAATTTCTGTTACAAATAACTTAAACATGTCAAGCGCTTCACTTTTATTTTTCATAAGATATACATATGTATAATTAGAGCAGTCATCAATAAAAGTGATAAAATATCGTTTTCCATTTCTGGTCAACGTTCCATCAAATTCACATATATCAGAATGTATTAAATCCAATGGCTCAGATTCTTTAACTACTGATTTATGTGATTTCTTAGTTATTTTAGATTGACTGCAAAAAACACATTTTTCAAAGTGATTTGAAGATAGCTTAGGAATAAAACCTAAGTTACTCATGTTAGATATGCAACGACTATTTATATGACAAAGTCTAGAATGCCAGATATTAAAATCACACAGCATGTAAGCAGAAGGAGAAACTTTATTAATATCAAGATTCAATTTGAACATGCCATCAGTGGCGTACCCTTTCCCTACAAATACCTCATTCTTGGTCAAAGTAAATAAATCTGCACCTATGGTCTGAGTAAACCCAGCCTTGTTTAAAAGAAAACCAGAAACCAGATTCTTTCTCATCTCTGGAGTATGCATCACATCTTTGAGAATCAAAGTTTTTCTAGAGGTAAACTTCAGTTCAACATCTCCAGTTCCAGCAACAGTAGTGGTGTGGGAATCACCCAACAACACTTTCTTATTTTCAACATTCGTGTATGTTTTAAACATAACACGATCATAGCAGACATGGCGGGAGGCGCTAGTGTCTACCTGTCATACCCCATTTTTTACCTACTGTCAATTCATTTCTCTCGTCTTTTAAACTAGAAATTTTCGTCGTTTCAGACGAAATTTCGGCAGGGAGTTATTTTAAAATACCTCATTTTTG
Organism: Glycine max; assembly: GCF_000004515.6. NCBI lineage: Eukaryota > Viridiplantae > Streptophyta > Magnoliopsida > Fabales > Fabaceae > Glycine > Glycine max. The sequence goes on along the minus strand of NC_038252.2, from coordinate 7,758,170 downwards.
TCCCGAAGGCGACCGTTTTTATTTTATTTTTGTTATATTTATTGGTTATTTTCATTTTTCTTTGTTTTTTATTTACCTTCTTATTATTGGTTTTTTTTTCTACTTTTATTTTCATTTTTTTATTGTTGCTGATTTTTTTTTTGTATTGTTTTTATTTATTTATTTTAAGTCATTTTTTAGGTCCATTTTTTTGTCAAGGCCCAGAGGGGCATTTTTGTCTTTTTATTATTTTATACTGTCCTTTAAATAGTGCATTCAATGCACAGTACGAGGCGGAGAATCTGTCAGAATCACAGTACCAGTCAGTACCACCACTGGCCACCACTCAGCGCCACCCTCCTCCTCCGTGAACCACCAACACAAAAAAAAACCAAAATCATCTTGCTCATACTATTCACTTCCTTCTCTAGAAATCAAAACATTAGAACAGTAACCCACGCAAACACAGTAACCCACTCACTCACGCGGCCTAAAGCATACTCAATCACACACCCACGCCATGCCATCACAAAACGGAAATCACACCCTAAACCAAAAAACAAAACACGCCGCCTTCAATTACATAACCCACACAACCCAAGCTGTAACCGATTTTACTCTGAAGCTTAAACGATAACATAAGGACAAAGGTAGTTCACTTTTTTTTTTCCTAAGATTCAAGGCTAGATCTAGGCTTTATCAGTATTGGTTTTCAAAAAATAACTGTGGATTCGAGAACTAGGGAAAAAAAGGAATTCAAAATATGTAGTTTTTTTTAAAAAAGGAGGAGATTCTGTTTCCGGCGCGGCGACGCCGCCACCCATGGCCAGCCAGCCACTGCGCTGATAAACAACTTCCGGCGGTGTGTGTTAGAGAGAGAAGAGAGCTCTTGAGTGTTTTTTTTAGAGAGAGAAAGAGGTTGGATTTATGTTATTTTTGTGTTTATTTTCTAATTTATACTGCTGCCATGACCAAGACTATGGTGCACGCGGATCTCTGTGTCCCCATGGACCATCAGGGTTGAACCGTTAGATCCTAGATCTAACGGCCAGTGTTATCCCCTGTTTTGATCAGATGCGTCTCACCTCTTGGTTTTTACTTTGTTCTTCTTCTCTTGTGACGTTTGATTAAGATCTAATGGCTAAGACTCTATCTCCCCATGATCAAATCTGGACGCTTCGATCAATCTGACGATTCAGATTTGATCTGTTAAGCCCACATTTTTATTTTGAGCCCATTTCTTTTTTCTGTTTCTTCTAGTATTTTACTTTCTGCACTTCCCTGTTACTTCTGCACCCCCTTCTTCTTCTCTATTCTTTTTTTTTATTGCACTTTTTTTTATGCATCATATTTACTTTATGCCCTTGCATTTTTTTATTTTCTTTATTCATTTTCCAGCACCATATCTATTTTACGTCTTGCATTTTATTTTCCAGTATCATATTTATTTTTTGTCTTGCATTTTTTATTTTATTTTGTTTATTTTTATTTTATGCATCATATTTACTTTATGTCTTGCATTTTTTTTATTATTTATTTTTAGCATCATGTTTATTTTATGTCTTGCATTTTTATTTTCTTTTTTTATTTCCAGCATTATATTTATTTTTATGTCTTGCATTTTATTTTCTTTATTTATTTTATGCACCATATGTATTTATTGTTTTGTATTTCATGCATATTTTATTATTTCTTCTAACATATTTATTTTAATGCATTTGCAATTTTTTTTTATTGCCAATTAGAATGTATCTAGGTCCAATGTAAATAAAAATATAAATGAGAACATGTACCGACACCCACATTAATTTTTATGCTTTATGCCGAGGACGATAATGTAATTATGACCGTATCCGAGGAAAAGGACCCTCACTTGATCCAACGTCATTTTGAGGGATCCGGAGCATTTGGACCTATCTCTGCATAACTTAGTCTCTGGACCCTAGGACTTAATCGAAATTTTCATAAAAAAGTCAAACAGTCAAAACCCAAAAACATTTTATAATCAAAATTCCAAAAAAAAAAAATTCAATCTTTGTTTTTATCTTCTTAATCAAATTTTAATCAACTTTTAATCAATCAAACATTTTCCAATTTAAAATCAACCAAACTCACATTTTATTCTTCTATGCCTTTTCGGCCTCTTATCTTTCTTAAACTTTTGTTTCAAACTTTAAAATCAACCAAAACCAATCACTCGGCTTTTTACCCCGAACTACATGATTTTGATCCCATTCGGGTATGTAGGCAAAAGACTTTGTCTTTCCAAATCAACAAAATAACAAAAACATTTTTCTTTCTTTTAAACTCATCACTTTAATCCTTATACACTTAAGCATTTATTTTACAAACAAATAATCATTTTAGCATAAAGATAAAAATAAGCAAGAGGTTCCTATAGAGTACTATAGACGTTTAGGGTGCTAATACCTTCCCTTTGCGTAACCAACCCCTGGACCTTGATCTCTCTTAAAAATAGGGTTTTTTCGAACTTTCTCCCTTTTCCTCGGAAAAATAAAAGATCGGTGGTGAATCTTAAAATTGTGAGTCAATGCTAATTAATAGCCTGATATCCAAAAATCACCGCGACACTACCCACCATCCATCTGATCCTCCAATCATATTGATTTCTGTTATCATAGCTATGTATGGCTCTTGAGTCATGTTAGCCTGGGGAGCACCTGTCATTGAAGGATTTCTACATTTATGTGCCATATGTCCCGGTTTGCCACAATTGTAGCAGAGGAATGGCTCACCGGGATTATTCTTGGCAGGTGGATGTTGTCTAGCATGTTGGACCCTTGGGGGGTTCTTGTTGCGGTTGGAGGTATTGCTCACATTGCGGTTCTGATTCTTAAAGTTTTTGCCAATAGGCTTCAGAACTGCACCTGTGTTCTTCCTTTTAGTGTTGTTGTGAGACACAACCAACACTTCATCTTTCTGATCTTGTCTGCGTGCCTCTTCCTCAATGCGCATACATGTGATTAGAGACTCCAAAGAGAATTCTTTGGTCTTGTGTTTGAGAAGGTTTTTGAAATCCTTCCAGCCAGGAGGCAATTTGTCTATGATGACAGCAACCTGAAATTGTTCATCCAATGTCATACCCTTTGATATGATATCATGAGCAATTTTCTGTATCTCATGGGATTGAGACTCTACTGATTTATCATCAGTCATTTGATACTTGAGATAGCGGCTAACAGCATACTTCTTAGTCCCAGCTTCCTCAGTATCATACTTCTTTTCCAAAGCCAGCCAAACTAATTTGGCAGACTTATATGGGCTATAATAATCATAGAGATCATCAGCTAACCCATTCAGGATGAAATTCTTGCATAGGTAATCATTTTCATTCCAGAGAGCTAATTTCATAGTCATTTTATCATTCACTTCCTTCTCAGCATCCTCAAGTACCACCGGAATATCAGTGTTCAAAACATAGGCAACTTTTTTCATAGTTAAATAAAACATCATCTTTTGTTGCCAACGTTTGAAATGATACCCTTCAAACCTAAAAGGTTTGTTGAGGTCATTGTTGTTCGAGCCAGTAATATCTACGGTAGCCATAGCAGAACCGAAATTGTCTTAAAATTGTTGTAACAATAGTTTATGGCAAACTGAAAAAATTACTGGCTGAGTCACGGACAATGTCGCTTTATTTAAGACGTTTCGTGGCACTGCCAAAAATTGTGCAAGCAGACTATCAACCACGACGTTCACAGGATAAAACAGCCCAGATCACTGTATAAGATTCCCACTGCACTGAGGGAACCTTTTCTAGAATTACACCCTCTTGTATGACTTGAAAAGTCACTCTAAAGTCACCCGAAAATATGACTTGAAAAGTCACTCTAACAGCCAACCAAAAAATATGACTTAAAAAGTCACTCTTAAAGCCAACCAAAATTTTAGAGCGACAGAAAGAAAGAGGAAGAAGTTTTCCAAAAATGCATCGGCTGAAATATGGGAGGGAGAAAGAAAAGTTGAGGAATTGTTTCTCAACTGGGGCAAGGAAAAATGAAGAAATGAGCTCTCTATATATAGGGAGTGAAACACTATTCAAGTGTTTATCCTGAGCAATGTGAGACTTGAAACCTTTTTTTTTTCTTTTTTCTTTTTTCTTTCTTTTTTTTCAAACTTTCATCCTTTGTTCTAAAACTTCAAGTTTTAAGTAACCAAAGAAAAAAAATATAATTATAAGAAAAAAACTAATAAAACAAATACATATTAATCAAGTTTCAAGTTCAATGCACACTTTCTTAAGTCTTACCAAATAAGCATGCTAAAGTTGTAAAAAAAAAGTTATAAATTTTTAACTGACAATTTAAAAATTTAGTAAAGGAGGAAATCCACAATATATTTTGCAAGTGGAATGTTATATATATATATAAAAAAAAACCTTTATGTTTAGCTAGTTTAATAAGAAACTAATCCCTGGCTTGTTAAGTATGTGAAAGCATGTACTGCCACTAAGTACCAACTAATTAGTTAGTTAATCATGGTTGACATCTTTTCATTAAACAATTAACTATTAAGTTAGAAATATTATACGTAAAAATCCAAGCGTGCATGCACCATGAATACGCGGAAGATTATTCTTAATTTATGGAGTATGAAGTTTCTTAGTTGGTTTACCATTATCAACTAAATCTTAATTAATTTAATTATGTATAAAAGCGCTTAATAATCTGACATCTGGCTTCGCGGTGCCTTCTTGAAAAAATTGGACACGCTGTAATATGGGTTGACTGCTTATTACCCCAGTGGCTCAGTGTCACTAGGTAGTATATATATAAGATAAATCAGAATTAGTATGGTTAACCCCAGTGGCTCAGTGTCACTGGGTAGTATATATATAAGATAAATCAGAATTAGTATAAACCATATGAATTGCGAATTCGTATGTTTAGTAGGATATTTTCAGAATTTATAAAATTTTGTTGGGTGCGGTGCACAAGAAAAATACTGAATATCCAAAGTAATTATGTTTAGTAAGCAGGGAATAAGTTGCGGATCTAAGATGCTCATAAAAGAATTTCCTTGAAGACAAAAACAATAGGGTTTATCTGATTCTAAACAACCATCTCATGCGAAACAAATACCAAAATACTCTGGGTTTGGCCACTGGTTTTAGCCCATTTCCTTCCAACAATTTCATCAAACTCGTGTTCTAGTTTTGTTTTAGGCCCATAGGTTACATTCATAGATTTTGTGTAGCTCAATAAATTCGGACATTTAACAGCATCCACAATTCGACATATGCATCAAGTAGACCGTGTCTATATATAGTGGACCGATAGAGTTAAGGTGGAGGAAGATTCCAGTCAAATAGGTTTGATTTTGCTTTGCATCTAGTCAATTCTTGTTTCCAATCTGGACTAGCTACTAGTATAGTAATCCCCCCAATAAATAGACTATTGTTGTATTGATGGGAGCTTTATGTATATGAATTGTCAAATACTCCCATTTAATATTCCGCGTGTTGCACACAGAAACACGCATTCATTCAATCTTTGTTTTGGAATTCTAACATAGTCCTTTGCAAGTGGGTTTGATTCATTCAATCATTCCTCATTCTATTACTGGTGGTGGGGTGTAACATGAGCAGCTGGTTTTGGAAAAGAACAAATTAAATTAAAGGAATGATGCAACCTGAAGATGACAACTTTTCTACGAAATTGTAATTTTGGTGGTTCTACACTCAAATCTGTAGGTCTAAACAAGAAATTTTTTGTATTTGTAATCATGTTCGAGTATATATAATCCAGAAGTACTTACATAGTATATGTTGTACAATTTAGGATCAACCTAACTATTAATTTATGGACCCCCTTTCAGGTTTGTCATGTGATTCATGAGGCACAATAACTAAATAATTATTTTACTTGCGAACTATTATTAATATTATTTTTTTATCAGCAAATATTAATTATTAATTATTAATTTTTTTATTAGCAGATAATTAAATCTATGATATTTTTCTCTTTTCCTTTTCCTTTAACTACTCAACCAACCTTATAATTCCACTACTAATACTATATATAAATCTAAGCTTATTTTAAGCATCTCTTACATGCACTTTCTGACTTTGAGATAAGAGAGTATTTGTACCAAAGTAGGTCTTAGGCCCTGTTCAGACATGCAAAGGCACCCCACGCATGGCTAAAAGGGTCCAAATTTTTTTTTTAAAATTAAATGGTTGTATAAGAAATTTTTCTATATTATTTGGATTTTATTTTTATATCGTTGAAATTATTATTTTATTTTATATTTCTTTTTGTTTAAATTAAGATGTGACATGTGATTAAAATGTATTATTATGTGGGTTCTTAGTTTTTTTTATATATTATCTTTTTAAGTCCATATTGAATGAATTTTCATCACATCTTGAAATAAACATATATATTAGACCTATGATCATAGATTTCAAATATTCTTTAAAAAGAGATTTAAAAGATTTATTTTTTAACAAAATAAGAAACATAAACAAAAACTCAAATTATAAAAGGAAATAAAATTAAATATTTGTGTATTAATAAGGAACAAAAATCCATGTAAACTTTAATATTAAATCATATTTTATCGATGGTGTATGATTGCGATCAAATTAGATCATTTTCTTTTTTGAGAAACAAAACAGAAATTAAATTATAAATACAAAATTAATATTTTAAAAATATATAAATAAATTAAGATTATAAGAAAAATGTGATAGCTTCCCTATAGATTTACTCACCTGTAGATTTACTCAAATCTGATAAAACTCAACCGGGATAACAATTGGTTTAAAAAAATATAAATCATTTCAATTTGTATATAAATATAATATTGGGTGAGTTTGTTTAAACTTTTTTTAAACAATAAATGTTTTGTTTAAAAAGCATGTAGGATTTGCAAACTAAGTATAAAATTATTTTTTTTAAAAGGATAAACAGTTTATATAGCGAGTTTGTTTAAACTTAAAAGATTAAAATAAATATTTTTTTTATAAACTTTTTGTAAGAAATACATAGAATTTGTTTATTAAAATAAGTAAAAAAAATTATTATTTTTTAAGTAGAATCAGTTTAGACAAACACACTAAAAAATTACTTATTTTATTAAAATAAGTATTTATTTCAACAAATAAGTTTAAACAAACTCACTCAAACATATTATAAAATAAAAATAATTACTTATTTTATTAAAATAAACACTTATTTCAACAAATAACACTTAGTAAAATGATCATGCATAATAATACTTTAAATAGATTAATAATGTACGTACCAAAAGTTCTTTTGTAAATGATGCTTCAAGATCACGAACAATCACTTCGTGATACGTGTGCAAAGGAAATGCCTTAAAGTAGTTATATATGATCTTAGACAAGTTCTTCAGATACAACATCAACTTCTCAGCTATACTACAATCTTTGGTAAATGAAAAAACAACAAGTTCTTCATCAATTTTAGTTTTTTGAAGACGGAGAAGAGTATACTAAAATATTTTCTTGTCATACTATGCATGGGATTTATATTTCTAGAACTCTTGCTGAGCCGTACACTTGTAAATGAAAATATTGGGTAGCCAAGAAAGTATGGAACGAGATAAATAAAAATGAATAGGAAATAAATGAATAAATCTAGCAAGTAGACGAAACTAACTAGTCAGAAAAATCAATTTACATGTGTGGGAAAAATCATTCAAATATTGAGAAGAAAAAACATGCAAATAAGTAGGGAAATGGAAGAGAAAATTCATTTAGATGAACAAAGAAAAATACGTAAATAGATGAGAAAAATTAAAAATAGTGAAAAAAAAACCATACAGATAGACAAAAAATGTTGATAATAAGCCATTTAAATTGACAGAAAAATAGACAAGAAAAATATCAAACAAATGGGTAAAAAAGGACAGGTTATTGGACAATCCATTAATTATAGACGACAATAAGAATATTTATATAAATAATAACAAATGGAAAGTACTCAGATAAGTCTACTTTTATAAGATCCTCATGTCTAGGTCAAAGAAGGATACATCAGATTTATTCAAAAAGATGTACATGATTGGAAAAGTGGACCTACGGAGTTTCCACAGCCGGTATTAAACATCAAAACAAAATTTATTCTCATCCTAAACTTTCTTCTCATATATAAAAGAAGTGAGTTTTATTTTTAACCATAAGAAGTGTTAGTGAGTTGTATGTAAATTTTGAATTAATTTCTTTGTTTTAGTTTTCTATAAAAGCACGTGCAATGATTCATGTGTGTGCCTATTGGGTTCGACACTACATAATTTGTTTATCAAGCGACATCATTCTGGGTCTAAACGGTACAACACCACGAGTTCATGCACATAGCATTCTTTTGCATGGTTTTTCATATTTATTTATGCTGATGACCAATAAACCAAATGCCAATAGAGGTGTACGTGGTTCGTACAGGTGACCTTCTGTTGCTTCCTTGGCTTGGTTACTTTCCAATATATTATTTTGTCAACAAAAAACATTGGAAGACATTAATTAATTATTCTTTCGACAAAGTTTTTGTGAGCAAGGGAAAAGATTGTGGGTATGGGTGCAGATGTTTCATCTGTTAAATTGTGGGCCCATTTTTTTTTTAAGGAACTAAGATATATTCTATATTTAGCATCTTTTTTTTGGAAAGTTGAAACTTGAAACACTCTAAAATGGGGAAGTTTGATGTGCAACAATCCGCAACTTGTATCCCATTTTTATCGTTCAAGAAATTATAATAATAAAATGATGGATAGCGTATCAATATTTATTGGTACGAGTATTAGGAGGATTGGTTTCTTTGAAGTTGAGTTGAAATTATTATTAAATAAATAAAGATGGCTTAAAGTTTTGGTTTCATAAGAACTGAAGCGCCTAAAATTAGTAAAAATAAAGAGATTTTATATTTATGTCATGAATGAAATTGAAATAAAGTCAATATTGACGAGAATGTATTTACCTATAATATAACGCTAAATGTAATAAATGATAATGAAGATAAAAAATCTAAGTCTATAAAGAATTATAGACAAAGAAATTATTAATCAGAATAAAAAGATTTAGTTGAGACAAAAGTGAATTCATTTTTCAAAGTGAATGATTTTTGGACTTATAGTCTACACACCTGAAGATGTAAAACACAGTTAGATTTTTAGACATGTAGTTCGTACACCTAAAAATGAAAAACTAGTTAGATTTTTGGACATGTAGTCCATATACTTGAAGACGTAAAACTAGTTGGATTTTTGGACTTGTAGTCTATATACTTGAAAAGGTAAAACCAATTATGTTTTAGGACGTAGGTTATACACTTGAAGATGTAAAACAAGTTGGAGACAAATAGATTTTTGTGCAAAAGCAAAATAAGAACGGTGAAGTTGAGAGATAGAAACATTACTTGACATTAATTTTGAAGGCATATATTCACCTGTAGTGGATGTGAGTGCTTTTAATACGTAATCATTCTAGTAGCACATGAAGGGCTATGTTTACATCTAATGGATGTTGTTACAACTTACTTATATGACTCTCTTGATAATGACATTTGCATGAAACTCCCTAAAGGAAATCATTTGTCCAATAATGCATGTTCTCAAGAAGAATACTCTTTATGGACTAAAGCAATTAAGTCACATGTTGTATAATTGACTTAGTGAGTTCTTGCTAAAGGAAAGATATAAAAGTGATCATATCTGTCCAAGTATTTTCATTATAATCTGATAATAGATTTTTCATAGTTATTGTTTATGTAGATGACATAAATACTATTGAAACTCTTGAAGAGCTTCCAAAAATTATGGATTGATTAAAGAAATAATTTGAGATGAAGGACCTAGGAAGCACAAAGTTCTGTTTTGAAAATTAAGTGTTTGAATAATAAAATTTATGCACCAAGAAGCTTATATAGCAGATGAGCTTAAAAGATTTTATATGGAAAATCACATTCACTGTATGTTCCAATGATTAATGGTCTCTAGACGTGAACTAATATCCTTTTAGATCTTGAGAAAAAGGATGAAGTACTTGGACCTGAAGTACCATGTCTTAGTGTTATTGAAACACTAATGTATCATATTATGCATACACAATCTGATATATCATTTTTCACTTATTCACTAGCAAAATATAATTCTTCACCAATACAAAGGCATTTAAACATATACTTCATCGTATTAGAGGTTATTTGTTAGATCCTCTTAATGATATGTCATAACTTTGCATGAGGTGATACAACAATTTCATGACAATATCTTAAGCAAGCCAAAATAGGCACATCAACTAATCATGCAAAAGTTGTAGCCAAACATGAGGAAAAAATGGTATCGATGATCACATGTGAAGACAATGTTACATGTATTGATCAGTCGAAAGAAGAATACATCAAAGGAGATAGAACAAAACATATTTTTATCAAACTTCTTTTTCATCCATGATCTTCAAAAGAATGAAGATATAAATGTTCAACAAGTTCGTTCACGTGAGAACCTAGAAGGTTTCTTTACAAAGTCATTATCAAGGAAGCCTTTTGAGCAATTATCTCACAAAATTGGATTTCTTCATTTTAAAGATGATTGTCTGCATGAGAGGGAGAAATAAATATGTTCTTCAATTTTTTTCCTTCGCCATGGTTTTGTCCATTGAGTTTTTTTGACAAGGGTTTTAATGATTCAGGTGATATGTATTGAAAGATGATGTACTCTTTTTTCTTCACTAGGTTTCTACCCCCACAGGGTTTTCCTAATAAGGTTCTAACGAGGCATATTCTTAGCTACTAAACATCCAAGGAGGTGTGTTATGAATAATGTATTTGTGGTTGTCCATATATTTCTTTATCTTTTATGATTTATCCTTATTTTTATTTATCTCTTGTAACTTCTCAAATATCTTTTGTATCTATAAGTAAACTACTCCTCTTGGAAATAATACACACAATTATCATTGTCTCTATTTTTTTCTCTACTTCTCTCTCCCTCTCTATTATTCTCCTCTGAGCTACATTATATTTAACAAAAATGATATTATTAGAAGTTAAGAATTCCTTGTACTAGCTCATGGGTGAGGGAAGGATTGCTCCTTATGATAGGGTTGTATGATCCTAGTCAGTGGCAGACCTAGGACCTGGGGTTAGTGGGGGTAAACTATTTTAAAAATAAATCTAATAATAATTATCATGTATGCAAAGATAAAGACATGAATGGTTTAATAAAGCTAATCTAATAAATCACATAGCTCGCAATTGTCCTCTACGTGATTTCATATTTTGGTATCATTGAATGATCAACTCGTTATCAACATTATTGAACACATCTTTCAATATAAATGACTAGACAATCATTCATACATGCATCTTTCATTCAATTACGCAACCTATTTTTCACAATTTTCATAACAGAAAAGGCTATTTCTACTATTGTTGTGGCAACAGGAAAAATCAATGTTATCTTCAAAAGACGATAAACTATATGTCTTTTAAATTTTGTCATTTTCAATTAAAAATAAACATTTTTCCTAAACTATTCTTCATTGGAACTTGATATCAAGCATAAAAAAGTCTTTGGACTTATAAAATGAAGGGTATTATGGAGAAAGTCTCATTAAATAATATATAGGTAATTAAGATTTGTTTATATTTGAGACAAAAAAAATAAGAGTTTTTTTGTTGCTTATATTCGAGAGCGGAGGGAGTATTTTTTTTAGGTAACTAGAAAAAGTTTTTTTTAAAAAAAAAAAAAGAAAGCAAAACCTTTTCTTACTAGATAGATGCACCTAAATTCTCCCAATAGAAGCTTCACTAAAATGAGTAAATAAGCCACCAAATTAGAATTCAGTAGTTGTTGAAACACTACAATTAGTGATGAACCTTCTCAGGAAAGATTGAAAACAACCTCCTATAAATAAAATTAGTAAACAATAAAATATGAAATATAGAAAGCTACAACAAATAAATAAACAATTTACTAAAAGGGTTATAAAAAGAGAGAGAAACACAACACAATTTTTATCGAGAAACCAAGTGTAACTTTGAATGAGAAAGCTTATCTTCAATTGCATCGGCTCAGCGTGTAGGACCAAGAGGGAGAAAACTGGGATCTTTTTTTCTTTTTTGAAGTTTGAATGTGAAAGCACATGGATTGTAAAAGCAATCTCTACCCAAAAAGATTGTAAAAGTAAAAAAAGTTCAGAAAGAGATAAAACGGGAAGAGAAAATTATTCACTTAAAAGTTAGTACAAGTAGAAATTGAGTGTGAACTAAGAACAAGTAGGTGGGGGGTCAGGTACACTAGAACAGGGGGGAGGGTAAAATTTTAATCTAATGTAAGATAAGAGTATGATCCTATGGAAATGAGTGGAGTGGCATAAATTGAGAGTAAATTGAGGCTTTAGTAGCCTTACATTTTAATATAGTGGATAGCTTGAAAGACCCCAAAGATGAAAAGTATAGTCTAAGCAATAATGACTTAGCCAATTAAAGAGAGGACCATTATAGAAAAATGTTAAAAATAAGAACAAAAGCATAGGATGATAACAAGGGTGATTAGTACAATAGTTACGAGAAAGGTTGGGGAATCGATGAGATACATTGACAACAGAAAGGCATAGATTCAATCATAGTTGTGAAGGATTAGTTAAAGACCAAGTGAGGGTAAAACCTTTAGAGATAAGTAAATATGGTTAGCTTGGTAGAAGAGTTGAACTTATACCAGTAGAGTCTCTAGAGCATTCACTGGGATGTTATGTCTCATTCCTATAAGTTTCCTTTTTTTTCCAGTATACAAGTGGAGATGCTTGTTGATGGAGCACAGGATCACAAGCAAGAAGTATGAAGATTAGTTTTTTTGATGGATTTATCTACAATATTGTTGTATGTTAAATGCTTTGTAATTATTATGTTAAGTATTTAAAAGTTGTTGGTTTAGGAACCTTTATTCATGTTTATAACTTCTGATTAATGAACTCTAATTAGTTTTAGCTTTAAAAGATTTACATGTGCCTAGACATCTAAGCATAGTTACAATAATTAACTTTAGGATGTTATAGGTTCGAGGTCCAAAGGTAAGGGGTAAAAGGATTGTGACTCGAATTGTAAAATTCTCTCTAAAATGCAAAATTATATTTATACCCATATATATACATAAAAAATAACAATTAAAAAAATTATGACTCATAATATAAGTCATAAAGATTAAGAACAAAATAAAGAAAAGTTTGTCATCAGAACAATAACCCAAACAAAAAATAGAACAAAGATTAATAGAAGAACACACATCAAACAATAGAAAAATAAAAGAACAACTAATAAGCTAACACAAATGTAACACACCAAACATACAACGCACACCACACATTATGCAAATACAACAATCAACACCTACCACACACTAGCCATTACCCAATACACACTAAAGGCCAAACAACATCAAGCTCATGTGAGCAACAAAACATAAGATGAATCCATCAATGCATGCATGGACAATGACTAACGATTATCAATCATATCAACAATGACTAGTGACAATGATGGTAGTGTTGAAGGCAGAAAACAAAGAGGAAAGGGCAATGTTTGTTCATCACACCAAAGAGGAAGACTCAAGCGTTTGTTTTAGTTTCTTTGATCCCAATGTGAGTTTCCTTTTTTGGTTTTCGAAATGGGTTTTCATGAACAAACCATAGAAGCCCACTTCACAAAACTCGAAAGGGATCAACAATCCAATGATTTTCTACGGAAACTTATGATTCACAAGTGATATGCAAATGCAATGATCCCTTGTGTGAGTTAGCATGAGGATCCCCCAAACTCATAGACTCATAAAAGTTAGCGATTTACTTACAATTTTGATGATATTGTTATTAGTTATGTACCAAATAATTTATAGGATTAAAGTTTGTCAAGCTCTTATCATGTTCTTATTTTGCTATTATATTTGATCTTATCTTATTATATTTTGATCATTAAATGAGTTCTAAAAGTCATGTTTATCAAACTTTTTTTATTAGAGTATAATTTATTTTATCCTAACAATGCATAGAAATTCATTTCAATTTTATTTATATTTTTCAAATTTCTTCAATATATGATTTGTACTTTAAAATCAAATGTCACTGAGCGTGTTTTTGAACTGTCGAATTTATGTGCTTTTCATTGGTGTCGGTGGAATGGCAATGGAATTTTCAAAAAAAGTTGTGGGGTCCATCGTTGCGAACTTCCGCTCTATGATGCGCAGAAATGTGAAGAAATAAACATTTTTTACTTTATTATCCTACTTGTTCGTGCTTAAAGTTCCTTCACTATGTTGGGGAAGCTCCTTCCGATGTACTTAATCAGATTTGAGTCGCACAACACATGTGCAAAACTCCCAAGAAAGTTCTAAAATATTGGAAGAAAAAGAAAAAAAAACACAAAATTATAAGAATTATAAAATGACAACATTGTGCCTATTATCTATATACAAGAGAGTTCTAAAAAAAAGTTAAAATATATTTTTCGTCCTCATAAATATGAAAATATTTGGAAATTCGTCTATATAAAATTTTCAATATGTTTTTTCATCCTTACAAAATTAAAATGTGTTATTTTTGTTTGAAAATTCAAACATTTGAACATATGTGCATGGCTTTTTACATTGGTTATATGCACAACCAATGTAAAAAATGTCACATTTTACATTGATTATATACATAACCAATGTAAAAAAATATCACATTTGCATTCTATATATGTATAATTAGGGACAAATTCAGAAGTCTATTGAGGGGGGTTGAATTTTTTTTCTTTTGAAATTTTTTAAATGTCTAACTTATAATATTTAATATTTTTTAAAAAAAATATTTACCATTTTTACACAAAAAATTGAAACTATTTTTTTTTAAATGACAATAATTTTAATAGTATTCATAATAACAACAAACACACAACAATTTTATACAATTTTATATTAGTTATCATCTTAATCATTGTCATAATTACTACAAACAATTTTTTTTTTACAATTTTACACTATCTAACCTTAACCATCATTATTTTATATCATAAAATTAATTTTACACAATTTTATATTTAGCAACTTAAAAATACATTTTGTAAGAAAAAAAAACTTAAAACACATATACATAAGAAATACCAAGAGGGGGGAGGGGGGATAGGACCCCTGCCTGCCCTCTTCTACATTTCTCACTATATATAATTGATGTAAAAAATCATCATCTTAATTTTGGACTTATTCGAACTTACATCCGTTTCAAAATAGATACATTTTGATTTTATGACAACAAAAAAGTATTAAAAGGTTTGTAGAAATGAATTTCAAATATTTTTATATTTATAAGAACAAAAAATATATTTTAGCAATACAAAGAAAATGCTCAAATATAGTAGTTTTTATCTTTTTGTGAATTTTTAAGTTTTGCACGATACTTGTGGGGGAATGGTGAAATATGTTTTTATTTTAGGTCAAGTAGGACAACGATTACATTTTTACTATTTATAGGATAAAAATATATTTTTATTTAATGTTAAATTTTTTTCTTTTATTTTTTAAATAACTTTAGTTCAAATATTTCTTTTTTATTTCTCTTCAATCAAACAATCTCTATTTCTCACTTATGTATTTTCTTTTTGTTTTTTCTGACCTACCTATTTCTTCTCCCTTGCCAAACATACCTAGGCAATAGTGAAATTCATATTTTATTATAATATCTCTCTTTTGATCTAGTAATTACTAAAATTCCCGTGATTTTTATCAACTATTATTCACTAACTTTATGGTACAAGTTAGCATTGTCAAACACAAGTTTTTTTCTTGTATTGTTATGAGTTGTAAAGCATTAGCATTATATAGGACGCTAGAAATGGATACATTATTGTGACCCAATTGTAAAAGAATCTAAACATTTATAATTTTCTTTATTCTGACAAATTAGAAATGCGGGTAAATCAAGATAAACCCGGGATTTATAATTAATTAAACAGAGCAGTTGTATTCAAACCAAATACTTATGCACGCAACCCGAAGCAAATGAAAGTACAATGAATCACCGTTTTGAACACTACAAGTCAGCTGTAGGATTTACGTCGTCCTCAGTTTTTCACTTTTTCCATAACGGAACACAATTTCAATAATAAAATATATTCAATCTCGAATTCTAATCTCGTTAATGGAATACAATTTCAATCATAAAATATATTCAATCCCCTAAATTAACATTTAAAATTTTTTTAATGAAAAAATATAATTAAAAATAATTTTTTATTAAAGATCGTTTGGTCCAGTTTTTTTTATAGAAATTAATGATTTCTTAAAAAAAATAGAAATTAATGATTAACAAAGCTAGTGACAAAAAAATATAATTTTAAATGTATTATAACTTGGTTTTTATAAATAGGATATGATGTAGCAACTTATAATAAGTAAATAAAAAACTTTATTTAGATTTGATTATGTTATTTTATTTATTAAAGTGATACAGTGATATGGGAAATTTTTATTAGATTTTTTTGTTTAGACTATAAGCATTTTTTTATTGAAATAATATTGATATGATCATGATGGACGATAAAAAATTTTCTTTAGATATTTTAAGTAATTGCATGCTCAAAATTCGATCTTGAGATAATTGATTAAATTGGAATAATCTTATATCAATTAATCAACACATTAGTTTGATTTTTTTTTTATAATTATCATAATTAGAACTTTTGACCCTTCAATTGATTGGATTTTAGATATTACTATAAAACTAATATCTGATGTAAGACTTACTTATATTTAAAATTTATTACATCTTTTCAAGAATGTATTCTTTAAGAATCGAACAAAAGTATTCTCTAATAAACTAAGTGTGCAATACTAACTAAGCTACACTTATTATTAGGTGCATTGGGTGGTTTATTAGATGCCCGTATACAAATTTTATATAATGTACATAAATTATATATTCTAAGTTATACTAAAAATTTAAATTGCATTTTTATTAAAAATTTAAAATTAATAATATATAAAAATGAAACTAATTTTTATTATGGTTCTTCTCAAGCATAACTTTTTCTTAAAATATTCTATAGCAAGAATTAGGCACAAACCAGATTACTAACCATATCTAAAGAAGCCTCTAAAATCATTGATGTCACTTATTAAATAATTTAAAGCTTACAAAAATAAAAGAAGCCTCTAAAATATGCTAGTCAATAAACCATAAAAATAAATTAATCGATAACTCAATAATTATTTTTAACTATAACACCTATATATAATCAATTCATTAATTTTTAACTTCATTTAATTTATTTTAACTATTTAATGAAAAGTAAAAATAAAAATATGAATAAAATAATTTATTTAATAAAAAAGATAAGTAATATATTAAATATTGAGTAATAACTTAATAAAATTAAAAATATTAATAATCCATAATCCATCCATTATTATAATAAAAACCAGTTAAGACCCACTTAAAAAACCCCGCTAGATCAACAGTGTTCCCGCCTGGAGCTTTTTATTTTCTTCAACATTCTATGGGTTTCTTAATTATATATATATATATATATATATATATATATATATATATATATATATATATATATATATATATATATATATATATATATATATATATATATATATATATATATTTCTTATTATCTAAATTTTGGTTCTTAAGAGTGTGAGACGATGATAAATTATTATTTAAAAAATGAAAAATTTAAATTTAATTATTAAATAAATAAAAAGCATGATAAATTAATTTTATTGTTAATTTTATGAAATTAGTTTATCATTAAATTATCCACAAGATTAATTTATCACATTTTTTATATATTAAGAGACTAAATTTAATTTTTTTATCTTTTAAGAATTAATTTGTTATTATCTCATGACCAAAATGGATATTTATCTTTTTTTTTCTTTCTCTTTCTGTTTTTCTTTTTCTTTTTACGTTTCTTTCTGTTTTTCTTTTTATGTTCATTCTTTCTTTTTCTCTTTTTCCCTTTTATTTATAATTATTTTTACTATTATTTATAATATTATCATTATACTATGATTATAAATAATATAACATTATAAAAAATAATTATAAATATAACAACCGATATTTATTTTATATAATAATTATATTAAATTTTTTTAAAATTATATTTATAAATTATTTACTAAATATATGTTATTATCCATAAAATATTTATCTATGATAATTTATTATTATATAATGTTTGAAAAGTACATTACGTTTTATACCAATAAATATATTCTTTCTTTGACGATCAAAAGCATTATACGACTTCATTTCTTAACAAAGAAGACAAAAACAATTCTCTCATTTTATTTGCTAAATAACATCATATTATTTTATAGTAACAATATATTAATTTATTATATTGTTATAATATTATATTCAAGATGAGTTGTATTGGATATTTAGTATTATCTATAGTATACTGTTGGAGTTTCTAGTGTAACAAAAAAATTACCGTTGGAGTTTGCTACACTAGAATCCGTCAAATAACTGCACAGTAAATTTTGAAAATTTTCGAAACATGTGACTTTACCATTTGAAAGTTAAACTTTTGTAAAATAATATTATTAAAATAGTTTTTATCATAATAGAATATTCATATTGTAATTGCTAAATCCTTTCAATAAATTATAAATATTAGCATAAAAATAAAATGTAAAGATACTAAGAAAAAATGAAAAAATAGTTAAACGTATCACTATATATTATAATCATTAAAAAATAATAAAATAAGTTATCAAAAATCAGACAAATAGATTATAAAAAATAAAAAATTAATAATAAAAAAGAATAGATAAATGATATTATAAAATAAAAACCATTCAAAAATCAAATAATATTTTTGATATTAAAAATAAAATAATTTTTTTACTTCTGAAAATATTTCCGATATTTTATTTAGTTAAGTGATAACAAATTTATTATAAATGTTATTTTTTTTAACGATAAATAAATGTTTTTTTCCCGAGTTTAAATGTTGTTTATAAAGTTGCGAACAATTTTTTTGGTTAATATTATTTTATAGTCTTACGCATATCATATTTTACTTATTTTTTGGTTAATATTATTTTATAGCCTTACGCATATCATATTTTACTTATTTTTTGGTTAAGAATATAAATCATTATACCATTTTGTGAAATCAATATATAATTATCTTATTTTATATCAAACACAAACTTTTAAAACATGAATTCTTTTAATATTTTATACTTAAATAATTATATTGAAATACTGTCTCAAATAATTTTTAGAAACAATAACACCCCGTGCATCGCATGGTGCTCTTTCTAGTATAATAAAAACTGGGTAATCTCATTAACAGTGTTGTCGCCCATTTTTTTTTCTTTTTTACTTTTGTTTTTCCATTCTGTGTCTTTTTTGCCGAAAACTTTAATGTTCTTCAACCAAATAACGGTCATTTAAGTATGTTAAAATTTATCTTTTTCGCACAGATTTTCTTATGACTAATTGTATGTTGCAATTTCAATTAAGATTTGACATAAAAGTTTGAAAATTCTCGTATGTCATAGTTAAAGAAATTCTTTCCCAGCTTTAAATGTTGTTTATTAAGAAACTTTTCACAATTAAATCTAAGTTACTTATATATTTTTATTTAATGTTGTTTATAATTATATAAATATCATGTTTTGCCTATAGCACCCATTTGAGGTGGTTGCAAATTTTTTATTTGGAAATATAATTTTTACAACAAAATATATTTTTAAAAAAATATGAAGTTGAAATTATATTTAAATCATTTTTTTTATTTTGAATTTGATTTCATTTTAAAATACACACTCATTAGAACATAATCATTTTCGTAATCACATCAATGTCATCTTCATAATGTTTTTGTCAATATCACTATCCACCATAATACTGTCATAATTATTATCATTACCACCATTATCATATAAACTTAATAACATCCGCACCACCTCAGCAATACCATTGATTTCATCACCATTATCATTATACAAAAACATTCCTAAATTAATTTTAATAGGATAAAAAGTTTTAAAATAACTTTATTTTGAAAGTAAAAATTTAAGAAAAAAACTAAAATAAAAAATAAAATTTAAAAACTAAAAAATGATGGTTGCTTTTAAATTTTTTGAATCTCACAACTAAAATTCGTCCAAGAGAGACCTTGAGAATTTTAAGCATTTTACTTTTTGTGAAATTGATATTCATATTTCATTTTCTTATAATTACAACTTTATAAATTCTAAATTTTATATCAAAAAAGCTTTTTTAGAACATAACTCATATATTTATTCAACTATTTCATTCTCATTTTATAAACTTAATTATACTAAAAAATTATCTTAAACTTTTTTTTTTTGGTGATAACATGCAGTTTCCCGTGTATCGCACGGGCGTTCTTTCTAGTATTTCTTAATTTATGTGTCAAAATTTTAAATGTCAAACAAATAAAGTATCAGTATATGATATACAGCGTGCATTGGACAAGTGGAGTTTATGGGGAAATGGGAATAAACAGATAAAAGTTTACTCGATCATATCAAATATCAAACTCATGATGGAGATGGAGATTGGATTGAGAAACAAATCTAGGGCGGATTCTTGTTTGGTAAGATATTTCCTGGATAAATTTAATAATTCTTTTATGCCATAGCACTGTGTTGCGGATTAAAATTTCAGATATTTTTTAATAAAATAAATATTATTGTATTCAATAAGTCTTTCAATAAATCTCTTTGAAGTTTGAAAATAAGTAATTAGTTCATAATTTTGATTTTTTCGTTGATAATAAAGTAGTTTAACGTTGTTTTTTTCATTATATTTTGTAATTATTTTGCTTTAATACATTAAGTTTTAAAATTTTCATTCTAGTCCTTTATGTTTTTTAAATATATTATTTTGGTCATTTTCTTAATTTTCCGTTAGAAATGATAGTGTTTTATTAACTTTTAAAATGATTTAATGTTATTTTTGGTTCTTTATGTTTTGTAATTGTTTCGCTTTTGTCTGTCAGAATCATCTTTCAATGAAACGCACTGTTCGATCCCTCTTTGTCTTGTTCGTCTTAGCTCGGCTCAATTGTAGATGTCAAATGGAAAATTCTCTACTTGTTTGGTCCAATGGTGCATGGCATTCGAGGTCTTGCTTGCACAATTGTTTTGCTTTGATATATTAAGTTTCATAATGAAAAGTTTAATGTCACTTTTGTTTCATTATGTTTCACAATTGTTTCGCTTTGGTATATTAAGTTTAAAAGTTTCATTATAATTATTTATGTTTTCAAAATATATCATTTTGGTTCTTTTTAAAAAATTAAAAGATAATAGAACACTAACATTTCTAACAAAAAATTGAAAAAAAGATCAAAATAATACATTTTAAAAATATAAAAGATATGAAACTTTTAAAACTTAATGTACCAAAGTAAAACAACTGTAAAAAAATAATTGACCAAAAGTGACATTAAACCTAATAAAAATGTCAACATTATTTATACATGACTAGTTTCATGGGGGAAAATATCCTAATATAAATAATTATCTATATTTGGAGTAAGAATATGTTAAATCATCTGATAAAAAAATGTGATTAGCCTATATTAGATCTGATCACTGTAATGACCCGTCAACATTATATGAAATTAGAAATTAATTCAAGTGAAATATTTTATTTTAATTTATTTAAAATTATTTTATTAATTTGATTATAAAATACTTGTAATTTTTCGCATTTTAAAAGGCAAAAACTAAAACACACAATGGATAAAACACCACATGATATATGTGTGTGTGTGTGTGTGTAGCCTGTTCTAGTTCCCTTACAAAAATTTCATTATTAGGTTAGCCATAATGGTTAGATTATGATTAGAAATAATATATGGTTGAGATTAAAGTATTTAAAAATTTAAATTAAAATCTAATATAACCAA